>NC_073386.1:45165786-45474286 GCF_028641065.1 Leucoraja erinaceus
TGCCCTATATCAGTGCCATATATGCCAAATTATTTAGAGCCTACACTCAAAGTTAGAGGTATACTATTTTGCAGTAGTACCTCATATTTACATTAGGAAACACTTAACAGAAATACCAACAAATACTCTGTACCAGTACAACAACTAACGCAATACTCAAAATAGGTCAGCACATCAACAAGAGGCCAGCACAAATTGTCACGGGAAAGCCCCAAACAGAGAACAGAAGAGAACAGAGGGAGGGAGGATGAGCACAAATGAAGGTTTTAGTGTAAAAAAAAATGCAGTATCAAACCATTTAAAAAAGCTTGCAAAATAAAAATGGCCAGTAAGCCACTGATGGGGTCTGCTGCAAAGATCAGGGAACTACTTTAATCTTCTTGCTAAAGTAGCTAGAATACCTTGAGGCTCATCAGAATGGATATTCAACAAATAGTAAAACAGCAAAACAAAAAGACAAAAGGGTCAAAACACTGATGGTTGTCATCGAAAAATGTGAAGATGACCACTTTGCTCAAGATAATGCCACAGAAAGCAACACATTGAGCAGGAACAGGAAGAGCTTGTTATTACTTGGAAGATTCTAAATATGACAATAGTGATATCTGATTGTAGTTGCAAACGCCTTTAAACAAGTTATTAGATTATGTCATCATTTGGCACTGTAATGGCAAATCAAGCTGAACACAATTAATCACGAAGTGCTGGAGTAATTCAGTGGGTCAGACAATAGATGCAGGAGTAGGAAATTCGGCCCTTCGAATCAGCACCGCCATTCAATGTGATCATGGCTGATCATCCCCAATCAGTACCCGTCCGTTCCTACCATCTCCCTATATCCCCCGACTCCGCTATCTTTAAGAGTCCTATCTAGCTCTCTCTTGAAAGTATCCAGAGAACCGGCCTCCACGCCCTCTGAGGCAGAGAATTCCAGACTCATCACTCTGTGTAGAAAAAGTGCAGCCCCTGGTTCTGGACTCCCCCAACATCGGGAACATGTTACCTGCGTTTAGCGTGACCAAACCCTTAATAATCTTATATGTTTCAATAAGATCCCCTCTCATCCTTCTAAATTCCAGAGTATACAAGCCCGGCCACTCCATTCTCTCAGCATGACAGTCCCGCCATCCCGAGAAATAACCTTGTAAACCTACGCTGCACTCCCTCAATAGCAAGAATGTTCTTCCTCAAATTAAGGGACCAAAACTGCACACAATACTCCAGGTCTCACTCAGGCCCTGTACAACTGCAGAATTACTTCTTTGCTCCTATACTCAACTCCTCGTGTTATCTTGTCAGGCAGCATCTCTGGCGAGAAATGGCAACATTTTGGGTTGGGACCCTTATTCAGACGAGGGAACCGGAGAGAAGACAAGACTAGAACAAAGCAGGGTCAGTACAGATGACCAAGGAAGTGTGGAGCCTACAATAGCCTATTGTTGGCTAGGGAAAGAGGTGTTAACAAGGGATGCAAGGAAAGGAGGAAAACAGTGGAACTATTAGGATGCTGGGGGGGGGGGGGATGGGAAGGAATTACTTGAAATTAGAGAAATCAATTATCATACCACTGGGTTGTGCAGCTTACAATGCATCGGTATGAACGTTGATTTCACTAATTTCAAGTAACCACTACATTCCCTCCCCACCCCCTCTAGTCGTTTTACTAGTTCCACTGATTGCCTCCTTGTATCCCCTCGTTATTTATCACCTCTTCCCCAGTTAACGATGGGCTATTATGGTCTCATTGGTCATCTATTGCCACCCCTGCTTTGTTTTGGCCTTTTCTTACCTCCAGTTCCCTCCCCTCTACTTTCAGTCTCAAGACGGGTCCCAAACCAAAACGTCACCCATCCACATTATCCTGACCTGCTGAGTTACAGATGAAGAATACTTCAACGTCACACTCACTGTAAGTCTTAAGCATATCAAATAAACCAAAACATTTATATCTTGCAGTTTGAATGTGAAGCTTCCATGCACTCTTTGCAAACTAAAATGTATTCAATCTACTCAGGCCATCGCCAGATTACAAACACCTGACTTAAGGACAGCCATACACGCACACATAATATTAAATTTAAAAAACAGCTCGGATGTACTTACTTTTGTTCCTGTGAATGGCAGAATTAGTTTCCCCTCTCCTCCACTTTTATTAATTGTTCTTTCGTAAGTCTTTTCTTGTTCCTTTTGATGTCATACATTACAATGCTGTGAAAATATGGTTACCATATTGAGCGATTGTGTATTTTTCCGATTTATGAACAAAACTCAACTTATGGATGTCTGTAAAACGGAACCCATTCGTGACGGGGACATGCTCTCCAATAAGCATTTCACATCATAAATGAGGGATTAATTTTAATTCCTTCTCGCTAAATCACTTTCCCTCCTTTCACCCATTTTTTTTTCCTGCTCCTTATTACAGTGACAAGACGAAGACTTCAAAATAACTTCATCGTCCGTAAACACGCTTTGGGATGACACAGGCCGAAAGATACAAACATATTTCTTTACCGCCGTCTTATTCCCGCCGCCTTCCTATTCCTTCCCTTTCTCTCCCGCGCACTTAGTTTCGTTCTCCCATTCCCTTTTGGCGAGAAACCGGTGGACAACCCTTGTATGTACATCGCGCTCGCCCATCCTGTTAGAAGCCCGAGGGTCCGCGGCAAGGTGCACAGTGACCCCAGAGCCAGTGTACAGACCCGGTCCCGACCCCGGCGATGGTCTACAGTCTCTGACCCCAGCCCACAGACCCTCACGGCTCCGGTCTACAGACCCCGGCCCACAGACCCCCAACACCCCGGTCAACAGACCCCCAAACCCCGGTGTACAGACACCAGCCCCCAGACCCCCCGGCTCCGGTCTACAGACCCCGACCCACAGACCCCCAAACCCCGGTCAACAGACCACCAGCCCCGGCCCCGGTCTACACACCCCCCCGGACCACAGACCACCCCAGCCCCGTCTACATACCCCGGCCCAACGGCCCCCACCAACGACGACCCCGGCACCAGCCCCCGGCCCCGGTCTACATACCCCGGCCCACAGACCCCCGACCCCGGGCCACAGACCCCGACCCCCCGACCCCCAAACCCCCGTCAACAGACCACCAGCCCCGGCCCCGGTCTACATACCCCCCGGCCCCGGTCTACACCACCAGCGGCCCCGGTCTACATACCCCCCCGGCCCCGGTCTACATACCCCGGCCGACAGACCACCGACCACCAGCCCCGGCGCGGAGCCGCTCGCTCACCTTCTTAGCAACGGAGCTTGGCGCCCTTTCTCGCACCAGGACCCAACGAGCCGGCTGCACAGAACGCCCGCCTCCCCTTTTCACTAATTGACTTTATTTTTATTACAATTCCGACTGACAATGAACTGTTTTTTTTTTTTAATTTTAAACGAACTGTTAAGGTCGTTTTATGTTTTGCGAGACCAATATAAATCTTCACCGGATGTACATGAGTGAACGATGAGGGGTCCATCGTGGATGGTGTGTAGGCGGATCGGGACCCGCAGCCGGACCTGGAGTGAAGTAGTGGGTGAACCAATAGTCGAGGTTGCCTCAAGGAGGTGGCAGGCTGATAGTGATACAGCGTGGAAACAAGCCATTCGGCCCTACTTGCCTACTTGCCCACACTGGCCAACCACCCACACTAGTCCCACCTGCCCGCGTTTGGTCCATATCCCTCCAAACCTGTCTAACTGTTTCTTAATGGGATAGTCACAGCCTCAACTACCTCCTACAGCAGCTTCTTCCATACACCCACCACCCTTTGTGTGAAAAGGTTACCCCTCAGATTCCTATTCAATCTTTTTCCCTTCACCTTAAATCTATGTCCTCTGGTCCTCGATTCCCACACTCTGGGCAAGAGACTCTGTGCAGCTACCCAATCTATTCCTCTCATGATTTTATAAACCTCTATAAGATCACTCCTCATCCTCCTGCGCTCCAAGAAACAGAGTCCCAACCTGCTCAACCTCCCCTATAGCTCAGACCCACGAGATTTTCAGTGTAATTAAAACATTTAAAAAAATGAGAGGGCAGCTAGTTTTATAGAAGAGTTTATAGAAAAGGGCAGCATGGAAATATCTGCATCAACCATCACTAATCATATTGACCTCTTGCAGATTCTACCACACCTATAAAATAGGGACACTACACAGTGGGCATTTATATTGGCCACTGTAGATATGCACCAACTCATATGTGTTTAGAACTAGGAAGAATCCAGAGGAACCTCATGGAGAACGTGCAAACTCCAGTTTAGGATTAAAGAAGGTCAGAAGATCAGTCTGAAGAAGGGTCCATTACCTCCAAAGATGTTGCCTGACTCATTGTGTTCTTCCACACTTTATATTTTGCTCATGATTCAGCAATTGGGAGTTTTATTTTGTGTCGAGAATTGAACCTGAGTGGCCAGAGCTGTGAGGCTCTACTAGTGAGACGCCAGTGAGATGGTAATCGTGGTAAATAGTCTCCAGCCCCATCTGTTGATTTTTATCTGTTGCCGTTTCTCCCTTTTGAATGTTGAACACTGAACAAATGAGATTTTAGGATCGAATAGGGGTGGGGTCTGCGTGTCAATTTAATATTTTACATTATGTTTCTTTTCATATTCATTCATTGTTGAAGGACAGAAAACAGTAAAGATGCAATGAGTAATACAGAGCCTTGTCCACCGACTGTAACAATGATACTGCAATTATTCCAAAATGCAGAGCTAGTGGGCCAAGTCCTCAATTGCTCGAGTTTTTAAATAATACTAGACCAAGTGGGGCCTGTTGAGTCCCTGTCACACGGGAGGGCTGGTCCCCAAACGCAATATTCCACCACTCACCCATAGCCCCCTACTGCACAGGCGTGGCTGACTGGGTTCCCATGTGACGTCAGAGATCCCCGTTGTGAAGTGAGTCACGGCAATCCTCCCAACTGCGCCTCGCCATCCCTCTTCCTACCCCGATCCTCCATTCCCCCTCATCCGCCAACACTCACTCCCCCTCCTCTTCACCCCCCCCTCTTCTCTCCTCCCTCCCTCCAATCCCACTCCCCCACTAAACATAATGTTTAAATAACATTTCTCCTCCCCCATTCCCTCCCTCTCCTTACAACAATATTAACAAATCTCTCATTGCACTGAGTGGAACACTGTTGATGGGCAGTTTATGTAAATGAGATCCCGTTGTGACATCATACGCTGTTAACTGCCAGTGGAACACTGCTGAGGGGTAGTTTATGTAAATGAGATCCCATTGTGACATCATAGCTGCTAACTGCAACTTCAACTTCAACTACGATTTTGTAAAGTTAAAAATGTGAATAACTTGTAAAATATATCAATCTGAACAAAACTTGATTAAAAAAAAACACCACAAGACAATTGTGAGTAAGGTGGTCCAAATATTGTAGTGCTATCATGTACCGTTTTGGTGTAGTTCCAGGAGCACAAGGCCACGCAAGCAGACAGACAGAATCACAAACAAGATAAGAGTTTTAGTAATATATAGATTAATTATAATTCTTTCCACACAGTTCAAACAAAGAAGCAAGACAATTTGAGTTGATTAGACTGATGCTTACGGATAAAACTGAAATAAAAATCAGATATCTATGTTGTATGTTTCCTTTCCTGACAGAACATCTAGTAGTGCAAAAATATTTCTTAAAATGTCTACTTTAATATTTAAGAATACTACTGTAATGTTTCTAATGCATGATGGTTGTTTAGGTGGGTGGACATAAAGATAATTGTATATATAAACTATAGTCCATTCAACTCATCTGAGAAAGATGTTGATATTGGATTCTTATGGGAATCTTTTTTCATGACAAATGGAATGCTTGTAGGATTTTAAATGTAAATTATGCAGCATCATAATTATTATAATGTAAGACTATAATATGAAAGATGATTCGTTTGCAGCCAGTACTCTGTTCCTCCACAAAATGTCTCAAAAATCAGAATGAATGAAAATCAAAATCTACTTTACTATAATGTAGTGACATTTTTAAATAATCTTTCATTTGTTTCCATTTATATCCTCTAATCAGTCTGAAGAAGGGTTTCGGCCCAAAACGTTGCCCATTTCCTTCGCTCCATAGATGCTGCTGCACCCACTGAGTTTCTCCAGCATTTTTTGTGTACCTTATATCCTCTAATTTCCTGACATACTTTGAAATTAATGGTATGGAGTACTAGATACTTACACAGAACAATGGAAAATAGAAGCATAGGCCATTTTTGCCAACTTAATCATTCAATGTACATCAATATCATATTCCTATACTCGCCCTATCCCTCGTTATTCCTTTTGCATCTAGAATTATTTTTTCTTAATAACATTATGACTTGACTTTTACAGCCCTACATGACAGTGCATTTCACAGGTTCACAGCTCCTTCTGTGAACACATTTCTCAGCTGTCCAAATTCTTGCTGTTTAACCTGAAACCATGAACTCTCATTTCAGATACCCCCAGCCAGGGAAAACATCCTCTACACGTTTTGTCTGTCCAGCCATGTCAACATTTTGCAAGTTTCAATCAGATCATCTTACAGTCTATCCAAGGTCTAGTGAATATAAACCTAGTTGACTTAATCTTGCCTCATACTGTAGCCCATCAGCCTGGAAACAATCAGATGAACATTCATCGTGCCCCTTATATGGTAGTTATATCCTGTTATAGGTAAAGAGATCCAAACTGCACACTCTGGCTCATGACCAGTCAAAATGGGGAGTGTAGGTGGGGTATTTGGGATAGCATTGAGCACCAAAGCCTGTGTAAACAGCAGAAGTGGTGCACCTCATAAACTACACCCTGCCCTTCCTATAAACTATTCCCTATTCCATCTGTACGTCTTCAATTCCCACACTGGCCTCACTTGCTACAATACATTATTAACTTAGTCATCGTTCCAAGGTTACACAAAAAAGCTGGAGAAACTCAGCGGGTGCAGCAGCATCTATGGAGCGAAGGAAATAGGCAACGTTTCGGGCCGAAACCCTTCTTCAGACTTTCCAATACGTTGTTGCCAACCTCACCAGGTCACATTTTTTCTGTATTTTAAACCAAGGCACAGGTGCCCCCCACCCCCGCCCCAGGTTATGGCAGGGTTCGGTTTCCGATATCTTTTCACAACCCAAATTATCCATGTAGCATTCGTTGCAACTGCAGGTTACACTTGTGGTCTTTGGTTAAAAGTCCACTTAATTAAATTACAAAACTCGCGGATATCAGCAGCCTTTACTCTTTTCATCATATCCTGGAAACATGTGACAACACATATATACGCTCTTCTCCATGAGTATGGCACACAATAAACATTCTGAATGAAGAACTCCAGCACTTTGTGTCTATTTTTTTTGTAAACCAGCATCTGTAGTTCCTTCAGTCTTCATAACTTTCTTGCTTCCTCCGAATTCAGCCTTATAAGAGTGCCTGAAAACGCAGAGCAACGCATACGTTTCTCGATCCCTTCTTAACAACTCCTTGAGTCACCTTATCCACAAAGCAAACTCATCGACGAAAGCCTTCGCTGTGCGCAGCAAAGATCCTATAACGGAGGATCCTATTGCTATAGGATCTTTGGTGAGCAGTGCAGAAGAATTGCCCAAGCGCACATGCGCAGTGCAGAGGCATTTGCCCAGGCGCACTATTGACCAAAGATCACCCTACGAGTCGGGTCGGGTGGGTACTGGTTACTAAAATGGGCGGGGAAATGCCCAGGATCCCCTCCGTAGCGTACTACACGTCAGCCCATTGCATGTCGCAGGAGTAGCCCATCTTGCTCCGCTATTGGATCTTTGCTATTGACATGCGCAGTCGGCTTCTTTCGCCTGCCGGTGGCATTGTCGCGAAGGCTGGCGGGTGGAAACATTTGACTGTCGAGGAGGGAAGTGGGGCTGTGGAAGTTTGTTGGATCAGAGGGATGGACCAAGCACATTGTAGCCACACAGACGACAGAGTCTTCCGAACGAGCAGTTAAAAAAAAGGGCAGATCATGTTGAATTTGATAGCAGGGTGACTGGTTCCCCCAGAAACTGGCGGTGTAATCGGCTGGTTCTGTTGAGTCCAGCAAAGATCTTGCTCATAGGTTCTTTGGAGTCCAGGAGCAGGCCCTGTGTGCCGCTAATTCGGGTTTAATTTCTGAGCCACCGCCGAGGACTTCATATATTTTTTACATTTAAAAAAAGAAAATCGAGAGTTTTCAAACTGAGGAATTTTTAGAATGTCCCAGAGTTCGACAATAGACGAAGTTTGCCAGTGGAACGAGGAGATGTGCAGGACAATGCTGAAAACAGCTTTGCCTGAGCTTATCATATCCTTTCACTGTTTTACTTGATATTTCATATTTCGGATTTGATTTTATAAAGCTGATTAGGATGACAACATAAGACAAGGTTAACAAACACGTTAGTGAAGTTGGGGACACAAGAAACTGCAGATGCTGGGATATTGAGCCAAGCACGATGTGCTGGAGTAACTCAGACGGCCAGGCAGCATCTGGAGGGAATGGACAGGTGAAGTTTCTTATCGGGACCTTCTGAATGAAGTTAGGGAAGTTAGTATACTAAGACAATATATGACAATGTATTTACAATGAAAATAACGTGTTAGGCAATTAATGATATGGATATGATTTCATCATCATCTTGACCTATGCCATAGCATAGATTTGCACAGTAACAAGAAGCCGTGATGTAAGTTTATACAGAAGAATGGGAATTTTAAGTTTGTGGCTTTGTGGGATGGAAGCTGAAGTAGGCCAGTAAGGATGGGACGATGGCTGAATGACAATGAAGAAGGGTTTCGTCTCGAAACATTGCATATCTCCTTCGCTCTATAGATGCTGCTGCTCCCGCTGAGTTTCTCCAGTATTTTTGTGTACCTGGGACGATGGCTAAATGTACAAGAAATTATATAGCCAACAGTCAGAAAAGCTAGCAAGGAGCGCCTAAATGAAAAAGTAGGGTATGAAGTTTTCAGCAGCAGGTCTGATGGAAGAGTGGGAGTTTTGGAAGTGAAGATTGGTGTGTTTTATATAATGTAGATCTTTTGAGGTTGGAAACTTGGGAATAGATTAAATTAGATGCTGTGTCTGCAACGTTTTGCCTCAATCTGTGATGGGGGCTCTGGGTGAAGTGATCACACTGATGGTGATGACTAGGGTGGAGGAAGTTGATAATGGGTTTGGGAGTGTTGCTGGACCTGGCCTAGGTGAAAATGTGCAAGCCTGACTGCAAGATGTATACTGAATCCTGCTTTGCACCCTACTTTTATAATTATGTTTGTGCTCTGGCATTCTTGGAGTATGATTGCTTCAGTTATCTGCATTCTGGGAATTTTTAATCAAAAACCATTTCTAGAAAAAAGGATTTTAAATAAGTCGATAGGTTGACAACAGAGTTCTGGTGTTTGAAGTGGTGGTGATGTGGCTATATGGGTTGATGTGGCTATATGTGCTATCTTAATTGGCAACATAGGGCAGAATATAGATAAGGAAGAGTGAATAGTAGATTGTACGTGAAGCCACCAGTGGTCAGAGACTAATCCTCTGCCCATTTTAATTCCATCGTGATATCACTGGAGTTGAGTTTCATTCAGTTGCAAGTCAATTATACTCTTCTTTCAGTAGGCTGGATAAAATGAAGCAGTTAATGTGTTAGGGTCGATTTAGATGACTATTGTGCAGAGCAAAGATAATCAAACTTCCAGAACATCACTAATGTTTTTAAATGATGCAGTTTGTGATACATTCCTATATTTCAATGATAATAATCTCTTTAACAATATTTACAGTATATACCAATGTAGCGAGAGTGGTAGCAAACTATTACGTAAGTAATAACTAAATACACACTTCTTCACACTAATTATCATATGAACCTTAGAAATAGTTTACATTTAAACTAAATATTTTTAACAACTTTCACAATTAACTACTTCTCCATCCCTTGATTGTGTATTAACTTTCTTAAAGTTTTTGCAACTTTGCTAATTCTAACTATGACAATTTAATCAATGTGATGCATGTGGCTTGTGAATGAGTTATATATTGATTGGTACTCTCTTTTTCCATGAAATCGGTGGGTTGGGTAGGAATAAACAATGACTGTTGGTGGTTGAGAGAATTTGAGACTTGAAAGTAAATAGTCGTTTACTAGTTCAATCTGTGAGCCAGCCATGCAAATATTCAGCACCTAATAAACAGCTTCCAAAATATTGTACTCCTCAGAGAACTATTTATAAGCATGGTATGCTCATGGAAACTAGTTCCTGTTTTTATGGATTGGTGGTCATTTGGTTCCATAAAAGTCACCTGCACCCAAAATTGAAAAAAGTAGCCTTCCACTTTAAATACATCAATTGCCCTTTAAATCTACTGCCTGGAATATTTGTTTCAAAATAAATTTTATCTGGGGTCTAATATACTAGATATATTTTGAAAAGTATATTTACTACTTTAATGGTCCATATTTTTTTAGTAGCAGTAACAACTCATTATTGAGCTCGTTGGACAGCAACTTCTAGGGTCAATATATGTACAGTATGAACATGGAAATCAGAACATTGTCTTGTTCCTCAAATTAATTCTGCATCGATACCTCATCAGTAGATTTGTCATTTAAAAAAATGTGAAGGTGGGAACATTTGTTTCATACCCATGATATAAACCAGAAATAGTTAGGAATTGCCCATTCAATTGTAAGTGAACGTTACTGCTGTTAGAAATGTAAATAGCACTAAACTTAAAATGTTACTTTTCCATGAATGGTGTCTTGTTCTTTCAGACTTAAAATAATGTTGGGAATTTTTTTTTTTGTTTTTTTTTTTTTGGTTTATTTTATTAGAAGTTAATACAGCACAAAACGGTACAGTGGCACCTAATTTTAGGTGCCAACTATGTAATACCATAATCCATTCTATGTACAACCTCTAGTTTTATGTTATAAGAAAGAAGTAAGCAGAACAAGAAAAAGAAAGCAATAGAAAGGGGAAAAAGTGGAAAAATAGATGGTAGAGAGTAGAAAAACGTGAAGTGTGTATATAAAAAATAAAAAAAAGGAAGAGAGAAAGTGGAAAGTAGAAATAGAAGAGAAGGCCCCTTAAAAGAGAATTTTTCAAATCTGTATTCGGAGATGTAGCTCTATCCGCGTCATGAACTGAAATCAGCAATCCTTACGGCACCGCTGCATCACATGATTCCAAAAAGTCGATGAAAGGAGACCAACTCTTTAAGAATTGGTCATATTTATCTATTAGTCGGAGTCTCATTTCTTCAAGGCGTGCTATGTCCATCATATTCCTAATCCACATTTTAACAGTTGGTGTGGTTGTATTTTTCCAAAATTTAAGTATCAATTTCTTTCCAATTATTAACCCATAATTAAAAAAAACATTTTGATCTTTATTTAAATTGGTATCTTCTCCTATTATTCCAAATATAATCCATTCCATTTTGGGTTCTATTCTTGACTTGAAAATCTTTGTAAATATATCAAATATATCACTCCAAAATGTATTCAACTTTGTGCATCCAACAAATGAGTGTGTTATATTAACGTTTTGAAACAGACATTTATCGCATCTGGGAGAGACGTTTGGATAAAATTTATTCAACCTCGTTTTTGAATAATATAGTCTATGTAATAATTTGAATTGAATTAAATTATGTCTTGCATTAATAGAACAGTTATGTGTATTCATCAAATACTTTTCCCATCTATCCTTCGAGATCTTTATCATTAGCTCTTGTTCCCAATCTTCCCTTAATGCTTCTGTTGAGGGTGATTCTCTATTTAATATATTATTATAAAAGTATGATATTAATTTTTGTGAATCAGCCTTAATATTCATTGCTTCTTCTAAAGGATCTAAAAATATAGTTTGAAATCTATGTGTATATTTCTTCATAAAGTCACATACCTGTATATATTTAAAATATTGATTATCCTTCAATTTAAATTTTAATTTTAATTGTTGAAATGATAACAGTTTGCCCACTTCATACATGTCCCCTACTTTCCTAAATAATGTTGGGAATTAATTAAACTTTTTAGTTTATTGCTCTCAATCCAATTTTCTTCTTTGTTATGCTTTGTTTCTAAATCCAATGACTCCTCTCGGTGTGATATTACTTTTGTAACATCACTTTAACATTGAATTTTAACATTTAACATTTAATTTTAAATATGAACATGTTACCTGCAGAGATTCTTTTGGTTTCATTTAGTATTTATAAAATTAGGTTGAAGAGACGTGCTATTCTTGTCCACATTTTTTTTTCTCCTAATATGAAGGCAAATATTTGTGCTTTTCATTTGGCCCGACAGTAAAATTGTATTTATTGCACTTTTTTGGTGATTTGTTTGATGTGTTCTCTTTCCTTTCATGATTTATGTTGCAATAGATGTTGGAACTAAATACAGCAAAGTGGTGAAAAATGTCTGTGTGAAGTAAAGCATAACATAAAGTTTGTTATCAATGAAACTAAATAACTTGATATTATTTAAAGGATCACTGAAGATTCTTATAGACAAGTTCTTGCCCCATATCAGGCTTTCTGAGATAGAACAGACATTTGCCTCTCAAGTGTTGCCCAAGGTATGTGAATTTAATAGTTTCTATGTATTTTGTTTCTTATATTTCACATAAAATATGGAATACTTTGTGATTTTCTTAGTGGAAGTGGACTAATTACAAGTATACTATTCTGTGCGTATCAAGTAGCCGCCAATTGATCTGGTTAGATAACACCTTTCAGAAAGTTTACTCTCATTTTCTACTAACGTTAGTGCCAGTCCTTAGCTGGATTGCAGGCTGGTGATCAGGAGGGGGAACTCCAGCACGTTTCTCAGCTTTGGGCTATTCCTGGTGATTCCTGCTCCCGCCATGCATCGTTAAATTGAACTGTTTTTCGAGAGGTCAGTTGTTTTAATTTCTTTTAATACATTGTGTATTACATTTAATGAATAATGGTACAATCACTGACAATATTTCAGCAGTGTACCTCAATTTATTCAAAGACTAGTCAACAGTTTAATAGAAAAATTGCATTAATGCTCACGGTTATTAAATAGGACACTTATTACTATTACAACATTTAATAAAATACTCAGCAGTAGGGATGTGGAACCCTTTAGTGGTTACATCTCAAAGATATTTCAGTCTTTTTATTTTTCTCCCCTCTTATCTGTTTCTCTATTCTGGATAGTCTTTGTGTACAATCTTTATTTCGGGGATCACAACACCCTCGTGCCAGTCACTAAATCAATTATGTTCATGCTTATCATTGTCCAATAAACATTTCTTCTAACCTGCTTAAGACTTGGGGACTTGCTTCTCCCTTATGCTGCATATACATTAAGTTAATTTTCCAGATGGTTGGCCTGATCAGCCTAAGACTCGCAACTTGATGCTGAGCAGCTTCACACTGGCCCTAAGCAACCATACTGTTCTTCACTGGTAATATCTCCACACTGAGCCAAGTGCAATTCATTGATGGGGGAGTGCTAGAAGAGGGCAGGGATTTGCACTACATTCCTGGGATTGTATCATGCAGTCAAGGGAAGCAGACAGTTCATGCCAGTTCTTCGACTCCCAGTTTCCTTGTGCTGGGCAGAGGTTCACGCCGGATTCCTGGAATATTCATATTCCAGCATAATGTGCATAACTTGACGCCTTTTCAAAAGTGGAACGGGTTACATATCTGTGAGTGGGAGGACCAGGAGCTGTAATGAATTAATGCTCCGAGTAGCAGTGTTAAGCAGAGTGCTAGTGTCATCCTTTAATTATTTTTTTTTTTGATGTTTTAATACTCCTTCTTGCTTTCACTAACCAACATTCTCTTGTTGAAAATCCATTATGCTTTTCCTCATGCCAGGCAATGACATTGTTTGATGAGCTTGCAAATGAGGTAACACAACATACAGGAGGGTTGTCCAGTCAGAACCCAGGCTTGCAGGCAGCACTGAGGAACACTATACAGGTAGAATCTTTTCGATTTCAAGTTCTTTATTATTATCAATATAATTAAATCTTTGTTAACAACAGTTGGTGTCGATTTAGAAGGAGTTGCGCTGCATGACATATCTACATTTTGAGGAAATGACATTTAGTTTTGTCAGCTAAATTGGGGATTAAAATTAAAGATGTGGCTGGGCAACGTAAAGTAATAATCACTGGAAAACAAGTGCAGACAACCCCTCTCATAACAAAGGGGTTGCATTCCAAGAAAACGGTCCATATTTGTCCTTGATTTCATGACTTTCCAGATGAAAAAATTTCACCTTTTTTCCCCATAAATTTTGTGAAAACAGAATTTTATTCTGTATCTCAAATCTTTGGGTCGTGATTTGTAAGTTCTGTAAGGGCAAATTTTTGTTACTGTAATGGCCGCAATGCGGAGGCAGCCTGTACTTACAGTACAGTAACATCCCCTTCAGCCTAACATCCTTGCAGACCGTACAGGTGTTGGAGGTTATGGGGAGAAGGGATATATAGGGTGCCATGTTGAAATACTGGATATATAGGGTGTCTTCTTGAAATATGACCTCCTTGACTTACTCCACGGCTCTAGCAACTTTTTCCTGCTCAGTATATTCTCTGCTCATATTCCCAATCATGCTGCATGGAAACTCGAACAACTGGTTTATATGAAATCTTGAAGTCGACAAAGTTCTACAAAGCCTGGTATATCATTCCCTGTGGACTTTACAATATTTCTTTTTTTCATAACAAAATGAGCAAACACTTGTACAATTATAGCGACAGCCAGTCAAAATTAATCAGCAACTAACTTGAATGTACCTGCCAATCAAACTGGTTATCTGACCACATGTTCAATAGGATTTGATGATAATGTATTGGGTGTATATTCTTACAAAACAGTCAGACTATGCCTGTGTGGCTCAGTACTGTATCCAGGTCTGGAAGATTTGTTTAAAATTACTGCTACTGATTATTATTCATCATCAGTCAGGTCTACAGCGTGTTAGCGATTACATTGGCAACAATGTGTGTCAGTTGAAGATAAAGATTACAACTATTCCGTCTCCATTCAGGTTCTCAGTGGTCAGAATAGGTTTTAGTTTTGTATCTAACCACAACTCAAGTTAATCAAGTTCAAGTTTACATTTATTGTCACTGTACCAATTGGTACAGCGAGATTTGGGTTGCCATACAGCCATACAAATAAAAAGAACACAACACACGATAGAATTTAACATGAACATCCCCACACAGCGGAATCAACGTTTCCCACTGTGAGGGAAGGCAATAAAAGTTCAGTCCTCTTCCTCTTGTTCACCCGTGGTCGGGGCCTATTGAGGCCTCTGCAGTCGCTGCAACGGTAGCCCAATGTTCAGGCCCTCTTGTTGGATGATGGAACGCCGGCGTCGGAAGTACACTCTCAGCGGCCTGGAGTTCCGAATCGAATCAGCTGCATCCTACCGGAGACACAGGCCGAGCTGGACGGATCTCCAACCCTGGTGACCTCGGCGAGAGCTCCCAAGGCCCCGCGTTGTTAAAGTTAGCGCCGCCCGTGGCTGGAAGTTCGCAGACCACAGCTCCACGGTGTTAAAATCGGCAGTCCCAGCACTCCGGAGCTCCACATTGCGATCCCAGTAAAGCATCGTCCGCTCCGCGATGGTACTTCAGTGCTGCACCCGCTGCTGAAGCTGAAGTTCTAGGTGGTCTCTGGCAGGAAAGGCCGCGCCAATCCAGATGGTAGGCCGCGAGGAGGGGGCGAAGAGGAAAGATGCATCCACTAGGCAGCGACTTGAAAAAACAGTTTCCCCCTCCTCCCCCCCCCCCCCCCCCCCCCCCACTCCCCACATAGACTAAAAGACCTCCAAAACAAAACTTTTGACAAACTAGAAATTTAAAAAAGTCGCAAAGCTGCAGGCGAGGCAGCCATACTCCGGCGCCACACTCCATTTAGTTGTGTGGATGTCTGACTGCATGGAGAAAGGGGCTGCTGGGGCTCTCCTCCCGCTGAACTACAGACCTTAGCTGTTTAGCAGTGTTGGCAGCAAATCAGCGTTGCATTCTGAATAATTGACATATTGTACCTGCTATGTATATGCTGTGACAGACATTTGAAACCGAAGTTTGTGGTCACACAGGTTTTAGAAGTTTTGTGATCTATCAACATTTGTGCAGTATCTTCAGCAAACTGTTCATATAATTTCTGTTGCATTTTGTATAGTTTCAGATCCAGATTTTGGAGATTCTGGTGAACCTTGTGGATCATATGTGCAAATTTGAGGAGGCTCTAGCTTTGAAAAATATTCATTCACTATCGTTGGCTGTTATTCACATCCTCAAGAATACCTTTTGTCACTGCAAGGTTAGATAGATGAGAAACATTCTTGTTGTAAATGTTTGCCTTTCTCTTGCAGTCATGGCCTATTCCCTATTTAAAAGGCAATCTTTGTTCATAGTTCATGTTCATTTATTGTCACATCCACCAATTGGTGTAGTGAAATTCACTGGCCAGGTCAGTCATACAATTAAAAAAAAGCAAGACTCGGAAAACACATTTTAACATAAACATTCATCACAGTGACTCCTACACATTCCTCACCGTGATGGACGGCGAAAATAAAGTTCCTTCCCATGTCGTTCTTCCTTGGTCTGGGGCCTCGAGCACCCTGTTGACGGGAAGGTCTTGACTCCCGTAGCCGGTGGCGTTCAGCACCCGCATCGGGGGAGATGTCAGCTCCCCGATTTGGAGCTTGAATTGACAGCAGTAACATTGTTGTGCTTTTTTTATTCCTTTTCCCCTCCTGGGGAGGATTTTGTTTTACAAAACGTTTTGTAAAGCAAGTGTTTATAATCTTGCGTAATAAAAAACCTATGCATCTCTAGTGAGACCATCACTACAAAGAAAGGTTTGCACGTGTTACTCAAATTGCCCATGTAATATAAACATCGCTATTGTCCATCCCTCTCACCTTTAAGTGCTCAAATTAGCCTTGAGTCAAATCAAGGCCAAATAAAGTCAGAATGACAGATTTCCTACCCAAACATGAGTAAACCAGATGAGTTTTTGCAACAATCCAGTAGTTTTATGGTTATTGTTGACTATCTTGTTTAGAATTCCACATTTACTTAATTACTTGAATTTAACTTATCCCACTGCTGCAACTGAATTTGAACTTTTACCTTGTGATCAATAGTCTACAACTGCCATTCAAGTAACTTAACTTAACCACTACATTGTCACATTCCAGTCACTCTTTTCCAGACCTTCCAATCAACCTGCAGTCTAAGATGTGAAGCTGTAATGCTTGGAATTGCATCAATTTGCCCATTTTAAATCGAGGGATATGTTGAGCTACGTGGTGGGAGTTCTGCCCTGAGTTTTGTTCAGAGTTTAGCCTTTTATCTGGCGTAAGGACACTTTAGTGCAGCACTTTTTTCTTTCTGCAGAAAAACCATTAGTCAAGATTTTGAAGCTATAATATTTGGAGAGTTTAATTTTCTGACATTGATGTAAAAGTGATGACCTAGACCACTGAACAATGTGTCAGAAGCTTGAGTTTTATATCTGAAACGGGAAGATCATCCTTTTTTTTTTTTTACCCAAATCTTCCAATGGACAATTAACTGCTTTTGCTCTGAATCCTGAATTTAATTTCTATTGTCTGTTATGCTCTTTTCAAGTTCATTTGCTGCAAGAAATGGATCTCCTGATTTCTTGAACTTATTCCCAATGAGTTGTTGACCATTTTTCCAAAACCTGGTATATTATAGAACAGTGCAAATTAATCTCACTCGTCCAAAGCTACCTACATCACCTTGCTGAGACCAAATGTAAACTAGGTTATCGTTTTGCTGAACATTTGCATAGGCCTGCTGGATCTTCTGATTGTGAACCATTTTAATTCCCTTTCCTATTCTCTTTCTTTCCTGGGCTGCCTCCATTGCCAGAGTATGGTCACACATAAACTAGAGGAGCAGCACCTCCTATTCCTCTTGGTTAGTTTACAACCCAGTACATGAACATTGAATTTTCCAATTTTAGGTAGCCACCCCGTCTCCCCCCCCCCCCCCACCTCTTTTTTTCCAGCTCTCTTCCCTGTGTCTCACCTGAATGCACAATCATTTTTCCCTTTCCCCTTCCTCCCATCTTCTTCCACCTATCTTCCTTCCTCTGGCTTCATATTTCATGTCTCTTCTATCCTTATCCCACACTTCTTGTCTTTTCTCTCTCGCCTTTATCCAACCATCCGCCAATAAAATAAAACATATCACCTGTCACTTGTCAGGTATTGTCCCACCCCCATCTCTCTTCCAGCTTTCTCCCCCCACTACAATCATTCTGAGAAGGGTACGCAGCATCTCTGGAGAGAAGGAATGTGCGATGTTTCGAGTTGAGACACTTCTTCAGGCCCAAAAAGTCACCCATTCCTTCTCTCGATATATGCTGCCTGTCCGTCTGAGTTAATCCAGCATTTTGTGTCTACCTTCGATTTAAACTAGCATCTGCAGTTCTTTCCTACATATTCTGACAAGGGTCTTGACATGAAACAGTGCCTATTTTATGTTCTCCAGGTATACTGCCTGACCTGCTAAATTAAGGGGCTGTCCACTTGGGCGTCATTTGCGTGACAGGCTGGTAGTGACTGACGGGCAACTGTCGCATGAAAATCGTCTAGCAGTACGACAGTCATGTGCCAAGTGCTCTTGAGGGCCCTGCTTCTTTTGGGAGTCATTTGCGATGTCGTTTGACTTAGTCAGATCTCCGTGGCAAAGATTTTCCCAGTGAAAATCAAAGATACTATGGTGAAAAATTTTCAAAACCACGCGCGCCTTATACCCGGGGGGGTCACGTGGTGCGCCACTCAAATGACAGGCAAATGGTGCGCTGACGGCGTACGGGCGGTGCATGGTTATGGACGTTGACGCATGGTGACACATAATAAATTAGCATAGGCAATGTTCGTGCGTAACCATGCTTCACCACGCGTTGCACGTACGCCGTCAGTACGTCAGCGTGCGCAAGAGATACGTCACGCAGGTGGCACATGAGGATTTTGAGCACCGCAAAATCCTAGGGTGCCGCGCGTTATCCCGTCACTGATTACGCCAGCACGCCTCACAATCCATGCGCGCGTCATGACGCGCCAGCCAATTTTTAGGATGTCGCGCAAATGACGTCCAAATGGGACAGGCCATTTACTTAAACACTGTCTTTTATGGTAAACCAGCATCTGCAGTCTGAAGAAGGGGCTCAACGCGAAACGGCACCCGTTCCTTCTCTCCACAGATGCTGTCTGTCCCGCTGAGTTACTCCAGCTTTTTGTGTCTATCTGCGTTCCTTGTTGACCAGTATCACCTGTTGCTTAATAGAAGTTGAGTGAAGTGCTAATTTATCTTTTATGAAGCAAATACCCTTACAGGATAAAAGCTGTAAAGTAAAACATGTAATTTCCCGTTCCACATTATTTTTACTTTCTTCGCCCTTCCATTCTCAGATCAGCATAATTATTTTACAATAGGGAGACAATAGAATAGTTCTGTTGTAAATCTTGTGTATTTCTATAGTTGTTCAACATGACTTGTTCAAGTGTGTAAATAACTAAATAACAGAAAAGTTTGTAATCTAAGCTGAGTTTCTGCCTTTGGGCTAAGCATCTGAGTGTAAAACAAATTCTGAAATGGGCATCATAAATTCATGCCAATGATATGACTTTAAGGTAACAAATTATTGCCTTACCCAGAGATTATTCACTGATGACAATATTTTTAAATCTGTATTTAGGAGAGTGAGACCTTGTACAGTGGTCGATTGGACTTGGTTGCAGACATATTGCAGTCTTTATTTAAGGAAGCTTATTCCCTTCAAAAACAATTCATGGAATTGTTGGATCGTATAGTTTTGGAATCAGCAACCAGCACTGATGAAGATATTGAATCTATGGTGACAGGTCCGTTCAGAATATCCTATCTTTAACTTTAACATCTGTTATTTTTATAAGTTATTTTTATAATTTATTTTGTAATTGCTTATTTCAAACTATCTCCCATTTTCAAGTGGTTCACAGTGTTTTGGAAATTTGTTCAGTCATTTCTAAGATGGATCATGCTCTACATGCTAACACATGGAAGTTCCTTATTAAGTAAGTACAGGGGGCGGGGGGGGTTGGGGGAAGTATGAATTTAACAAACTATTATTGTATTATAATGAAAGGCAACACAACTATCCCACTAGGGGGCTGTAAACAAATAAATGTGCAGCAGCCTTTCATGAAAATTAAAATCTTTTTCACTGTTGATTTTTGGAGAAAACTAGTTATCAATCAGATTTTGTTTGTAATAGTTTGCCATTTTATTTTAGAATAAGTGTGAAGCACCGGGCATTGCTTGAGGATAAGCTGCCACATGACAGACTTGTTGCTGGGTCTTTGCGAAGACATTCTGTATTCGTTCAATTCATGCTTGCATTTTGCTGAACAAATGATCCAGCCAGCAGTAGAGGTAACTATGAATTAATTTACAAATATATAAATCTTGTATAATGTCTGACATTTGACAGAGCACAACAGTCATTATCAGCTGCTCAATTCACAGTTATCTTTTCTGAAGTAGGCCAGCAGAGAGCCTACTTTATCCAGGCGAGCGTTAATGGGATGGGGATAGGGTAATGCCAAAGGTTTATTGGCTGCTGCCTGAACCAGCAGACACAATAAACTCAATAATTTTTTTTTAATGTGTTTTTGAAGTCACTGATATGTGTTCAGATGCATATAATGACTTAATGATGTGATAATTCATGTTTGTGGTTGCGCTCAAATGCTGACAGACCATATTATCGCTGAAGGACTGGCTGTCTTCATCCACCATCCTTTTGCCAGAGGCAAATATCTATTTCAGTTAGGTCATGTGTACGCAGTGCTACATCAGCACATTATCTTTAATGACAAGTCATAATGAAGATTTAGAATGGCTGTCTTTGTATTTTCTGAAATTATGTTCAAATGTGCCAATAGCTATCTTAGCAAAGTACTACAAATAATTTACCGTTGGGCTTGCATCGTAGCAAGCTAACTTAATCACTAATCCAAACTGTGTAGCAGATGTATTTAATAATAAACATAGGGAACTGTTTTATCTTCTTCCTTCTACCTATCAATCTATTGTATTTGATAGATGCATCTTGGATACATCTACAGTGTCCGTCTTTATTGTACAGGTAGTTCCGCACGGTGACACAGCTGGTAGAGTCGCTGCCCCACAGTGCCAGAGACCCGGGTTCGATCCTGACATCGGGCGCTGTCTGTGTGCAGTTGTTAGGTTAATTGGCCTCTCTGTAAATTGCCCCAAGTGTGTAGGGAGTGGATGAGAAGTGAGACAACATAGAACTACTGTCAATGGGTGATCAGTGGTCACTGTGTAGTCAGTGAGCCAATGAGCCTGTTTCCATGCTGTATCTCTAAGTAAGTTAAAATAACAATGTCAACACAGTGATACAGCTGGTGGAGCTGCTGCCTCACATGCCAGAGACAGGTTCGGTCCTGACTGTGGGTGCTATCTATTTGGAATTTGCCCATTCTCCCTGTGACTGTGGGTTTCCTCTGGGTATCTGGTTTCCTCCCACATCACAAAGATGTGCAGATTTGTAGCCTAATTGGCCTCTGTAAATTGTTTCTATTGTGTAGGGAGTGGATGAGAAAGTGGGATAGCATTGAACTAATGTGAACAGGTGATCAATGGTTGATCATGTGTGGGGGAGATCTTTGTTATTACATCTGAAATTCGCCCCAACCCTTTTTCCCCCCAATGATGCAATTGGTTTTTTAGTCTATTTTCTACAACACAATGTTTCTTAGGATGCAACTACAATGCTACAGCAGAATTACCTGTAAATCCTAACTTCAAACAATTTCTTGTGTGCTTTCTGTGTCTACACTGTTTATGAAATTGTTTCATTAGCACACCTAATTTGTTTCCAAGAGATACCTTAAAATATGTTGATGGTAAACTGCTACTGAGATATTCTTTAACGTGTCACTGTTCTTAAATTTGTTTAATAGTTTTACTTTTAACTTCAGTGAGTTGATCTAAAAGGATTAAGGTTTACATTTTATTGAGCATATGCATTTCTTTCAGGGAAACACCAACAGTGTAGATTGCAAACTCTTCCAGAAGACCTTGAAGCTGTGCCGCTTTTTTACCAACACACTTGTACATTATGTAAAGGTAATATAATATATTATTATTAACTGCTATGAAATGTTGTCAATATAATGTTTCAAACATTCATTGATGATCAATTTTGAGAAAAACAACAATTTTCTATGGAAAGAGCAATACATCTCTCGAAGGTTTATTTAAACAATTGCATTGGTGGGACTTATTAATTCCACACCCTCTTCTCCCCCATTCCTCTCAAATCCCTTTAATGGGATTATATGTAGTAGATGCAGGGCAGATGCATGCTATAACAGGCTACTAAGCGAAGGCTGGCAGTATCAATGGCAACGATCGGTCCTTCCCCAATTAGCTCAATGCATTCTACTCTCGCTTTGAATGAAAGGTTGGTAGAGGAATGTCACAGGCCCCCTGCATCTCTGGTACACCTGTACCAACGATTATGAGGCAAACGTAAGATTGACCTTCCTGAGCGTGAATCCACAGAAAGCAACTGGCTCGGGTGGAGTCCAGAAGCATCTTTGGGTACTGTACAGACCAGCTGGCAGTGGTATTCACAGACAACTTTAACATCTCACCACTTCTTTCTGTGGTTCCCATCTGCGTTACGAAGACCACTGTCGTCCGGTGCCAAAGAAAACTAAGGTGGTGTGCTTTAATGACTACCATCCAGCTGCTCTGACATCCACCATCATGAAGTGTTTCGAGAGACTGGTGATGACACACCTTAACTGTAGCCTCCCAGACAACCTGGATTTTCTGCAGTTTGCCTACCTTCTCAACGGGTCGACAGCGTGGTGGGAGATCACAATCTTCACGTGGTCCGCCCAGTTTCGACGAATGCAATCAACCTGGTGTGCACAGTCAAATAAGATCAAATAGAACAAGTTGGCCTACAACTTTAGGCTGTGCACGCCATATGCAAGAAAAGAAGGTCTACAGCAGACACATCTCCTTGGCCCTAAGCTCATTTCTGGTATAGCTTGACAACATCAGACTCATATTTATCAACTGTAGCTCCACCATCATCACCGTAATGCCATCCAATCTCGTCTACAATCCCTGGACCTCAGAGTCAGTACCCCCTGATTCTGGATCCTTGACTTTCTGATCCACAGACCGCAATCAGCGAGGATAGGTTGCAACACCTTCTCCACAATAATTTTCAACACCAATGCCCCACGAGGATGTGTTTTCAGTCCCTTACTATATTATCTACACACTTAAGACTGAGTGGCCAAATTCGGCTCTAACTCCATCTACAAGTTTGCAGATGACACCACTGTGATGGGCTGGATCAGGAAGGCAATAGACAACTTAGTAACATGGTGTCAGGACCACAACCTCTTCCTCAATGCGGGCAAGATGTATGAGCTAGTTATTGGCTTCAGGAAGAGTTGTGGAGCACATGCCCCAATCAGCATCAATGGTGCCAAAAAAAGTGGAAATGGTTGAGGGCCTCCAGTTCATTAGCATAAATATTACCAATGATCTGTCATGGACCAATCACATTGAAACAACAGCCAAGAAAGCGCAGTAATGCCTCCACTTTGTCAGGAGACTGTGAAAAATCGGCATGTCTCCAAAGACTCTCTCAATTTTCTACAGATGCATCAGAGAAAGTATAATGTTGGATTGTATCAAAGCTTGGCTTGAGAACAAACCTGCCCAAGACTGCAAGAAATTGCAGAGCGTTGTGGATATAGCCCAGTCCATTGCACAGAGCCTGCTCCTCCCCCGCCATTGACTCCATCTCCACTTCATGCTGTCATGGGAAAGCAGCCAACATAATCAAAGACCTTTCCCAGCCTGGTCATTCCACCTTCTCTCTGCTTTCATCGGGCAGAAGGTACAGATGCTTGAAAGTGCGTTCCACCGGTTACAGAAAGAGCTTATTCTCCTCTGTTATCAGGCTTTTATAAGCTAGGGCAGTGCTTCTTAAACTATTTCAGTGTCATTCACCCTTGAGCCTTTATCACAAAGTTTCATTCACCCTCGACTATATGTTATTATTTTTTGATAATTTCTCCCATGTGTATAATTTTATATATAATTTATTTTGTCTAATGAGCAAAAAATATAGATTAACATTCACCCCAAAATAATTTCATTCACCAGTTTAAGAAGCATTGAGCTACGGTACAGTTTGATTCTCCTCTACCTCTTTGCAAACATTGGACTTTATCTCTAGAACTATTGCGCTATAATACTGAGATATAAATTCTACATTCTATATCTTTCCTTTCACTCTACCTATTGTACTTGTGTTTGGCTGGATTGTACTTATGTTTAGTATCATCTGATTTGATTGGATAGCATGCAAAATAATGTTTTTCATTGTACTTGGTACATGTGACAATAATAAACATAAACTTATTAATGACAAGTCATTTATGATGATTCAGGAAGTGCTATCCTTGTATTTTCTGAAATTATGCAAAAAAAAAAGAGCAAACCACAAACTAAAAAGCATTTAGCATCCATTATTTTTTTTTGTCGAACAGAAAATAATAAAGTTGGTGGCATGGTGGTTAAAGAAAAATGCAGATGGTCTTTATTCAACCAATGCTAACTTGCACTTTCAGTTATAATATGAAAACAGCATAAATCTTCTTCTGATTAATTTCATTCTCAATTTTAGGAATTCACTGATTTCCTCTCAACATCTTGTCGTTTATTGCACCACCTTTATCTTCAAATGTACTGGTAAGCCTTCATATTCAGCAGCAGCAAATTTGACACTTAATCTGATGTCATCAATATGTAATTAAGGTAATTAGATAATATACTTGCTTTGAGGAATGGAATAAGGTTTGTTTTTCTTTCTTTTGTTTCCTCGTTCCCTGTAATTGTTGACGTGATGATGTACGATGGTAATGCAGGCACAAAATGAATGCAAGAAGGCTATTTCTTCATGGAGGGATCTTCACATGTTCTCTCTGAGCATGCACTTATGACACTTGTTCAATCTTAAAGCTGTAATAACTTGCATTGTGTAAATTGTAATATCTGTTTAGGAATTCTGATATTATTTCATTCCATTAATCTATTCTTGGTATTTGAGGGAAAACAGTGATTTTTTTTTCTTTTTAGGTGGACAAATCAAACTAGGTATTATTCCAGTAGTAGTTTCATTGCACTGGAATAATCTAGGAACAAACATTTATCCAACAGTTGTTTGTTGCAGTGAGAATGGAAGAAAATACCTTTTTTTTTCTTTAATTAAAAAAAAGGTGAAGATATAAATTTAAGAGGTAACTTCTGCATGCATTAGAGTAGGTTAACTTTAATTTTTTTAATTTTTTTGCAGTAAATTCCCTCCGAGCATAAATGCACCAATTTTACCTGATGGATCTTATGACCAGATTGCCTGCATCGTTCCAGTTGCACTGGATGCTCTTGTCTCACAGTTGATGTCCTACAGGCCCTTTATGGAGATAGTGTTGCAAGATAATCTGGGGTGAGTTCAAAGCGTTTTTGTGCCCTCAGTGCCCAGAAAAATAGATTGCTTTTGCTACTTTATAACAGGGTTTAACAACCCCAGTCTTGGTTTGGTTGAATACCCTGAGGCTGAAGGTTGCGTTTGTTTTTTAACTACAGGCCATCAAACTTGCCCTGTAGCAATGTAATGATTTATTTTCGATATTAAAAATTTTTAGAGATAGACAAAAATGCGCACAATGGGTAACACAGCATCTCTAGAACAACCTAAACACAGCATCCCTGGAGAGAAGGAATGGGTGACGTTTTGGGTTGAGACCCTTCTTCAGACGGTGTATCTGCAATTCCTTCCTATGCATAACAATTTAGTCATTTAATGAAGAAAACTCTCACTCTTACTTAATACAAGCTGCTGATGGAAATGTCAGTGAAACCTATCTAACATATTCTATCAGTACGAAGAGAAGAAATATAATTTAGTGACACATCAGAGTACAGTAACGTAGCTGATTCTTTGGGAGGAGGAGGAGGCGGTGGTGGGGAGGGAGAGATTGAGTGGACAAAGCGACGGGAGGAGGAGCGGGGAGCGGACAAAGCAATGGCCAGCTGAAAGAAGCAGCAGCTGATGGAAAGGGAGGCAGCCCCATGGCAACCAAGCGCATCCTGTCTGTCGCAGCAGCCCGAAGAAAGTGCTGTCTCAGGGGCTACAACGTGAGCCACAATAACGGTAGCATCAACCGGACAGTGCAGTGGGTGAAGAAAGGTTGGCTGGTGCATGTTGCGAGGCGGGGGTGGCGTTAGAAGCCGGGGCTATAAGCGGATGGGGAGGAGGTGTGATCCAGGGGCGGCATCAGTAGGTCCACCCGCTATAACCAAAATTCTTTACGAAAGGGGTTTGTTAAAACAACGGTGGACTGTAATTGCATTTGTTAATTGAATTAGATCAAATAAAAAGAAAATTACTCTTCGGAATGCAGTTCAACCCCTTTGAAATCAGTGGGTTTGCTGCAGATTTATCAGTTTCAACCAGTAGTTTGGTAGCACTGTGAAGTTTGTACTGTGGTCTGTTGTATTTGTCTCAGCCACCTATTATTTTATAGATGACATTTTACTAAATCTGTATTTTCTTTCATGTTAAGATTTCTGCTCAGAGCTGGCCTTTCCACAATGTTTATTATTACTTAACATCATGGACAAGCTTCCCTCGCAGTCGGAAGTGGTTCAAAGCCTCTGGTGTTCTGGTAACCAGATTTCAGAAGAAAAGACTAGGTGAGGTGTCCCGCTACACAGATAGTATCAAATGGAAATGCATTTGGCACATCAGGAAGTAGTGCTTGCATTCCTTCCTATAATGCGTCATTAATTGATATATCAAACATCTTATTGGAAGCTGCTTTTCATGAATAGACTGTACATCCTTTGGAACTCAATGGGTGAATGTGTTATGTGGGTGATATTGTATTTGCTGCTCCTCATTCAACATCCTCATTCAACATCTGCTCGACACCAACATTAACATTACCAACATTTAAAATTGGAAATATAGGTTGCTGGGACCTTGCATAGACGCAGTGCTGATTGTAGTAGGATCCAGGAGGGTCCCGACCTGAAACATTACCTATTTATGGCCTC
This sequence comes from Leucoraja erinaceus, assembly GCF_028641065.1. Taxonomy (NCBI): domain Eukaryota; kingdom Metazoa; phylum Chordata; class Chondrichthyes; order Rajiformes; family Rajidae; genus Leucoraja; species Leucoraja erinaceus. Next base: position 45,193,021 of record NC_073386.1, read on the forward strand.
CAAAGATGCTGTCTGACCCGCTGAGTCGCATCAACACTGTTGAATGGCGGTGTAGGCTCGAAGGGTTGAATGGCCTACTCCAGCACCTAATTTCTATGTTTCTATGAATGGAAAGCAGATTATGTGTAAAACAGACTGGCCATGACAAGTTGGTGACTTCTGTGCTTGGGCATTTCCAGTAAAAGAAGGCTACTGACATGTCATTAACAGTGCGAATTAAAATTACATTGGCGAGCATTTACTTAGAGGCATAGAGTTATATAGCACAATGGCCACAGGACTTACCATCGCCCGCCGGGGGCTTTAACATCGTGAGCCCCAGTCGCCTCGACGCTGCAGTTGGACTGCTGGACCGCGGGAGGAAGGAAGAGATAAGACTTTTGCCTTCCATCACAGTGAGGAGGTGTTGGAGATTCACTGTGATGAATGTTTGTGTAAACTGTGTTAAGTGTGTGTCTTGGTTTTTTTTGTAACGTCATGTCTGCAGGAATGAAATTTTGTTCAAACCTTGTCTGTTTGAATGACAATAAAAGGCATTCTATTCTACATAACAATTAATCACACTCAACTCTTGACTTGTCTTCAGAGTATATCCTTGGTCAGGATATCCTTTCCATATGGCTTACTTTGGAGCTTGCAATTTTAACAGTGTCTTTTTCACACAGGAATGGTAAGAAAATGGATGATAAATAAGACATCCTTCTTGTATTGCTTTGATAGTGACGTTGTTGGTTTTGCTGCCTCCTGATCCATGGATCTCTCACAGCCAGCAGCAACTTGATGGACTTAATTCTCGATTTCCTTGAAATAAACAAATACTAATCTTCACAAACATAGAAATCCCTGAATTGAAATACCACCACATGCATGTGATTTGTATGTCAGGCACATGTACTTTCAGAACTGCAATTAACCCAATATGAAGCTGTAGTTTTTAACTTTTCTGATAATTACATCTCCCCCTGAGCAGCTCCAATAACTGGTTTCAGCAGCGATAGGCTAACAGAACATAGAACAGGAAAGGATAAGAATTGGAAATGTGCTCGAGGAAGACAAAATTGGCACCTAATCTTTTATCTTTTCCTTTGATTCCAGGTTACCTTTGCTCCATTCATTGTTTCTTAACTTCAAGCGGTGTCATGCAGAACTTTCTCTGCCAGCACAGTTACCAGGCGTGATGAGTAAGGGACAGGCTCAGCAAAGTGTCAGTTTATATGAATATGTGTGCACTCATTTATGTTCTTTTATCACATCCATTTCGGCGTCGTATTTTCCAGAGTTGGTGAGTTTAAGTTTTGCCTTAGAGTAAGTGTTCCAGTCTTTAAGCTGCTTTGAAGAGGAACTTTCTTTCTTTGCATTTAGCCCCTCCATCAAAAAATGCTCCCAAACCATAAATGATGAGGATTCATGCCTACTTAATCTATTTATTTTTTATGATGCTGGCATTGTATTTTATAAAGCATGTCAGAGAATAGTGATAATTAAAAGTACTGCCCACATCAACATTCCTTTAAAATGCATTTAATTATTCAGATTTTTTAAATGCAAATTCTTAATGATTTCTGAAACAAAGGATACGTTTTACAGTGTTATGAACTGCAGAATGTGTATTAACTCTTTGAAATATTTTCTTCTCACTTAAAAAAACAAGTGAACTTGTGACTAGGGATTCCTCCAGTCTTGATTTTTATTTTGCTCAAGATTCCAACATCTGCAGATTCTTGTGGTGCCATTTTTTTCGTTTTGCTTCTTGTCCCTGGAAAACATGCTGCAGGATGTAGAGGGCATTGTAACCTAACAACAGGACACAAAGACACAATATTGACGAGGATGCAAGTTCAAATCCCAGCGGCAACGATTAAATTTAAAGTCTGTTAAAAGTCTGCAATTAAACTTTAAAAAAAAAAAAAAGTATTTTACTCCACAGGATTGAACACAAAGCCTAGATTGACATTGTCCTCCATACAGTTAGGTTCCCTGAATGAATTAGTTTTGGTCAAATGAAAGATGCCCTATGCACCATTTCAGGTGAACATAAAATATTTTGTGGCACTGCTTTAAGGAAGCAAGGAAGAATCTGTTCTGATCAATCTTCATGCCCTAACCAATCTCATTAAAAAAAAAAACCTGCTTATTTGGTCATTATTTTACAATCATGCATGCGACCTTCCTTCAGTGAGCCATTTGTTGTGTTTCACTGTATTATTGGTGTAATTGCACTTCCAATATTTTTAGGCTGTAAGTACACATCCTGAGTTTGTACGAGGTGTTCTACAAAAGCAAGTTTCTATTAATTTGAAGTTTTTTAAATACATTTCAGTATATTACTAGTCTCGCTCTTTGTTTCAGGAATGCTCCTTATTGGATGCTGTACTTAGTCCTTACGTATTAACTGCTCTGTTGGCTTCAGATACATGGTGCTTTCTTGCACGGTAGGTACTGAAAAGCAAATGAAATTATAACCAAATTGGTAATCTACACAAATCTCTTCTATCTACTTCTGTTAACAAAGATTTTTTAAAAAATCTGTTGGCAAGTTGCCATGAATTTGAATCGTCTGGGCCATCTATCGAAGTAAAGTCGTGGTCTGATCAACCACGGCTGGGTCGATAGGTGAAATTGTCTGATGTTGAAAGACCCGAAACACCCAATGAACCCAAGTTACATCATTGATGATGTGTTCAGGAGCATCAATAGATGTATTTTTTATCCATCATTTAACTGTGTCAGGGTATAAAATTTTGTTGAAAAATTAATGAATTGCAACAATTTTTAATTACATGCGTTTGGTGTGTCTTTGTTTCTCACTTGCAGGTATGGAAGTGCAGATCTTTGTGCTCATCACGTCTCCCTCATAGCTGACCTGGTAAGCCAACAAACTATGTTAAAAGTTTAAGAGGGAACTGCAGATGCTGGAGAATCGAAGGTTACACAAAAAAGCTGGAGAAACTCAGCGGGTGCAGCAGCATCTATGGAGCGAAGGAAATAGGCAACGTTTCGGGTCTGAAGAAGGGTTTCGGCCCGAAACGTTGCCTATTTCCTTCGCTCCATAGATGCTGCTGCACCCGCTGAGTTTCTCCAGCTTTTTTGTGTAAACTATGTTAAAATGTCATTCAAAGTGGTGTGCTGCGGAGTACTAATTGCAAATTTTGCAATAGAGTAAGGATGTTTGCTGATGATTGTGATGTTCAATTACATTCTTTAGTACATGAAGCAATCCAAGCCTTCATACAGCAAGTTCTATACAACCTACAGTGCTGGGCTGTTAAATGGCCAACAATCTCCATCAAGAGAGCATCCAACCACTTAGCCTTCAAAGGCATTACCTTTGCTGGGTCCCTCATGATTTATATCCTGGGATTGACCACTGACGTGAAACTCAACTGGACCGGCATATCAGAGACAACTGACTTACTTATTGACACCTCAAAGCCTCTCCACCATCCACGAGGTACAAATTTAGGAGTGAAAAGGAATACTTTCACTCCTGGATAGTTGCAGGTCCAGAAACACTTTAAAACGTGACACCATCCTGGATAAAGCAACCAACTTTATTGACACTCTGTCATCACTCTTCACACTCATTCCTCTACCACTAGTGTCACAATAGCTGCAGTGTGTATCAACTACAAAATGTCCTGCAGTTACACATCTCGGCTGCTCCAATAGTACCTCTCAAACCGGTGACTTCCACCACCAAGGTCACCACAACCTGCAGGTGCCCTACAAAGTTGCACATCACCCTGACTTGGAAAATATCACCGATCCTTCAAAGTGGATGGAACTATCCCAACAGCATTCAAGGTGGACCTTCACCAGGACCATAACGGGTCAGAGGATAGCTCAGCAACACTTTCTAGGGCCATTCAGGGATGTGGATTAAATGGCAGCCTGCTATTGTTCTTTTTAATTGAGTGAAATGGCAAGGTGGTTGAATGAAGAATACTGGGGAATTTTCACATGAAAATAACTTTATATCAATTTATATTCTTGTAAAATATTTGAAGTTGGGTTTCATTTCCCTCAAATGTTCTCCACTTATAAAGGCAAAAAGTATTTTTCTAATGGCCAAAAAATGTCTCGGTTGCTTTTCTGAAAGTGCTGCAGGTAAGTACATATCTAATTTTGGATTCAGTGCAACTTTGAGCTCACAAAGGTGGAAGTGCTTGTTTATATTTTTCTTCAATCATAAAAAACATTAGCTGGGTGAAAAGCCTGTCTACATGTGTTGGGTGTGGATCAGGTTGAATGAAGAATGATGATAAAACAACATGTACTGGGTCAGCTGTACATTAGCGCAGTTGATTACTATATCTCAGTTAGAGTAATTTGCTGAGTGATACTGCATGTTTTATCTGTTGTTGATCAATGATTGATATTTCATCTTCATCAGATCAATAGCATGTTTGGCACTTGCATTAATCACGATAATTGGTTAAAGAAAATATTTAAAACTCCAGTCAGATTCCGTTGACAAATGATAAAATTGGGTTTAATTATATATATTAACTGGCCTTTATTGTGTGAGGGAGTATAAACAGCCTGTTTGAAATATCCTCTATTTACCCTAATCGAGAACTTGAGCCAAATAAGTATGACCTTGATTATATTGCCTAAAAACTTTGGATTAGGTTAAGAGAGTGATGCATGATAATTTCAAAGCATGTACTCGCACATAATGATACCCACTAAACACGTCATATCTTCCAAATATAAGAAGATGGAAATAATTATTAAAAGTAAAAACCTGGAATGTGCAAGTTAATAATATGTAGACCGCTCCCTCTGTAACTCCCTGGTCAATTCGTCCCGAACCATCCCCTCTCTGGGCATTTTCGCTTGCAACCGCAAGAAATGCTACACTTGTCGCTTTACCTTCCCCCTTGACTCCATTCAAGGTACCAAGCAGCCTTTCCAGGTGTGGTAGAGATTCACCTGCACCTCCTCCAACCTCATCTATTGCATCCGCTGCTCTAGATGTTAGCTGCTCTACATTGGTGAGACCAAGCGTAGGCTTGGCGATCGCTTCGCCGAACACCTCCGCTCAGTTTGCAATAACCAACCTAACCTCCCGGTGGCTCAGCACTTCAACTCCCCCTCCCATTCTGAATCCAACCTTTCTGTCCTGGGCCTCCTCCATGGCCAGAGTGAGGACCACCGTAAATTGGAGGAGGAGCAGCACCTCATATTTCGCTTGGGCAGTTTGCACCCCAGTGGTATGAACATTGACTTCTCTAATTTCAGGTAGTCCTTACTTTCTCCTCCCCTTCTCAGCTCTCCCTCAGCTCTCTGACTCCACTTCTTCCTTTCTTCCTCCCGCCCTCCCCACCCTCACATCAGTCTGAAGAAGGGTTTTGACCCAAAACTTTGCCTATTTCCTTCGCTCCATAGATGCTGCCTCACCCGCTGAGTCTCCAGCAATTTTGTCTACCTTCGATTTTCCAGCATCTGCAGTTCCTTCTTAAACAATACGTAGATCTTCTTTGTTATTTTTCTTCTCCCCTTTTCTGCATATTCTTATTCTTTTTTCATTCTTGTATGTGTATTCTTTTTCATCTGATGCTGCCTGACCTGAGTATTTTCAGCATTATTTTTATTCTTCAGATTTTCAGCATATGCATTATTTTTTCTTTTTTAGACTTGTAGGCTGTGTTAAAGGACCTTCTTTGTATCAACAAAAATAAATCCATTTACAGACTTATAATTTTCTCCTCATAACCTAAAATAGAGGCAGATTTTAATTTGCACTAACTTACTGTAATGCCCCCGTCCCACTTAGGAAACCTGAACGGAAACCCCTGGAGACTTTGCACCCCACCCAAGGTTTCCGTGCGGTTCCCGGAGGTTGCATGTGGTTGCCGGAGGTTGCAGGTAGTGGAAGCAGGTAGGGAGACTGACAAAAACCTTCGGGAACAGCACAGGAACCTTGGGTGGGGCGCAAAGTCGCCAGAGGTTTCCGTTCAGGTTTCCTAAGTGGGACAGGGGCATAAGTCTTCATTTGTTGAATTTATCATATCACAATTATTTCTAGAAGATATCTCGTAAAAAGTTGTATCCAGCTGTTTGATTCAACCAGGTCATTCGCTCATTTACGCTCCAAGATCTGAAATAAAACAACTTAATGTGCAGAGTAATTAAATAAATTAAAAACAAATCTGCAGAACAACTCTGTGAGCAATGATGAATCTATTGAACAAAATTCTCAGCGAGGCAGTCCTAACACAAAATATTGATTATATTAAGTCACAATTTAAATTTCTTTCAGAAGATAATTTTTTCGGATACCTTTTCTGTCTGCTGGTTTCTGTCTGTCTTGCTGTCCCTCGCTCAGTCACTGTCTCTCTCGCTCAGCCCCTAATGTTTTAATAGCTGTCCTTGGGCTCTGTTGGATTGCTATTTGTTTTACATTGATGGTTTGGCCACGTATTGATGTGCATTGAAAACTGGAAATAAATGATCACTTTTGAAGAATCTTATTCTGGTGTACTCCATTTTTCTTTTTTAACATTGTATCTTATTTTTCAGGTGAAGTCTTGTTGTGGCGACTGTTTCCAGCTGTCCCATTTGTCTTTACTCCTATGGCGTTTGCTTTTCCTCATGGCAGCGGAGCATCAGGTTAGTCTCTTGGATGGCAGAAATGAAAATGATATTTAATTTGGGCAGTTTGAGCAAAAGTGTCAGTCTTCATTTATTTCACCACCACTTAGGGTAACATGAAAGTGAGCTTTGAACACTTATACTGAGTATAGCAATGCAATATTTGATTCAAAATGAGCTGAATATTTGCACAGAATGCGTGGCTTTTACTATCAGAATCAGTTTAATATTTAAAAGATGAATCTGACTCCAATTCTATGGAAGTCATTTACAGTTCCATCTGTGATACTACCGAGGTGGCATATGGATTTTATTGTTGCCATCTTGTGGTTGCAGAATAATTATTGCACGACTGTTAATAAGCTGATCCTGAAACTGTTCCTTGTAGAGAGGATATAGATGTCCATCCAAGAGCTTGTAAAACTTTTTCATGTGCCACGATTTTACTTTGGTATCAGTCCAGCATAAGAGTGTTGGGGTGTAAACTGCCCAAGCGGAATACGGGGTGCTGTGCCCCCAGTTTGGGCCTTACTCTGGCAATGGAGGAGGCCCAGGACAGAAAGGAAAGTATGGGAACGGGAAGAGAATTTATTATTAGTAGCCAACATGATATCCAGTGGTCCTTGGCGAACTGAGTGCAAGTATCACCGAATCTACGCTTTCTCTCGCTGATGTACAGGAGACTACATCAGGAACTCTGGATGCAGTAGATTAGGTTTGAGGAGGTGCACATGAACCTCTGTCTCACCCCAAAAGATTGCTGTGGCCACTGGGTAAAAGTGAGGGATAAGGATTGCAGGAGAAAGTAACTGGGGAGGGAATGGTTTGGATACGAAGGGATGAGTTAATTAAGGATTTGCAGAGTGGGCAGTGGCTGTGGGAAGCAGAAAGGGGTGGAGATTGGAAGATGTGACTGGTGGTGGGTTCATGTTAGAGGTGATGGAAATGTCTATAATGTTTATATTATGGACCCTATGGAGAGGAGAGGACAGTCATACTCGTTTCAAGTGACTGCCGATGATGATGTATACTGTATATATGCGTGTGCGTGTGCGTGTGCGTGTGCGTGTGTGTGTGTGTGTGTATGTATATGTATCGGCTTGTACTCGTTAGAATTTCGAAGATTGAGGGGGGATCTTATAGAAACTTACAAAATTCTTAAGGGGTTGGACAGGCTAGATGCAGGAAGATTGTTCCCGATGTTGGGGAAGTCCAGGACAAGGGGTCACAGTTTAAGGATAAGGGGGAAATCTTTTAGGACTGAGATGGGAAAAACATTTTTCACGCAGAGAGTGGTGAATCTCTGGAATTCTCTGCCACAGAAGGTAGTTGAGGCCAGTTCATTGTCTATATTTAAGAGGGAGTTAGATGTGGCCCTTGAGGCTAAAGGGATCAGGGGGTATGGAGAGAAGGCAGGTACGGGATACTGAGTTGGATGATCAGCCATGATCATATTGAATGGCGGAGCAGGCTCGAAGGGCCGAATGGCCTACTCCTGCACCTAATTTCTATGTTTCTATGTTTAGATGCGGAGGGTGGTGGGTTGAAAGGTGGGGACCAGGGGAACTCTATCCTTGTTCCTTTTGGGGCGATGGGGAGTGAGACCTTAACCATGGAACACAGAGGAGATGTAGGTGAGCAGAGCTGCCAAGTAGTGCAGACTTTCCATATTTTGTACGGAAATGCGATAAGAATACTGATGTACGATTTTGCTTTGATACATACGGATTAAAAAAAAATCTGACCATAGATAATCGTAACAACGAGTCACCGCTGTACCGGCCGAGGGGCAACGGGCAGGTGGGAACAACCGAGATCGGCCCGACTTCCTGATTCATTAACATACCACTCGCCAATGGAAAAGTAATAACCCGGTGAAATTGACAAGATCTTGCTGCTTAAAAAATGCAAGGATATAAAAAGTTGTACTGTAACTCTAAAAATTATAGCAGATTAAATCTATGATTATTTAAAATTTCAAGATCTGGATGATTATTTTTGAAAGTGTTGATCTACCATGGTGCTTAGGGTTAAGAGGCTGGAATCTCTCTATCGTTCTTTCTTGCTCCCTCTCTCCCTCTAGGGCCTGTCCCACTTTCACGACCTCTGCCGAGTTTGCCCTTGACTCGTACTCGCAGCATGGTCATAGGACGCCGTATGTAAGTCGTAGCAGGCTGTGATGCTAGTCGTAGGTACTCGTGGCATCAAGTAGGTCGGGGCGTTTTTCTAGCCTGATGAAAAATGTCCACGAGTAAGAATGGTTGTGAATTAAGGTTGTGAAAGTGGGACAGGCCCTTAACTCTCCCTCTCCCCCCTCTCTTCTCTGCTCTCGCTCTCCCCCTCTCACCCTCCCCCTCACCCTGGCATTCCCGGAATCATTTGGCATTTTGCAAAGAAAACTACATCTGCAGTTCCTTCCTATTGAAGAAGAACCTGGCCCGAAACAACTCCTAATCCATTCCCTCCACAGATGCCGCTTAGCCCGCTGAGTTCCTTCAGCACTCCGTGTTTTTTATTTAACTCTGAAATTGAAGGCAGACACAAAAAGCTGGAGTATCTCGGCGGGACAGGCAGCGATTCTGGAGAGAAGGAATGAGTGATGTTTTGGGTCGAGACCCTTCTTCAGACAATCACAAGTAACCGACGGAGTTCAGTTCAGTCTAAAGAAGGGTCTCGACCAGAAACGTCACCCATTCCTTCTCTCCAGGCCTGTCCCGCTCCAGGTTTGAACAGAGTGCTATCAGTTTAACACGTGGGAATTTAAACAAAGAGCTGTCGGCTGCAGCGCTATGGGTTCTAAATGTAGCGCTATCAGCTGGAACGCTATGGGCTTTAAACATAGCACTATGGGCTTTAAACATAGCACTATGGCCACAGCGCTATGGGTCACATTCGGGAAAATTCTCGTATAATAATCTTTGGAATTCTCTTTCTCAGTGGAAGTTGAGCCATTGATTATTTTTCAGGTAGTGGTGGAATTCTGGATAAGCCTAGTGGTGAAAGGTTACCAGTGGGATTGCAGTTACATTGGGATTGGCCTTGATTTTACAGAACGGTGGGTGGGCTCAAGGGGGAGAGGGAGGGGTGGAGAGGAGAGGGAGAAGGGGGGAGGAAGGGTGGGAATATGAGAGGGAGGGAGAAAAAAAGGGAGAGAGATGGAGGAGGTGAGAGGGAAGGAGGGAGGGTGAGGCAGGGAGCGAGGGGAAGGGAATAAGAGGGAGGGAGAAAAAAAGGGAGAGGGAGGGTTGGAGGGAAAGAGGGAGGGAGAGAGGAAGGAGAGAGAGAGAGAGGCAGGGAGAGACTAAGAGAGGGGGAGGGAGGGGGAGAGTGGGACGGAGAGAGCAGAGGCTGAGACACATGAGAGCAGGTTGAAAAAATGAAGATAACGAAAGGTGTTGGAGGCAACAAAAGCTGCCTTGCATAACATTGTACAAGTGAATAACAGAAGCAGGCAGATACGGTGTAGTTACATAGATCTGTTTTGCCTTGTTCTTCTTTGTGTTGTTAACGTGTGCCCGCAAAAAAAAAAAACAAGAAGCATTTCGAAAATTTAAGGAAATGCCATCAAATTCCAGGAAATTTGGGATTCTATTTCAGGACTTTTTTTTGAGATGTGGAAGCACTGGGATTAGTAGACCTTGAAGAGGCATTGACACTTTGTTTTAATGTAGAGTGGTAATAGAGGTAAGGTATGTGATTTGAGAGTAATGTATCGTTTTTGGGGGGGGGGAAAGTACGACTTACTTGACACCGCTGCTAAAATGGCACTGTTAACTGCGCAATGTTCAAAAAACCAAACGAACTGCAAATAAACCGGAAAAAATACAGATTATCTGGTGTTTTGTGAGTGGGAGCTTGTTGTGTGTGTTACGCAGGCAACCGTTGGTATTACTGTGTTTAACCAATAAATAAAATGTGCTTCTAGTTGTTGGGTGGGGGGGGGGAGATGAAATTGTTCGTTGTTTTGCACACTTGCCACCGGCCCCCAGGAAATTTGTCCCCCCCCGCCATGTTTTAAAAGCGATTTCCGCCCATGAATGAATATTTTGAAAATGGGATAAACAAAAAGTGGCATGTTATCTGGAAAGGCTTATCCTAAAATAAATGATCAGAAGGGTGTGATTTTCAGTCGGGACGTCTGTATCATTCAGTGAGCTGTAGATGTAGATGTGGACGCCGTGATGGTAATCACGAGCACATTAAGATGGCGCAAAAAATGACCCATGATGTACTACAGCTTTGATCTTTGGTCGGGTCTTCACGGGCGCTCGCGCGCGTTACGTACGACGTGGCATGGTGGATGCGAAGCTGTTGCGAGTCGAGGGACGAGACGCGACAAGATTAGAAAGAATGGGGATTATAAATGCAAACTGGCTTCTATATCATCTGGTGCTAAAAGCAGGAAGCAGCCATTCAAACAGCAGTATACATAGAAAATAGGTGCAGGAGTAGGCCATTCGGCCCTTCGAGCCTGCACTGCCATTCAATATGATCATGGCTGATCCTCCAACTCGGTATCCTGTACCTGCTTTCTCTCCATACCCCCTGGTCCCTTTAGCCACAAGGGCCACATCTAACTCCCTCTTAAATATAGCCAATGAACTGGCCTCAACTACCTTCTGCGGCAGAGAATTCCAGAGATTCACCACTCTCTATGTAAAAAATATTTTCTCTAAAGAGACGGAGATACAAAGAGATGGCAATGAATGCACTGTCAAGTAAGGTGCATAGAAGACATTTCAATTGCTAGCAAAGTTATGCATTCTTGTACTCTTACATGGGTATGACCGCATATAAAAAATAAAAAAATTTCAGCAAAATGGCACCGCGTTAAAATACTGATTTCCTCAGCAAAATACTGATTCTCAAGTACTAGAACACTGAAATGCTCTGACAAAACTTGGCCGCTCTGGGTGAGGTATCCATCTATGCTAGCGGGGGTGGAAAACACGTTTACTAAAGAAAGTGGGCATCTCTGATGTCCTAGAATGGGTAAATAGACACAAAAAAACTGGAGTAACTCAGCAGGTCAGACGGCATCTCTGGAGAAAAGGAATAGGCGATGTTTCCGGTCGAGACCCTTCTTCAGCAAGCCTCATCTGGCTGCAAATATGGTGATGGAGAAATTGAGAGTTGGGATAGCATCTTTGCAAGAGGCAGGGTGGGAGGAGATGTAGTCCAGGTAACTGGCAGTCGGAGAATTTGTAGTGGTCAGTCGATATTGGTTTGGCTAATTGTCATGTGCATCAAGATACAGTGAAAAACTTTGTTTTGCTTGCTATCCAGGTAAATCATTATACAAGCCAACCATATACGAGTACATGGATTTCACGGAAATATAAAAATCCAGCGCTGGAACATTGAGGAAATCATGACAAGAAAAGGAAAAGCATTTTGAAATTGTTATAATTTATCAAAATGTAACATGCAAACTGCCATGTTACATTCAGAACGTTTCCAATTGACGAGATCAGGAGAACTAACATTTCTCCTGATCTCATAAATTGGAAAAGTTCTGAGTTAAAAATTGATTTCTAGTCTGTGCTAGTGCCTTAATATCCCATGACTGTCAACATTTGCAACACCTGTGAGGATTTCCATAAAGAAGCATTATCATTGTAGTGAAAGTTAATTTTCACTTTGAGTTATCATATTCCTTCTTTACCCACAGGTTATATTTGTGAAGAGATTTTCTCCAAAGGAGGCAAGCAATTTATTGCTATGGCGTCAAGTTAGTATTAAAGCTCTGGCCCCTGAGCTTCAAAGACCCATTACTTCTGATATTATCAGGACAGCAATTGACCAGTGCAGGAGATGGCAAAGCGGCAAATGTTCCTTGGGAGAACTGGAACATGTGGTAAGATGTACTATCTAATTTCTTCAGAGCCTTTAAGAGACAAATACATTTCAATGTTCAGCATAAAGGATAATCTATGGATTTCTGCACAGCCAGAGATGCTGCCTGACCCGCTGAGTTACATTTTGTGTCTACCTTCGATTTAAACCAGCATCTGCAGTTCTTTCCTACCCATCCTGTGATGATTTTGTTTAAAGAAAAGAAAGATTGGAGAACACATTTAGTTGCTCTCCTAGAAGCCTCCTCATTCCATCATATGTACTCATAACCACATTAATTTTATGGCACGCCAATTCCTTTAGCCTCCCAAGTTAGATTGTATTTACTGTTCAGTGATCCTGATTTCAGTGACTCTTAAAGTCCAGGGCTGGAATAAATACCTAGCAGCTAGCTCCACATTATAGGTTTATACATCACTCACTCTTTATGTAAAGCTTTGCTTGAATTCTACCAATTAAAAAAATACTCAGTTTACAAGATTTTATATCCAGGATTAGAGAAGTAACTAGACATCCATTTGCTGAAAAAGAATTCAAGTTTTCAGCAAAAACAATGCTACTATGAAGAGCGCCATTGTGGCTAATTTGGTGATCTTAAATAAGGACTTGCCTAAATCATAACGTGAAGTGCAGACCTTGATCTCCAAACATCTTTATCCACTGCTCGCCCACACCTCAGCACAGGGAGCTGAAACCTGACAGCATTTCTATTATTTAAAAAGGATGTACTCTTCCCCACAAAAGAGTACTGATACAATGCTGGACTCATCTGGACTTGTTTCATCTTGCAACACACTTTCACATATGAAATGTTGTCATCCTGTCTTTGGGACTGAAAGCCAGTTGTTAGACCAATCACCAGTGTAAAATCCTGCCACCATTAAACAACACACCTCGTATATAAATTATTATACTTGTACGAAAAATAATGTGTAGTGACTATACGCATATATCCATGGGCTTTACCTATTTTTCATGACAATTACCATCTTTACCTTGCGTCATCGTGGTCCCCCCCCCTACACTTACCATTATAAAATATTAAATTGCAATTGGTTGACCAACTATTGATTGCATGCTGATGGGATTCCTGCATTGAGTCATGTTTCCAATATCTTAGGAAAAAAGTACAATTTTTACATAACACGTTTAATGATTTAAAAAAAAAAAAACTTTTTGAATTTAAGGGCAAATATTTGACAGTGCGATCATACTAGTAGATCAAAAGTACAAATGCAAACAAATTGAACTTTCTACTTATCAGCTAAGTGACTGGGCAACTTCTAAACTATAGATGTAGCATTGTCATTGGCTCAGCAGAGTTTCAAACCCAAGACAACTGACTTATCATGGAGTCCACCAACTTCAGCAGATTTCCTAGTTTTCAGCCTGAGAAATCTACCTCCTGAACCTGGTGCAACCCTAGTTGCCCATTAAAATGAATGAGGGAAAGTGACAGCTGTGAGAAAGGCAGGAAGAGAGCCTTTAATTTAATTGCTTTATATCTTTGAAATGTTTTTAATGTCACAATTAAAAATCAAACCAAATTTGTCTCATAAAATTGTTTAGGTGTACTGTTGCAACCAAGCTGTCTAAGCCTTACTTTGAATGCAGCTGGCTGCTTGAGTTGAGGTGGCCTCTACACTTTAATTTGTACATTAGCGTGTTTGGAGCCAGGTTCCTGGACCACATTGAAAAGGACGGTGTGGTACAGAGGAAGGGGGCCGCAATCCTCTGTTAAAAGTCACAAAACACAAGTTCTACTGCCAAAGGAAGTTCTTTTAAAATTATTATTTGTGGCAAATGTGATTTTCCCAGTTTGTCCAATCAAACGAATAATCCACCACCGCCTATTCATATTTCTTGCGATGCTTTTTGTCTGTTCCTTTGATCATATCACTTGCATGCAATTTTTCATCTTTAAAATCACCAATTAAAAGTATTATAAAAATGTTTTTAAGGGTCACCAGAGGAGTTAGCATTGCCACCTTGGAACTCCAGCCACCTATGCTTGGTCTCATCTGTGTGAAGTTTGCATGTTCTTCTGCGTCCCGATGGGTTTTCACCAGGCTCTCCGGTTTCTTCCCACATTCCGAAGCCATGCTGTTAGATGGCTAATTCACATCTGCAAATCTCTATTGGAGAGGATGGCAATGGGAATGCAGCTGGAGGAGCTGATGGAAATATGGGATTAATGTAAATGGGCGTTTGATGCTCAGCATGGATACAGTGGGCCGAGCAGCCTGTTTCTGTGCTTCTATGACTAACTCTTTAATTAAGAGATTAAACATTTTTATTTTTGTCAGAATGTTGCACTTGCTGCTTTGTTGGCTGTGTGTCACGCCCAAGGGGATGGCTTGACCTCAGAGTTGCAGCTAGCAATCACAGAAACACTCTGCCAGATATGGACATTCCTCACTGTGGAACAGGTGAGCAGATGAAACATGTTTCTGAGATGTTATCCAATAAGCATTGTTAATATATATGCAACACTGTATTACTTGCACTAATTATGTGATCAGGATGGCATAGAAAGAACAAGCACAAGCACAACTTATTCCTTCATAAACTTATGCATTCATTCATTCATTCATTCATTCAAGTGCTGCAGTCAATTAAAAATCTAACCCTCTGGTCCAAAATGCAGCCTATCCATGATTCAATTAGACTGCCTTAATGCTATAATCATGTTAGCTGCGTACGTACTTGTACCATTAAATCATTTAAAATGTTACGACTAATATCAATAGATCAGTATTGTTTTTACAACTAGGAGGCAAAACTTGAACAGGTATCTCTCCTGTATTTCATAAATCTCATGTGAAATTATTTGGTGAAATGTCTACATGCTTGAATTCACAATGTATTTTCCGAGGAGAAATTCTGCTTCCAGTACTTGTTTTCTGAGCTGAATATTCAGTGGTGTGGCGGCTCCTAAGGGTCGTCCCATTATACTGCCGAACCCCTCGGCACAGGAGTGGTGCAGTCCGGAGGCGGTCCTTAGCCGGAGGGTATAAAAGGCAGGGTTTGGGTGCCATCTTTCCCTGGTTTCGTCTTCCCCTGAACCGGGAGGAATTAAAGTAAAGTGCTTCTCAAACTTCGGACTACTTGCCTCATTTTGAGACCCACGCACTACATTGGTGACCCCCGACGCTCCATTGGCATCATGATGGAGACAGAACAAAGCCCTACCTCCTCACACGCCAGCCCGACCCTGTCTCTGGACGCGGTCTCCGTAAAACTGCCCAGCTTCTGGACCACACGGCCGCTCATCTGGTTCCAGCAGGCGGAGGCCCAGTTCAACCTGCGGGGCATCACGGTCGATGCCACCCGTTTCTATTACCTGGTGGGAGCCCTCGACCAGGATGCGGTGGAAGAAGTATCGGACTTCCTCGCAGCCCCCCCGGACAATAATAAATACCTCGGCCTGAAACGGCTCCTGCTCCAAATTTACGGACTGCCCATACGTCTTCCTGCGCCGTGATGCCCACCGGACGCCACTCCAGAGGCCGTACGAGGGCCCGTTCTGGGTGCTGGAACACGGGCAGTCGACTTTTGTCCTGGACATGGGGGGCCGGCCGGAGGCCGTGTCGATTGACCGTTTAAAGCCAGCGCACCTGGACATTGACCAGCCGGTGCTGGTTGCTCACCCTCGGCCCCGAGGGTGCCCCCCCTCACGACTCCCTCCACCTGTCCTCCCGCCAGTCCCTCGACCTGTCCCTCCACCTACGCCCCCGCAAGCCCCGGGATCTGCTGACTTCCGCACGCGGGCCAGCCGGGTCGTGCGCCCGCCGGTGCGTTTTGTGCCTCTGGTTCTGGGGGGGGGGTCCTGTGGCGGCTCCTAAGGGTAGTCCCATTATATTGCCGAACCCCTCGGCACAGGAGTGGTGCAGTCCGGAGGCGGTCCTTAGCCGGAGGGTATAAAAGGCAGGGTTTGGGCGCCATCTTTCCCTGGTTTCGTCTTCCCCTGAACCGGGAGGAATTAAAGTAAAGTGCTTCTCAAACTTCGGACTACTTGCCTCATTTTGAGACCCACGCACTACAGTGGTACCTTTATTTCCTAGTCAGAACCATGCCAGGACTCTCACACACGCCATGGGACAGGTACCTGTTGAGATTGATTGGAGGCCGTTTTTTGAGAAGTCACTACCTTAATAGTTTTTAAATGTCTGTAAGTCAGGACATTTGAAAATGTTACAGTAGTTTGAAATGTTTTAAATTTAATTAAATGCATTGAAACACTTTCATGCAGTTAGAAAAGTGAAAATAAAGTAAGATGCATAAAAAACACATTTTCCACACTTTAATGACCCCATTCAAATGAATGAGGGTTACTATTCCTACATCAGCTCTCCCTAGCATACAGTGCCCTCCATCATGTTTGGGACAAAGACCCATCATTTATTTATTTGCCTCTATACTCCACAATTTGAGATTTGTAATAGAAAAAAAAAAATCACATGTGGCTACAGTGCACGTTGTCAGATTTTAATATAGGCCACTTATACACATTTTGGTTTCACCATGTAGAAATTACAGCTGTGTTTATACATTGTCCCCCTATTTCAGGGCACCATAATGTTTGGGACACATGGCTTCACAGGTGTTTATAATTACTCAGATGTGTTTAATTGCCTCCTTCATGCAAGTATAAGAGAGCTCTCAGCACCCAGTCTTTCCATCACCTTTGGAAACTTTTAGTGCTGTTTATCAACAAGGGCAAAAGTTGTGCCAATTAAAGTCAAATAAGCCACTATGAGACTGAGAAACAAGAATAAAACTGTTAGAGACATCAGCCAAACCTTAAGTTTACCATAATCGACTGTTTCATTAAGAAGAAAGAGCACTGGTGAGCTTATTAATTGTAAAGGGACTGGCAGGCCAAGAAAGACCTTCACAGCTGATGACAGAAGAATTCTCTCTGTAATAAAGAAAAATCCCCGAACACCTATCCAACAGATCAGAAACACTCTTCAGGAGTCAAGTGTGGATTTGTCAATGACCACTGTCCGCAGAAGACTTCATGAACAGAAATACAGTACCACGGGGATGAAAGCAAATTGTGTTCCCTCCGCTTGTACTGCACTAAAGACTATGAGTTACAACCTCTATGTGATCATTCAACAACACTGGCTCACTGACCTTCATTGATGATACAACTGCTGATGGTAGTAGCATAATGAATCGTGATGTGTATAGACACATCCTATCTGCTTAAGTTCAAACAAATGCCTCAAAACTCATTGGCTGGCGGTTCATTCTGCAGCAAGGCAATGATCCCAAACATACTGCTAAAGCAACAAAGGAGTTTTTCAAAGCTAAAAAATGGTAAATTCTTGAGTGGCCAAGTCAATCGCCCGATCTGAACCCAATTGAACATGCCTTTTTTATGCTGAAGAGAAAACTGAAGGGGACTAGCCCCCAAAACAAGCATGCTAAAGATGGCTGCAATACAGGCCTGGCAGAGCATCACCAGTGAAAACACCCAGCAACTGGTGATGTCCATGAATTGCAGTCTTCAAGCAGTCATTGCATGCAAAGGATATGGAACAAAATACTAAACATGACTACTTTCATTTACATAACATTGCTGTGTCCCAAATACCCTTTATTAAAATCTGACAAATTGCACTTTAACCACATGTGATTTTTTTGTTCTATTGCAAATCTCAAATTGTGGAGTACAGAGGCAAATAAATAAATGATGGGTCTTTATCCCAAACATTATGGAAGGCACTGTATACAAAGTGCTAAGTCATTCGTCTACCACTTTATAGTGAATCCAGAAAAGGAGCGGACTATCAGATATGTCCGCATCTAACCTTAATTTTAGGCTTTTGTTTCTTACTGTACATGTGGGTAAGCAAGAGTTCCTGAGTTACATATAACCGATAGCCCTATTAGCCAGCATGATTACTTCCTATTAAAATATACTTTATATTTTGTTTCCTTTGGAATATACTTTTTCTGTTGTTCATATAGGTGTTAAGCCAGCACTGTGTTCAGCAGACAATGGCTCTGGTCCTTTCTCTTGTTGCAAGCCTGATTCGTGTTGTAGGTGCCGCATTAATTGCTCAGGTAATGCTGGTTATGGGTGAACTGATTTTGATTCCTCGAATGGTTCCCATATTTTTCTAATGTAAATTTGAGTTTGTTGGAATGACTACATGACGTTGGAGAAGTTCAAGCTGAATGCTGCTATAGAAAGCTGAAAGACTGCATGGAAATTGCACAATTCATTTAAAGTGAAGCGAAAATGCTTTAATTTGACGAAGGGACACAGGAAACTAAGTCTAATACATTCTTTGGACTGTTAATGTGATTTCACCGTGGGCTGTAGCATTTTTATTCATGCAGCTTTCTGTGACAGTATTAATAGGAATGATCTTCAGACGTCCAGCCATTTATTGATAAGAATGTAGATTCAGGTTTTGGTGACATGAAAGATGAAACGTGTTTTGGTGTAAGCAGTTGATATTGGTGAAGAAAATAGCCTTGGAAATGGATCAGATGTGGCTGTGAAGTATGTTCAGCATGTCTGAATGTGCAGTGTTTGCAAGAATAAAAGATAATTTTTGTCAGAAGTACACAGTGTTGATGTTGGTGGAAAGATTGTGGAAGATGAGGAGAGACTGCAAATTATAGTTTCATTCACATCACTTTTATTTGCATCATAGAATCGCATTTTGTAAGCTTTGGTCACAATGTACTTGTATTGGAAGACTTGTACTTATATTTATGAGATATTGATGTGCTTCAGAACTTTAAATGGAAATGGGAGTTGAATTGATTCTTGACGATGGTTGGGAAGAGTCGAACATTATTTTATTTTATGTTGCAATAAACGGTTTTGAAGGGTGTCGGGTTTGTCCCTGGGGATAGGAATGATGGAAATTTTGGGATTTTTAAATTTCATTTTTAAACTCTTTTCACATAACTGCTGTCGGACTAAATTTTTATTCTGTATCTCCTTTTTGGGTACTGATAAGTGAATTCAGTAAGGGCAAATGTTTGTTATACGATGTATTATGCAGAAGTACACTTAACAACAAAACACCAAGGAGCCCATCACCATTCCCTGAGCCCAGTGCGAATGAGGTGAAGAAGGTGACCGAGTGTCAAATTGACTGTTTGAATCAACATTCCATCAGCTCTCCATTTATATGCAGAATGATGCATATTAGGAAGCGATTAGATGATTATTGACAAAATGGATGCAGCAAGTAGTCGTACACATGTGATGTTCTTTGATTTCTTGATCTGATGAGCAGAAACTGCTGTGCGATTCCCTTACGATAACAATTAATCTTATTTGTGCTATAGGTGGTATTGTTTCTCAGTTTCCTTCTACCCCTAAATCCTCCTGATCATGTTCGTCTTGCTGCACTGGAATTTTTGGGATCCCTGGGGACCACTGTCATATCGCCAGATGTTCAGGTACCCTGACTTCCACTGTATCTTTAAAAAAAAATCTAGACTATTTTGATAAAACATGCGATTTGCAGTTCATTTGTCCTGCACCTTTTAATGTCAATTTGATTCCACAGGGTGAAAACTGTAATTGCTATAAAATATCATGCCCTGTTCTAACCTTGGGTACTCCTAAGGCAGCTGCAACGAGAATCAGCCATGGTAACCCTGGGAAAGTACTGTGCCTTTGAGCCAGGTCCGGCCCAGTTATTGTGTTTGCTCCCTTCACTATTCCTACAGCCACACCTCTGTGGCCATGCAAGCCCAACCATCCTCCAGTCCTTGCCATTGAGGCTGTCTTGTGAAATCGAGCATCATGCCATTCTCACAGGAATTCAAGATTTTTATCCTGAATGGAAAGAAGTATTTGTGTTGGGCATATTTTGTAACCTCAGTAAAGCCCCAGAGTTCTTCATTGCTAATGGAAGATCGTTAAGCAAAGCGAGAGTAATAGAATATCTCGAAACATTTGAGGTCAAAGGTATCTAATGGAATAAACCAGCTGTCAAAAAGTTTTTTTTTAATTATGTTCGGATTTTAAATAAATAAGATTTCAGAGCTGTGTTTCATTTCCATTGCAGGGTGTGGTACTTCCAAAGCTACCTTGTCTATTTGGTTTACTTCTAGCTGACCAGTCCTGGCTAATTCTTCAGCACGCATTGCAAGGATTTACACGTTTTGCTGAGGTGACAATTGATATTTATATATTGGTATTGGTTTATTATTGTCACGTGTATTGAGACACAGTGAAAAGCTTTGTTTGCACGCTATCCAGTCAAATCATACTATATATGAGTGAGGGAGGCACAGTGGTGCAACTGCCTCCTCACAGCACTAGAGACCTGGGTTTGATCCTAACTTCATGTCCTGTCTGTGTGGAGTCTGCACATTCTCCCGGTGACCAAGCAGGTTTCCTCTGCGTACCCCAGTTTTCTCCCACATCTTAAAGACGTTGCAGATTTGTAGGAATTGTCCTCTGTAAATAGCACCTGGTATGTAGGAAGTGGATTTGAAAGTGGGATGACATCGAACTAGTGTAAAAGGGTGATCGATGGTCAGCATTGAATCGGTGGGCCGAAGGGTCCATTTTCATGCTCTATGTCAGGGGTTCCCAACTTTTTTTGTCCTGTTTACCCCTGGCAACTTTAATAGAACATAACAATGTTATTTCACTTATTTATGAACAACTAATGATGAACAGATACCGGTATACCGGAACCAAACACAGTCAGTCAATGAGAAAAAATATGTACAAATCCAGAATCAACAAATTTACCCCCTGGTTGGTGAACCCTTGCTCTATATAAACTACACATTTAAGCCATATGCAAGTACAACAGGTAGTGCAAAGAGAAATAGTATGAGGGCAGAATATATTGTCACATCATTATAATGTTATAGTTACTGAGATTACTCGGTATTAAAAAAAGTGCAAGGTCCACATTGTGTAGGTTGCACGATTGGGACTACACCATAGCTAATGGAAGGATCATTTAATAGTCTGGTAACAGCGGAGAAGAAGCTGTTCCTGGATCTGGTTGTACGTGCTTTCACGCATTTGTAGGGACCAAGGAATGGCGAGAGTGAAAATGGTCATTATGTTGGCTGCTTTCCCGAGGCAGCATGAAGTGTAGATGGAGTTGATGGTCGGGAGGATGCTTTGTGTGATGGACTGGGCTACATCCACAATTCTGCTATTTTTGTGGTCTTGGGCAGAACTGTGTGATCCATCCTGATAAAATGTTTATAGTGCATCTGTAAGAGTTGTTGGAGACATGGCAAACTTCCTTAGTCTTCGGAGGATGTAGAGGCTGTGTTTGTTTAATATAATATGAATACAATTAATATTGAGTATAGTCCTGCAGCTTGACAGGGTAATCCTGTATACATTAGTAATTTAATCGTATTATTGGGAGACCATCATATGTTTGCTTATCTATATCATCCTTTATCTTGCATCTTTTGACCAATTTCATCCTTTTCCCGCCAGGTTGAGCACATTTTCAGTCGAATAGGTGTGAAAGCACGTTATTAAATATATCATGATCCTGGAGCCCTGCCAGTTATTAATTTATTTGTAAAATGGCCAGCGCCTCACCAATTAAAATTTTGAAATCTGAACGAATCCCATTTTCCAGCTATACCTAGGTGTATAAAAGCTGTCCAAATATAATTAATTTCAATGTACCATGCATTACATTAAAGAGATAATCAATAAGATGGACTAAAGAGGTCCCTACTGCTTAGCAGAATTTATATTTTAGACCTTCCCTGAAAATTGACACTTTTGGAACATCATCTAATTGCAAATCAATTGAATATAAACAAGTACATGGGGGGTTTTTAAATTGTTTTTGAACCTTCAGCAGAGATGAAGAATAAGTAACAAAGCCTTTCTTTCAGGAAACTTGCCATGAGGAAGTGGTTCCACGGAGTCTAGTGTCTGGGAGTACAAAGAGCAAAGTTGTAAGCTTTCTGAACAAGGTATGAGAAATTAAAATTGATGGTGGAACAAATGGCCTAATTTCTTTCTTTAAAATTTGCTTCATTATAAAATTGCTTCATTGGTCTTGGTAATGTTATTCTGGGAAACTGATATAAAACAATTAGCAAATGACTCAAAAGGCTATAAGATGAAATATTTAAATGAACTGTTTATAGTTATCTCTGGCAAGTTCACCATTTATTGCCCATCTGCATTGGTCTTTAAAATGGGAGTGCACCACTATAAACCATCGCAGTCTTTCTGGTGTATTTACTCCAACAATGCTGTTTGACAAGGAGTTCTAGAATTTAGACCCAGCAACATTAAACAGACACCAATATTGTTCTACGTCTGTACCATTGATGCTGTTTAATGCATATACTTCACTGTGATTCCTGGAGTAGATAAATAGCTCATTTGTATTGCTGACATTAAGGGAAAGGTTGTTGTCCTGACATCGTGATCTGACCCATCACAGTATTGTCATCTGCAGACTTCATATTATATATTATGAAAGCAGGAACCCAAGCGGTGAAAAGCCCAATTATTCCAAATTTGTTTCTTCTGCCAACCAATTTTCTTTACACATACATGAATTCTGCACACTTATCCAAGCCCTTCTGAAAATCTAACACATACCCAATCTAAACTAATACATACCCATTCTACCAGTTATATCCTCAGAAACCTCCAATAGATTTTGTCAAAATTCATTCCTTTCCATAAATTGATGTCATGTAGGAATGACTGAAGTTGGCTGAAGAATGACTTTGGTGAGGATGACAATTGCAGGAGGAAACAGATGGGACATTCACCCATTTGTTGAACATGAGATAGTTACCATTTCACAAACGGGGCTCTGTTAGTGTTGACTGTATTCATTGGGCTGTTCTGTTTGTCCACTGCCTTTCATGAATTGATGTGGCAGGAGTGCACATCTTTGATCTGATCTCTTGATTGTGGAAATGCTTGGCTCTCGCATTCAATTTAGCAAGCATATTCTCCATCTTAGCAGCTTCAGATTGGTATTTATATTTTTGATGTTACTCTTGATGTCATTGCCCATGAGCCAGGGTTGTTCCCCTAGCTTGATAGCCAAGTTGAGGTTCCAGATAATGGTATCCATTCTGCTTCTGGTGCCCAGTTTTGAGCCACCAGATCTGTTCTGACAAATAATACTCAAGATCTTTTCTGGCTTTAAAACAACAATAGACTTTTACAGCTATCTTTCTAGAATGTTTTCACGGAACTGACGATGCTGTAAGGCCACATTGCTTTGGTTTCGATCCACCATCCTTTAAGTTTATGGGTTACCAAGATTTTTTTTAATATAAATTTCATAGCCAGCTCATTTGAATTCATATTTTAAATAATCCTACATGTTTGGTACTCATTTCAGAATATGGCTGGCGTCAGAATAAAAATGATGAGCCTGAGTTGAAGTATCCTGTCTGCATAATTTGAATCCTGTAGGCTTTGAATTGGAGGTTGAACTTCAGTTGGATTGAGAATTTTTTGGTGATGTTCCAATTTCAATTTATTTACATGAAAAATTGGAACAGAACGCTAGTAGAGCAAACAACTGTAACAGTCAAATAGGATTTAGTCAATTTCTTAAAAGTCAAGATTGGCTAGTATATTCTATCTTTAGCTTTCTGGAAAACCAGAAACATGCCTAGTCCCATAGAACACTCAAACAATGTTTTTTTTCCTCCCCTTAAGCAGGCAATCACAACAGTTGAGTGCAAGGAATTACGAATAGAGAGGATGAAACAAGAAAATACTGCTCTCGAGGCACATTTTAGTAGTCTAAGCCAATGTGCCACGAATGACACTGCAATGCAGGTATAGTTTCAAACCTCAATTGATCTAAATCTTTTTTTCTCTCTCTCTCTATTCCCTTCCCCTTCCTCCCCTCCCCCCCACCCCCACCTGATGGGAGTAAATTTGGGCTGAGACTCGCTACTGCTTTCATTTTATGGCCAAAGATAGACCATGATAATGAACATGTTCGCAGCATTATCTCCTTTTCTTTCAAGTTTAATTGTATATCTCAAATGATTTGCAAATGGCCTTTTGCAGCAAGCACCTTAATCCATTTTTTTCCTTGCAAAATTATGTTTCTGTGGCCCTCAATGAAATTAGTGCTATTTAGAACTTTGGAGCATGTCTTCTTGTCAATATTTATACATACAATTATGAGAAAGCAGCAAGATAACAGAGCAGACATGAGTTAGTCAAAGCTCAAGAGGTTAATTGCTGTGCTGTAGCGGCAGAGAACTGTCACCTGGAGATACTAACTGCAGATGA
Source organism: Leucoraja erinaceus (assembly GCF_028641065.1). Lineage (NCBI taxonomy): Eukaryota > Metazoa > Chordata > Chondrichthyes > Rajiformes > Rajidae > Leucoraja > Leucoraja erinaceus. The sequence goes on from NC_073386.1 coordinate 45,217,739, forward strand.
TGGAATTTTAAGCAAAACACTTAAGCTGGAGAAACTTGGGTCAGGTCGCCTTCAGTGTGAGGAAGGATTGCGATTCAAAATGTAGTCTGTCCATTTCCCCCTACAGATGTAGCCTAACCCATTGAGTTCCTTCAGTACTTGATTTTTGCTTGTGAACTGTCATCTATTCAACTGTTGCACAAATCGTGAGCTTTTATTTTAATTTTCAGCCATCTGCTAAGCGTGCCCGAAAGGAACCACATGAGGAGCAGTATGAGTCAGCCTTGGAAACAGCAGAAAATGTTTTTAAAACATTGCAGAATTTGTTAAAACAGGAACCGACACCACACTGGGTAACAGTCCGTTTACAAGCCTTGCAGGAAACGATCATTGCTTTGAATAGCAGCAAGCAAGAACCTATGAAAATTTGAATAAGTTGCACCATTCCTCCTCCACAGAAGGAATGCATGGTCCATAGCTCTTCTGCTAGTTCTCCTAACGTCAATTAACTTGTTTTTTAACCAGCTTTGAAAGAAGAAAGAATGCAGAGTTAACACAGAATGCACAGAGTAAATTGCATGAAAATAAGTGGAGGAATAATTTGCAGTATACTCTTAATACTAAAAACATTTTACTGTAACAAGACTTTGTTTGCTTTTCTACAACAGTAGTTTTGAGGAAAATAAATGATACAGCAAATCTCATGTTTTATGGTCATACTTGTCTTAAGGTAGCTAGGCATTGGACAGTGATTTGATCGTTTGCATGTGTGGTACTCAAGATGATCTTCCAGCCTCAGAATGCTAGATCATAAACTATCACAAATCACAGTTGTACTCAAATCCCCAAGAGTGTTTTAACATTATGACCAGAAGAATACAAGCTAGTCAGTCAGTCAATGAGAAAAAATATGTACAAATCCAGAAACAACAAATTTACTCCCTAGGGGTAAATTTACCCCAGATTGGGAACCCTTGAGCTAGACCATCCACTGATGCAAATACCTCAAAGGGTCACAACCATAGATTATCACAATGTGTATACATCTGTAGGGAGTCAATTAAAGAGGAGATACGAGGGTGCACTAGTTCTTTCTATTCTCCTTAAGTAAAACAATCTATTATGAAAAGAAAATTAAATGAAAATGTAGAATGTTCCTAGTTTTACAATGAAATAGAAAACTATCAATGTTTAGAATGTTGTGTAACTTTTTTTAAAGGATCTTTAATTGTACAAAAATATACATTTGAACATGCCAAAATTGACAAAAATCACTTTTTATAATAATAGTTTCAGCCTGAGGCTCAAACTTGTAGAATACAAGAAAGAATCAACTGACTTTGAATAATCTGAAGGATTGGTATCTCTCCAAATGACCTTTGCATTTGTTTAATGTTTAGGTACGTTAGTTTTGCAAGCTATCAGTACTGGATATTAATAAAAGCAGCCAGATAAGTCTATCAGTGAAATGTTATAGATTTTAAGAATCAGGTCACCTTGGAAACAACTTCCTACTCGAGCTGCTTAATGTGTTGCATTTGACATATTTATTAGATCAAATTTTGATGTTCATGAGCTAGGACACACATACATATATAAATAAGTTAAATGATATTTTGGATGTACAACTCCAGAGGCAATATTTTTCAACATGGTTCCGTGATGTAACATTAAAACAGCCTATGTCCTTAGACTTTAATTCCAGTACATTCAAATTAAACAGAAGTATTTACCAATTTAGTTTGAAATTGCACAATCAGCCCAAAAATGTGTTCTAAAGTACAGTAGATGATTCAAATAACAATTTAAAAAGGGAAAGGAAGAAATAGAATGAAGATGATAGTTATTCATGAACAGAAATCAAGCCTCAGTATTCACTACCTTCAAGTAGTTAAGCTTTTGATGACAATTTGTTCAGTATTGAAAAAAAACTAGAAATTAGCATAATTTATTTTAGAAGATGGAATGCAGGAGGCCATTCGGCCTTTTGAGCGGCTCGACATTTTGTGTGCCATTTTCATAAATTCAGTCTACATAAATTTGAATATTACCCAGAATTTTGATTAAACAATTAAATTAAATGGTGCAATGAATTTGAGCATTTTGGTCCCATACTGTTTTTAAATTCCTTAAACTCAAAGCAAGGCTCTTATTCGGTTTATATGGGGAAATAAAGGAATAGTAAAAGCACTCATTTGGTTTTCTGGAAATCAAAATGTTAATTTTAAAATGAGTAAACCCTCATTTTAACAGTTCTCTTCATAACAGATTTCAAATATAGCGGATGGACCTGCCTACCCACCCCTGGCTCGTACCATCTCGCTGGCCGTTATAGAGTCCTGGCTTCCGACCCCACACCTGACTCTCAAGGTGCTCCAACCAGCCCTTCATCCACCACATGGTCCAGTAACATGGCTGTTGTCGCAGCTCATATTGTAGCCCTGCGGACAGTGCTTTCTTCGGGCTGCTGAAAACTACGATATGTTCGATCATCATGATCACTTTGACCACCTGCTGATGGTCAGCGATGCTGCCTTACCTGCTGTTACTCCAGCACTTTGTATTAATCATCACCTGCAATTCTCTGTTTCAACTACATAAAATGATACTACCTGACTTGGTTATAACAAACTATCAGCAATAATAGACACCATTCTTCCCACCCCACGTGGTCAGCTATGAGGGTTTATTGTACTTGATGTTATTAAAGGTAAATCTTTTCACTCCATCACCCTCATTATCATTTAGTTTTTAGCAAATATCCTGCCTATAATCAGATAAGCTGTGGAAATTGTAACTGTTTTCAGTCCATTTTCATTTATTATCCATCCATCAAGAAGTTCCAATCTAACATTAGAGTGGTACTACAATACTGGAAATGAAAGACCAATGTTTACCTTGTTCCATTAATATTTGTAATGATTCTATTACCAGTAGATTTCAATGCCCATTTCTTAGTCCCAAGTATTAGATTCCAAAGTCCAGCAGCCAAACAGCAAAGGTAGCTGGGCAAATGCCTCAAAGCAGGCTTGTTTAAAAACATCCCTTTCTAATATGCAGGCATTTTGACAGAGAAACTAATTTTTAGTCAATAATTTGTCCTTTCACAATCCATACACAGAAAATACACAATCTTCATTTGGAACAATTTATTTGCTCAGTGTAAATCAACCAAATTAAATAATTGCATTTATAGAACAACGTTTAATTAAGATCTCCAATGTGTCAGCACTCTAATATGAAAAATGGGAAGCAGGTTAAGCCCTTGGTTTAGTTACAATTTCTATTTGGCATTTAAGCATGTAAATGGGCCTCAAGTGAACATGTAAAAATCTGTAGGTTTCTGGCAGCGTCCTGATGTCCAGAAGGACATGTGCTTTTATAATTTTAATTTTGACTGAATCGTATTACCACAGGATTTATTTCCGCGTTTCATTAGTGATGTTTGCTGTGTGGGTGGGGGGGGAGTTTTGGCCTTGCTGCAACAACACCATGATTACAAATTTATCTTTCAACATTTAAATTTTCTTTCTTAAACATGAGCTTGAACTTGCTTACATTGCAACTTAAAAACATTCATTTTACAGGAACTAGATTTCAAATACTTTCAATAACAGTTGTAATAATGTGGAGTTCCTAATGCAGGTTTTGCTCCACCTTGGCGAATGTGTTGTTAAGGCTGGAGGGGAGGGGAGAAAGAGAGAAATGACTTTTCACAGACCTCCTGGTTTGGTATCTAGCAATAGTGGCTTCACCTTCATATCAACTCTAACCAATATGACATCCGAATGAGAAACTCCTCCAGGGAATTTCTCTTTTATTCCCACATCAAGTGGGATGGGTTCCAGCTTAATTGTATATTTATCCTGAAATGCAGATATACAATAAATTGTAATTATCACCACTTCACACAAGTTCAGAACTGAACATTGGGTCAATTGATTGGAATTTTCTGCAGGTGGAAATATAGGCCAGACAGAAAGCACCTGAACATTTTCTTTACCCCTCCCATATAATATTTAAATAAAACATCGTCACAAGAGTCAATATCTAAGTAAAGCATTTAAGGTACTTGTAAACATCTGTAAGGTAACTTATCACAGTAAACACTAAGCAGATGCTGCTGCATATTTTATCTAGATATGCTCTAGATATTTTAGATATTTCTAGGTATATTCAAATTCCACTCTTCATTCCAGTAAGCTGCACTGGATGTTTACGGCACGGAACATAAGCCTAGCTGATTGGCAAAGTCTTAAAGGTGCGATCAAAAGATATTAGGACAAAGGGAAGGGAGATTTGTGAATCCAAATACGATCTTCAGCTAGGAAGATGATTCTTCTACCAGGTATTGTCCTCCCAGTTCAGGTCATCATCCCAACCTTCAGTTTCCATCTGCAAAACAATGCACAGCAGATTACTGCAAAGTTACTATGATCTCTTACATTGTCCAAGGGGAATATGTTTACATTAAAAGGTTCAAGTAGTAAGAAATCTACGAATGCAGATTATTGGATAGCATGTGGTGTTACAATATCTATGGCATAGATTCACCCACTGTGTCCATGGCTAGGAAAAGTACTACTTAGGCCAATTCTATTTTCCTGGTCTCGGGCTGTAGATTCCAGCAGTATTCATCCAAAAGTTCTAAATGTGTAGAATATTTCTGTCACCACTGCACTGTTAGGGTGTACAAGACCTGCCATCATTCTTTGGGTGAAAAAGCAATGCATTCTTTAATCTGCCTACCAATTGTTTATAATTGATGTCTCCTCGCCATTAACCCAAGTACAACGTGATACCAGTCCTACCTGTTCACTCTACTGCATCTCTCAATCAATACATCCCGTATTAAATATTCTCTCAGCCACATATCTTATTTTTTTTAAAAGACCCAGTTAAGCTATTTATAACCAGAATTTGTGTCTGCCCACATCCACATTAAACTTCCCTGCATCTCTCATGTTATCAGACCACAATTGTAGTCAGTAATGTGTGGTAAAATTCACTTCTTGCCATTATATTCTCCACCTTGGTCAAAATGTTTGCCATTATGTCTCTGCACTGTTAATGCCTTTCCTTTGGTTTCAGTGGGCAAGCACCTCCAGATCTCACATTCCCATCTGCTTGTCCCAGCGTGTTCTGGGAAGTATCATCCATTACAGGACAATATGCCGTTGTAAAAAGTACACGCTATTGATAGCATGCCAGTGGATTTCATAATAGGCAACTTACCTCAATAGTGTCTGTTGCAGCAAACTTTGATGCAAGTGCTAAAGTTTGTGAATTGTCTCTTGCGGTCAATGTCTTCTCTGTTCCCCTTGCAGCTACTTCAGTTTCTTTGGCGGAATCAACTGATTCTGTTCCCTGTGTTGGCACTAACATGCCTCTGGATGAGAGTTTAATGTCTGGTATCATATCAGCAAAGAGATCTAGTTCAGGGTCTCTCTCTGGTCTTTTCTTGACACTAATTGTGAATTCCTCTCCAAGTTCATCATTCAAAAATGTTTTCTTTATTGAGGATTTCTGCCAGGAGGACATCTGTGCGATAGAATTTGTTTTCCTATTTTCCTTTACTGACATTTTCTGCTGGTTGCAGTTATTCTTCCAACTTTCACAAGACATCTCCGAGTGCGTTTTCAGTGGTGTAGAAAGTTTCATGCTCTTAGATTGAGGCTTATTCTCAAAAAGAGATGCATGTGGTTTAACTGCCTGTTGTGTTGTATTTTCACAAGGAGCATGTTCATCAGGTTCAAAGTCATCCCATGGTTCATTATCAACTGTAACATCCCCAAATTTGGTGTTTCCTGCAAGGATGCAATCCTTTTTAGGCTCAAGCAGAATTTCATTGTCCGATTTGCTCCAATCTGGCCAATCGTCAGCGGATTTGTGCATCAGCATTGATTTGTGTGTGCTGTCAACACCCAAAATATCATTTCCGTGAATACCGTTCATGGAGATTATGGCTGTTTGTCCTTTATGTTGGGCTACAAAGTTCATAAAGAAAAAATATTCACGTTACTAAAATATTTAAGTTACTAACTGTATCAAAACTTGGCATTAAATTTGGTTCTGTCAGTAATAAACGAAAACAATTTAATTACTGTAACAGGTAGACATGGGTAAATTAGGCAAGTATGAGGGAAAACAAAATTAAACTGAAATTACTGCATCAGATGTGCGATTATATTAAATGTGTATCTTTGTTATGCATCTTATTTCCTACATAGCTGGAAGGATTATCTTTAGAAAATGCACACAGCAAATGAAAATCTTAAATTAGTATATTTCAATGTTTCTAACAGTCAAAACCATTCTTGCAACAGATAAGGCACAAACGCTGATTTTCAATTTTAGTGACTCTCAATGCCTTCATTGTGTGACAAATCCCAAATGTAATAAATATTTAATCAAAATATATTCACAGAAAATTTAATCTCTCAACCAGATCATGCTCGTAGCCACTGAAAAAGAATGATAGCAATCAAGGTACAGTACTATTAGCTAGGGCCAGATAGACTGACCCAGAGACCAAGAGCAAGGGAGTCAGAGATACTGTCGCACAGCAACAGCAGAGTTAAATAATTGTACACCCTCTCCGTGTGACCACATAGACCATTTCCTTCTTTCTTCCCCCACTCCCCATTACCTCCCAAAATAATCAAAAGACTTGCTATGTTAATTGCCCCTTGTGCAAGAGAACTGGAGGTTGATGGATTCATCAGAAAGAACATGTTACTGATGGGAATGCCACCAACAGATGACCTTCCCATCATTCCCCCATACTAAGTGGGGGAATGAAGGCTAATGGGAATGCTGAGAGCCAGGATCGCTGTAGTCTAAGTAGCCTAACCCTGTATAGTATGAAAAGATGCAGCAGGTTCAAATTTCATCATGGCAACACAGAAATTTAAATTCCAGTAATTGAATCTAATTTAAAAAACTCATCTCAGTAATGCATTTCTATACCAAACAATCTGGTTTACAAGTGTCTTGGTGTAAGGAAAGGATAGTCATTGACCTGACCAAATCTGGTATCTAACAAGATTCCACACCATCTTTGGTTGACTCTTTAGGTTACATTTGGTGTATAAATTAAGATTTGGTTAAATGCATTTCAATTGGCAGGCAATTAATGATGATGGGCAATAATTGTTGGAATCGCCTGAACAAATACAATTATTTTTATGCCAAGTTTTAGTGTGTGCAAAAATCTCACTTTTGCATTATCTTCCAAAAGGTTACCTTGTTTTGTCAGTATTTGAAACCTTGCGGGCTGGGAATTTTGAGTGAGGTTTGTTCTTGTTTTCTCCGTCCCACTTATGAGCATCTTCTCAGGTTCAGTGTTCTTTGAGAGCAGTTTGAAAGAATTGTTTACAGCCAAAGAACTGAGATGTTCACTACTGTTCACGATATGTGCAGGAGACCCTTAAATAAAAACACAAGACTGCAAATCAAAGTTCAGCCTGTGCAAGAATACTCACATTTCAAGTATGAGAATTAAGACATAAATCAATTAACAATTTCAAATTGCTCAAAAAATATTCCCACCCAAGAAAAACTGCACCCTTGTCAATTCTCAATACAATCTTGAGCAGAAAATGAAAAGATGCTGAAAATCTAAAATAATAACAAACATTGCTGGAAACATTCCCTTTCTACCATAGCTGGTAGAAAGGGAAACAATTAACACATCAGGGATGGGAAAGGGTCCCAAAATTGAAATAATATATTATTAATAATAATACACTTTATTACGGACTCGAGGTCCAGACAAGGAGCAACATTACATTAAAAAAATGCATTGCATATTAAAAAATATCATAAAGTACATATAAAATCTCAGTATATCACATAAAAGCATCATAAATTATATATTTTTAAAAACAATACATAAGTTAAAAATCCAGATTAAAAGATGATCAATGTCCTACAACGAGACAACGATACCAGTGTCTCCACAGCTGGGATTCGTAGCGTGTAGTGCTAATCCTTATGTTTGACAAGGCCACAATAATTACATTTTTGGAGTCATTTATCCTGCAAATGAATTTATACATGTGATTTCTTAGGATAGCTTCTAAAGTACTGACTCCTGCAGCCACAAACATATTACTGGCACTACACCATCTAAGTTTCCTTAGCAGTGTTCTCATGGCATCGTTATATGCCACCTTTAGTCTCTGCAAACTTGTCTTTCCATAGTTCGACCACAGGTGCGCAGTGTAGAGTGGTGTGCAGTATGCTCTAAATAGCGACATCTTCACCACATCTGCACACGCACCAAATTTACGCAAGAGAATATTTGCCTGTACATACAGCATGCGTCGTTGCCTATAAATATCCTCATCATCTGTCATTTGTTCTGTAATAATATGCCCTAGATATTTTACCTTATTACAGACACTAAGATATTGTCAGACAATTTAAAATCAGGAAATTTTAGACATTTATCCTCTTTACCATTTATCCTCTTATCTTACCTACCACACCTTTCACAGATGCTAAAAATGTTTCCAACATTTTCTATTTTATTACTATCTTAGAACCTTTTTCAAATAGTTGCCATCAAGTCAGTGAACAATTATTTTTGTCTTGCCTTCAGGGGTGATCTCAGTTGATTTGAAGTTCGGTGTTGCACGTTTGAAGATCTTTGCTCTTTCACCTCCAACTACCACCTCAGCTCCTAGAAGTGGCACCAATACTGCTAGACTTGAAAGTGTTCCTGATACCAGTGTGTTGCTGGTATCTCTTAGTCCTAGCAATATCTAAAAAGAGAAAATGTGATTGTGTCTTCTTATCAAACACGTCAAATTTATCAAACCTGGCAAAATTACACATGGTGAAATAAAGCACTGCATAATAAACAAATAATTCCTGCTGATATTATTTTACCATAACTGATGGTTTAGATAAGTTACTAAGGCTGTCATACTCTTAAGTATTTAAGAAGGAACTGCAGATGCTGGAAAATCGATGGTAGACAAAAGTGCTGGAGAAACTCAGCGGGTGCAGCAGCATCTAAGGAGTGAATGAAATAGGCAACGTTTCGGGCCGAAACCCTTCTTCAGACTTCAAACGTTGCCTATTTCCTTCGCTCCTTAGATGCTGCTGCACCCGCTGAGTTTCAACAACACTTTTGTCTACCATACTCTTAAGGATAATATGTAAGAATATGGGTACTTTGGAAAATAGCTGACAGTGCCTGTGAGCAAGGTCGAGCTGGCAGAGGTGACAAAATACAAGAGGTCCATGTGACCTAGCTGGTGCCATCGAGTGAATTTCCAGAGAAAAGCTTCTGCTTTTGTGACACCTTGGTGCCATTAAGTCTAGCTTTCTGCAAGAGACTCCAGGTAGTTTATGTTCTTGTGGCTTCTCTGAAACCATCAAGTCTAGGTTCTGTTGACCAGTTGCTGAACCTAAGCGTGTGATTGGATAGAGGATTAACTGTTTACACTTAGTATCTAGGTCCTGTACATAGTTTGTACTTTGTTAAAGTGCTTCTTAATGCGTTTTCTTATCTGTAAGAAGTGATTGGCATGTAGGGGTGGCCTCCCCCATCGTACTTAGTGTCCCCGTCTTCATTAAGGGGTATAAAAGTGTATGTAATTTGTTTGGGTGTGTCGGTTGTCTTCCTTCTGTTCTGTTTGCACGAGGCTACTGTGGGCTTGCGTGAATGGATCTGAGACTGAGTGAGATTGGCAGAGACACTTTAAAAATCAGTGCTGGGATCCAGCATTAAGAGGGAGTAAGTGCTGAAGACCAGGACCTTGCAGAGAAGTGGGTTAGAGTTAATCCTCCTGGCTAGAGTTCCAGCATGCGAAGGGTTCATGTCCCTGGTGGTACTCATGATCAGTACCAAGGTAAATTGGCAATATTACTGTAAAAATGAGTACTGAAGTTTATTATAAAGATGCATCTGTAATATTCTTGGATTGTGATCCAAATTTTGATTCTAAGTTTTGCTAAATTTGAAGTATTCATATTGAATGCTTTTGCTTAATACTGTGTAATTACTTCTGATTATAGTTGTGTTTTTGCTTAAGCGTGTATATTGTGCAATTCATTCATGTATAGTGTGATTGCTGAATGTTCAGTATTGTCACAAACTCAACAGCAGAGAATTAATTAGTTTCATTCAACTCACCTGGATCAGAAAAACGGCAGAAATCAGCGGCGTATCGGACAAGCTACTCGTGTACTTGAAGGCACTAGCAATATCGTGATCTCTCGCAGCTGCGGGAGCCCCCCGACTGTAAGCGATCCCTCGATCGCTGCAGAACACCCGACTCGACTGAGGATCACAGGTACGGTACCTGGAAACACCTCCGGAGCTGACGAGCAGGCTCTCTCAAGAGCAACTGAGCTGGAGCTGCTGACTGAGGGAATCCCCGATCGCAACGGAGCTGGAGCTGTCGTCTGCAAGGGAATCCCCGTTCCAGCGCAGGTTTCTCCATCCACCGCATGGACGTACACTGGCACCTGGGAAAGGGAGAGGAGGGGGCGTCTGCCTCATGGTCAACTCTGCGTGGTGCTCAGACGTGGCAGCCCTATCCAACTCCTGCTCTCCACACCTCGAACATCTGGCGGTGAAGTGCCGTCCCTTCTACCTACCGAGGGAATTCACCTCCATCATCCTGACCGTGGTCTACATCCCACCCCAGGCTGATGTCCATCTGGCACTGGGGGAGCTGCATACTGTGGTCAGCTAGCACCGGATGGCTTAAAAAAGGCACTTACCACCATAGCCAGGGACTTCAACAAAGCCAACCTGAAGAAATCGCTCCCTAACTTCCACCAACATGTCTCCTGCAGCACCAGAGGACCAAACACCCGCGACCACTGCTACATGACCATAAAGGATGCCTATCGCTCCATCCCTCGCCCTCACTTTGGTTAATCCGACCATACTGCGGTGCTGCTTCTTCCTGGCTTACAGGCAGCAATTGAACAGCGCACCCCCAGAGGCGAGGACTGCATAGGGCTGGTCGGGGGAGGCAGAGGACCAACTCCAGGGCTGCTTGGAGTCTGTAGACTGGTCAATGTTCAGGGACTCGGTAACAAACCCGATTGAGTGTGCCACAGTCATTACAGACTTCATAAAGAAATGTGTGCATCTCAACAAAAATCTTCAGAGTGTTTCATAACCAAAAGCCTTGGATGAATCATGAGATCCGCATTCTTCTGAAGACCAGATCCTGGGCATTCAGGTCTGGAGATACAGAGGTCAACAAGAAGTCCAGATACGACCTTGGTAAGGCCATCAAAAAGGGACTTCTGCTCCAAGCTGGAGGATGAGACGGATGTTTGGCAGCTGTGGTGGGACTTGAATGCCATCACCTCCTACAAGGCGAAATCAGGAGGCAGCTGAAATGTCAGTGAAGCATCACTCCCTGACGAGCTCAATGCGTTTTACGCACATTTTGATAGGGAGAACACTGATGTGCCTTCCCGAGCCCCCATTCGCCGTAATCGTATTTCAGTCACAGTCACAGAGGCCGACGTCAGAAGATCCTTCAGGGGGGGTGAACCCTCGGAAAGCGCCTGGAACTGATGGTATACCCGGTCGTGTTCTAAAAACCTGTGCGGACCAACTGGCTAGAGTTTTTACAGACATTTTCAACCTCTCACTTCTGAGGTCTGAGGTTCCCACCTGCTTTAAAAGGGCATCAACAATACCGGTGCAGAAGAAGAGCAAGGTGACGTGCCTCAATGATTATCGACCAGTGGCACTAACGTCTGCGGTGATGAAGTGCTTTGAGAGGTTGATTATGGCGCATATCAACTCCTACTTTGACAAGAACCTCGACCCACTGTAGTTCGCTTACCGCCACAACAGATGAACAGTGGATGCGATCTCGCTGGCTCTCCATTCCACTCTGAACCATTTGGACAACAAAAATTCATATGTCAGGCTGTTATTCATCGACTATAGCTCAGCGTTTAATACCATCATCCCCTCCAAGCTGGTTACAAAGCTCTCAGATCTGGGTCTCTGCGCATCCCTCTGCAATTGGATCCTCGGCTTCCTCATCCACAGTATTGGTGGAAATGTGTCATCCTCAAAAACAATCCGCACGGGAGCACCTCAAGGCTGCGTGCTCAGCCCCCTGCTGTACTCACTCTATACTCATGACTGTGTAGCCGGACATAGTTCGAACTCCATCATCAAGCTCGCCGCGACACCAATGTTGTGGGACGAATCATGGATGGTGAAGAGTTTAGAAGTGAGATCGACCGATTGACCAAATGGTGCCAGCACAACAACAACCTAGCTCTCAACACCAGCAAGCCAAGGAATGTGAACTTTAGAAGGGGTAGGATAGGGGCCCAAAATCCCATTTATATCAACGGGTCGATGATGGAAAGGGTCAAGAACTTCAAATTCCTGGGCGTGCAAATTTCCAAAGATCTTTCCTGGTCCCAGCACACTGATGCAATCATAAAGAAGGCACATCAGCGCCTCTACTTCCTGAGAAAATGTCGGTATGTCAAGGAGGACTCTCTCGAAATTCTACAGTGCACAGTAGAGCATACTGACTGGTTGCATCGTGGCTTGGTTTGGCAACTTGAATGTCCAGGAGCAAAAAGAATGCGGAAAGTTGTGACCACTCCACTGCCCAGGCCATCATCGGCTCTAACCTCCCCACTATCGAATGCATCTATCGCAGTCGCTGTCTCAAAAAGAGAGGGGGGGGGGTGCGTGTGTGTGTGTGCTCGTGTGTGTAAAGGGGAGATTGGCAGGGAAATCGAGGACAAGGGAGGCAGGCAACGTTTTCCCACGGGTCAATTTAATGGTGAACGGGTGTAAAACTGATGAGGAACCTTTTTTTAATCATTGCAAGTCGCTGGAAGAGAATGCACCTTTTTAGTGGACACAGAGGCATCCATGTCATCTATTCAGTCCATTTATAATTTTCCCAAGCCTGATAAAACTCAGAGACTACCCGGGTTCCAAGGGCAGGTATGCCAATACCCCATCTCTGTCAGTTGAAGAGACAGTGCAGCATTCATTAGTCAATATCACAGGTCTAGATTGTAACCTGCTAGCTCGGGATTTGCTGTGTGCATTCCAGCTGAAAATTGAGTGTGGAGATAACGGTATAACCTTAACCCCATGGGCTCCTAAAAGACAGTTACATGTCAGTAAAATACCTCAATGGTGGTCTTTAGATCTGGAAGATGAGCCTCCACTCCATTTCTCACTAGCATATGACTGAAGTGGCAGAGATAAAGAGCTAGAAAACTTTTCCAAGTCCTGTGAAGGATCTAGATGGGATGTAACCATTTTGGCATTAGCGACCGGACCACAGGCAATAGCAGAGTACGCTGCAATACCTCAGGAATTGTGGAGGCAAGCTTCTGAAGTTGCCCAGCATATAACAAAGAAAGTGAACATCTCATGCAAAGGATTTAGGAATTATGGTTCAGCGAGCGATCAGTATGGCAAATTCTAGCATGTCAAGAACAAGAATTGCCTAATCATTGTACTGTTCAGTTTTATCAGCCACAGTTGTGTCATCATCGGGGGAGCGAGGTACATGAACGAGTATGTGGACATGCAGGTGTGGGCAGAAGACCCTATTCGGGTAGGATGTGTTCAGATTGATCCCATCCAGGTAGGTCTCCAGAAAAATGTAACCTTCTAAATGACAGAAAAACTGTCTTCTATATGACAGCACCCACTGAAACAACAGTATTGACAAGCTAATTCAGGGATTGCTGGATCAGGGGCGTTCTAGTTAAATGTCAATCATCTTGCAACAGACCGATCCATGCAATACCCAAAGCAGGGAAGCCAAATCAGTACAGTCTAGTAGTTAAACCGATCTGTGAATTCCCTGCGCCACAGGAGGCAAAGCAGATGAGACAGTGGCTCGGCATGGTGAACTATTGTCGACAGTGGATACCCAACATTGCTCTGGACTCTAAAAAGCTGACGCCATACACTAGTATGGAGGGCGAGTTTCAATTGTCTGAGGAAGCCCAAGAAGCTTTTGAAAATTTAAAGAAGTCTCCGTTACAGGCACCAGCATTAGGAAGGCCACTCTATGATTGAGGATTCCAACTATACTGTACAATCCTTTCTGATTGTTCAACTGCAGTATTGACTTAGAAGCATGGATACAAACATAGACCAATGACCTGTTCTTCAAAGCTTGATCCTGTAGCACAGTCACATCCCATTTGCACCCAGATCTTCACTGTTATCTACAACAGCTTGCAATCAGCCGCTAATTTGACCTTACAGCAGAACATTACAGTGTATAGCTCTCATTCAGTTGCTGCCTTGCAAACTCAACACCTTACCGTGGCTCGTCAGAATAAATATAAGATATACCTGTTAAAGAACCCTAAAATGCAGTTCCAAAATTGCACTACTATCAATCCAGCATCCTTTCTTGCTAATCCACCCAAAGAACAGATGGAAGCAGGGCATGACTGCTTGTTTGTGATCAAGGAAGATACTATTGTTAGGGAAGATTTGTATAAGTATGTGCTAGTAATTGTAGATGTATTTAGTAAGTGGATTGAAGCCTGCCCAACACTTGACAACAAAGCCTCTACTGTTGTCAAGGTGCTTATGCGAGAGATCATCGCTAGATACGGTATACCAATTCGGCTAAATTCTGATAATGGTCCTCATTTTATAGGACAAGTGAATAAATAATTTTGTACTCAATTGGGAATGAATCAACAGTTGCACTATGCCTATCGACCACAGACTGCAGACCTTAAAAACTAAGCTTGCTAAATTGAAAGCTAAACCAGGGGTTAACCGGGTTAAATTACTTCCTATAGCGTTGTTTCAGATACATACCTCACCAGCAGGAAGAGCACGAATGAGCCCAGCTGAAATTGTGTATGGTCATTACTTAGAACCTCATGGAACCAGAGTACCCCAACCAGAGGACCAGATTTCCATCATATGTCATCAGATATGACTAATTATATTCTGTCATTGACCAAAGCACTAAAGGATTTGCATTCCAGGGTACGAGCAGCGTGTATTGAATTACCACCTCTATCTACCTCAACTAAAGTCGGACCTGGTGATTTTGTCATGGTAAAAAACTGGGTAAGAAAGGGTCTGGATGCTCGGTGGGAAGGACCTTATCAGGTTCTCCTCACTGCTGCTAAAGTAGAAGGGAAAAATTTGTGGGTCCACCTTCACCATTTTAAAGTTATCAGTAATGCGCTAATTCTTTCTTTTTTTGAAGAAATGTTTTTCAGTACAGGTGTGTTGAGTACCTGAATACACTTCTGCTGCAAGTGATAACTACAAGAGACTACACGCCCATGAAAAGTCAGGAGGTGATGATTTCTTGGTCAACTGCCTAAGAATTTGCTACGCCCATGAAAAGTCGGGAGGCAGAGACTTATGGGATCATGGCATAACATCATGATCATTGTTTGACTGTTGATACGTACTATTGTCATTTCATTTTTCCTTGTTTGTGAATACGTAGTTATCATGAAATGATAAAAGGGGGGAATGATAATCTGTAAGAATATGGGTACTTTGGGAAATGGCTGATGGTGCATTGGAAAATAGCTGACAGTGCCAGTGAGCATGGTTGAGCTGGCGGAGGTGACAAAACACCAGGTGCAAGAGGTCCATGTAACCCAGCTGGTGCCATCGAGTCTGGATTTCCAGAGAAACTCCAAGTAGCTTCTGCTTTTGTGACACCTTGGTGCCATTAAGTCTAGGCTTCTGCAATAAACCCCAGGTGGTTTCTGTTCTTGTGGCTTCTCTGAGGCCATCAAGTCAACCCGAAGGGCAGCATTTCGACACAGAGAATGGTGGGTACATGCAATGAGCTGTGAGAGAATGTTGTTGAGGCATTTGGACCAAAGGGCCTGTTACTGTGCTGGATGGCTCTAAATTGTGAAAGAGTGGATGAGGCAGAACTGGTGGACTTGGTGTATTTGGATTTTCAGTAGGTTTTCAAAGCTGATATTATCTGTAGGAAGCAGACAACTAATTCAAGCAAATGTGCCTGAAGATTGAGTATGTGCATGGACTTGATACTTTATGAAAGTTTTCATTCCAATTCATAAATTGCTTTTTACTGTATTAAAAGTATTACAAAACTTGCAGAAGGAAATCATAATAAGAAAATGTATAACCGACCAGCACAATATCTAAAACAATTATAAACTATTTGCCATTCATTTTTCTCCAGCACAAATGAATATCTTAACTTTTACCCACCTGTGGAAGAATGATGTTCTGTAGGTCTTCCAGTGAAAAAAGAGCTGCATAAGTGTTGAGGTGAGCCAACAGCACCATCCGCACGTGCTCCTCCCGTATGCTATAGAGTTTCAATAGAATAGGGATCACATGCTCTCGAAAGACATTGGGCGACAGAAGGCAATTGAATTCATCACCAGATGCATCTACAATAATGCAATTTAAATAATTTGTTACACACCTGCATTTTTAAAACAGTCTACATTTTACACTTGGTATGCAAAAACACCCCAAAAACACATTTTGTTTTGATGAAAGTTCCTGTTGTGTTCCTGATGTGTGAATGCGGTTCAGATGTTAAGCTAGCATTTTGTAACATCATACAAGCAATTACTGCGCATTTTCCCTCACATGTGCAGATCACATTAAACAGATTAACATTTCTTGGTTTTGGCAATAATGAACACCATGGTCATTAAAAAGCTGCACTAAGAATTTCCAGGTCCAATTTATTGCAACCTGATACTCCAAAAGTATGCACTAACCCTAATCAAAGTTACCATCATTTTTATAGATAGTTAATCAATTTGAACCCATACTTACCAGGAACTTAAATCACTTCCTTTAGAACGCTTATAGCTAGCGAGCTTCATCCATTAATGTAGGTGAATTTTAACCAAAACCACTGTTCAATGCATATTTTCCATCAATACAAAATTTTAGTACAGCTTATAAAATTTGATAAAACATGGTCTCTTTCTAGGCAAATAATAACGTACTATATAACAATTGAAAGTTCAGTTAATGAGACTGTAGGGGGGCTGCTTTAAAAGTTAACCTTTAATCCTGTGCTCTGAACCAGTCAGCTGGAAGAAAAACTCCCAATGTAGGAAATACATAGCCAGTCAAATCAGCTAATAAAAAAACGACAACAATGTTGTTTTCCAGATGTTAGTCCACCGTATTGGCCCTTTACAACATGGTACTTCATTTTCTCCACCAATGCAAATCACAATAAAAAGATTAGTATTAATTGATTTCACTAAATGTAACAGTCCATGAAATACAAAACCTAAAGGGTTTTGATGCATTATATAAAATTCAGAAAGATATCATAAAGTTATGTGCATATGGTTTGTGTGATTATGCATCTTTAGACCATACGACAAGTATTGAACATACCTGTCTTTGGCCTGAGTAGATGAGGAAGAAAGTTTTTGATCGCCACTGGTTCTGCGAACACCAGTGGAGTTAGCAATTGTGGCACTAGGCGAGAGGCCATAAGACTTTCAGGCAAGGCCTGGACTCGATCCAAGAGGAACCTGTTATAAACAACAGTGAAGCAATATAACATGTTCCTCATGCTCAAACATTAGCTTCAAGGCAATTATGACAATGGGATTGATGCAGCTGCAGGTGAAATCCTTCACAAAGCACATTTCATTGCAAATTGAGTGGTGCATGAAATCTTGCCAAGTCTAATGTCAGGAGGAAATTTCATTCCCGCAGCTCGAGTGAGAAACTTGGGCAATTTCAATCCAATTTCCTGAGTGTATAATACAAAGCAGCGGCTTTGCCCACATACAGCATTATTTAAATAAAAAGCGAAATTGGCTATATTTACTAACATAAAGCCGCAGAATAGAAATTTAAAAATGTCACGATGGTGACAGTGAACCTTCATGTCACCCAAACCATGCAATGGTTAAGGTAATGTTAATTTTAGGTGTTCCTTTCATAATCATTTTTCTGATCAGTCGCGTTGGGTTTGATCAGATAAAACCCAAAACTCAGGCAGATATAAAGGTGAAAAGCAAAAACGCAATCTTTGACCCATTCGTGTCATCGAGATTTCTATCTATCAAAATAGATGAACGATTTCCCCAAGTTATGATTAATTTTACATGTCAAACAAGTATGAACTATCTGCAATAAAGAAATTGAAAGCTGTAGAAGAGCTGTAGATTGAAACTATTTTAGTATTTGTGATTTTTTTGCTGATGCTCATGCAACTAAACTAAACTAAACTAAGAACAGGTTGCAATTGAGGTTATAAATTTCTGTGGAAGCAGAGTGCATAAATGCACTGCTGGTTATGCTATGAACACTTGTGGAGTCAGTGAGAAGTTGCAGTGGCTGTTGGGATAACACAAAACATTCCCATGCCGAACATAAATATCACCAATAATTTGTCCTGGTCTAATTAAATTTTCGCTATGGCCAAGAAAGTACATCAACAGTTCCACTTCCTCAGAAGTCTAAGGAAATTCAGCATGTCTCCAACAACGCTTACCAATTTCTACAGATGGACTGTAAAAAAGCATTGCGCCTGGATGCATCATAATTTGGTTTGGTTACTACTTTGCCCAAGACTGCAAAAAGTTGCAGAGCGTTGAAAATGCAAC
Source organism: Leucoraja erinaceus (assembly GCF_028641065.1). Classification (NCBI taxonomy): domain Eukaryota; kingdom Metazoa; phylum Chordata; class Chondrichthyes; order Rajiformes; family Rajidae; genus Leucoraja; species Leucoraja erinaceus. Next base: position 45,236,318 of record NC_073386.1, read on the forward strand.
ATAGACCATTATAACCTGCCCCCCCCCGCCCCCCCCGGTATGTTCAATACAAGTATTGAACATACCTGTCTTTGGCCTGAGTAGATGAGGAAGAACGTTTTTGATACAACAGTATTCATGTCGAAATAGAATACCTACTTGAAAAACTCATTCTTTTCTTCCTCTGTTTTCAGTGTCAAACTTTGTAAAAAATTTACAACGTCCAAGAAGTCATTCCTGCTGATTATATGAGGGGTAGCATTTATTAGCCATAAAATTGTGAACTAATTGAATGTTTGTCTATAAAATGCTCTTGAAGAGATCCATTTTTCATCTACATTCACCATTACTTAACATGCAACTAATTGACTTTCGAGTCCAATTATAAAATGTGCCATCACATAAGATATATCTTTGCACATATTGTACAGGACTGAGAATAAATATTCTCCCATTTTACAACGTGAAAGGCATTCATGTGCAAACATATTCTGTTTTCATTAATTGGTTGATACAGGTACTCATTTCAAGTGTATTTTGGAAATATTCAGTCACATCACAGATAATAATTACAACCATTTGTCTAAATTTGAATGTCCAATTCTTCACTCTACTAAGTGCAATTATTAAGAAACCTACTTACATGTTAAAGTGATAGAAATCAGAAATGTATTCACTCAGTCATAAGCAGTGTGGATATTCTTATTAAGCCTATTCCACAGCCATCTCAAATTTGCCAAAAATAGAAAAATAATGTATCTGTATACGCTGAATGAATGAAAATTGTATTATCTGTGATGCCACTACACACGGTGTTCAATAATCATTGTAAACTTTGTGCATTCTTTATGACATGGTTACTTTGTTCTTCTCTAAATATGGCAGTTAAAATACACCATCTGAATCATAAGTAAATAATTATATTTTGCCATTTTACAACCAATAGGTTTATAGGATTTTATAGCACAAGATGTTGTTAACTGAGCATACTTTGACTTCTGCGTATATACAGTCAGCTACACAATAATGGACATGTACCTGCTTTTGATTAAAGTTTACAGTTGGATTTCATGTAACACAAGCACAAGTTATTTTCTAATAATATTTTGCTTAATTTAACAAATAAATGATTTAATGCTTGGCAACATTGTACACAAGTACTCTAAGAATGTTTCTACTTACCTGAAAAAATCATGAGATAATAAGCTATGTAAAGATGGCCGTTGCATAGGGTCTGGGTTAAGAAGAGTAGCATTTAAGGTTTCCTGGAATTTTGTTAGTACATGTTCTGCAACTTGAGAACAAACAAATTAACCCTAAACCATCACCGAGTACAGAAATGTCTCTGCCCTGTAATACACAAAGGTTAATGGAAAGAATTTCCAAACATAAAATAGAATTATGAACATATAAAACATTGAATTGTCATAAATGGATATTTTGCATTAAAGATCATTGGCAGTTTAGTTTTTACATTCTCAGACAAAGCACATGATTTAACATAAAATCTAAATGTTTGCTGGATAAGGTGTTTTGATACTGCATTTGGACAAGTTTCATCCAATTCCATAAAATGTCAGTATTTAATGTCATGATCAGTTAATGTGTTACTCAATATTTATCTTGTAATGATCAACTAAAATTACTAAATGCATCATTATATAATTCCCTTCTTTGATATTGCTGCACATATATTAGCTAAAATGTGTGTAACTTTACAATACTGACTACATTTCAAAAATACATAATTTTGGTTGGGACATACAGAGAACATGAAAACTTCCGTATACATATTTAGGTCATTCTTCTCCCAGGTCTTTTTAATTGCTGCTTACACAAGTGACTATGAATGTTCTTTATTGAATCATCAATCATGGTACTTACAGTGTAGGAGCCAAACATTCTGTTAATAATTTCAGTATGTTCCCATTGAAAAAGCTAATGTTTCACTGTCCCTGGCTCTTGAGAGTTTTGCACTCATTCTCTTTTCAACCAAGTATTCAACAAGGAGACTAACTTCCCACAGTTAAATTATTTGATCATTTCATAATTCACCTTCTACAATGGTACCCAAGTTAACAAACCCACAGCATTGATTCATATCATTACTGATCCTGAAGTCATAACATATAGGTAAATACCCCCACCATATTTACATACAATAAGACTATCATTTGGGCCATGTGCTGCAATGCGTAGGCCCTGGCAATGTGTCTTGAAGGCCGAGCTAGAAGTCGGTGTACATAAATGAATTTCCTCAGTTCAGCATTCCAATCCCCACTAGGTTCCTCAAATTCTGGATGACGGGTTAACTTCATTTTGAACATATTTTCACAATCGATTTGCCATAGTTAGGTGTCCCACTTCCTTCTGAAAGAAGCCTTTCCACTTCACTAAGTTACTCAGTTCCCCATATTTAAAATCCAACATCATCATCATTGACTATTGCAAATTGATCCAAAGCATCTCATGAATGATACTATACAAATGCAAGTTCATATGATTGTATTAGAGGCACTTTGTTAAATCACTGCCGAAATCCAATTTATTCATTGCTTTTAAGTTCTCCTTGCCAGGATACTTCCTTTTTTGACAATGGATATAATACATGTATAAACAACCAAATGATTTAAAATATAACTTTCCCGAAATAATTACAAAAAAAGTGACAAAAACATCAACAATAAAAGTGAAACAATTAAAATAAGTACTTGGAATAAATTAATTTGCTTGTACTGACGAGTTCAAGAGTGATCCCCTGACAGTGGATAGTAATTAGGAACATTGTGTATGGTCACTGAAATATCCAGCATGAAAATCCTTACCCATTTCATTTAGCAAAGGAAGAAATTTTGCAATCATCGTCCCAAATGAGTAACCATCTCGTGCATGTCCATGCGATTCAGGAAGAAACTGAAAACCTGAGGACTAAATTGGATAAGATCAGTTTGCAAAGGGCCTTATTGTGTCCTATACCTTGCACAACAAAAATAGGTGACATCACTCAAGTACTTCACATGGCAATATTCAATAGTTGCACAAATTGCTTTCCTGAAGCCCCAAGTAACTAACCCAGAAGAAATTTTATATGGCAAATATTTGCAATGAAGAAAAACAACACTTGTTTTGAACAACAACAAACTTGGTCCCAAGCTAAAATCACCGCTTTCTCTATAAGAGACAATGACAATAAATTTGAATACAATACAATACAATACAAAATGCTTCCCAACCTGCTGAAATCTGGAATTTTCTGTTTGTGTTTTAGTCTAGTGGTGAATACACATTTATTTTTTATTAGATCAGGCAAAATACTGATTAAGTTGCTGAACAGCCACTCGAGAGTCGTAGCTACTGATGAGAAACATAGCTTAAATCCAGCTACAATACCTGGAGAATTTATACTTATGCATTTCCATATTATTTAAAGCTTATAAAAAAAAGCATTGGAATATTTCAAACAATCATGCAAGAAATCCCACAGAAAATAGAGGAAACATTCTTCATTCTGAAATGTAATCTGATTTTCATTCCAAGATGGCATCCGACTGTTTCCAGCATTTTCTATTTTATACCCTTCTTATCTGTATTCCACACTATAGACAGACCTGTTCCTCTGGAGAAATTCCACTCAAATCTCTCAATGACTTAATATTCGACAGGAACTGCAAGAGAAAACAGAATATAGATTTATTTTTTTTAAATCGCAAAATTAAATAACTCAAATGGACTCTGCAAACTATGATTCATTCTACTCCATAAAGAATTTGCAGAAGCCAAGTGGAAACTTTACAAAGGAAAGAAGATTAGGCTCAACAACCTCACCTGAGATGATGCTTGTGAGAAATGACACATCATCTCCATTCCTCCCAGCTTCCAGTGACCATCCTCGCTCACGAACACAGACGAAACACATATATTATTGTGGCTCAGTTTACCCTGTAATACAAAATAACAAAGTGCCCGTACACATTTTAGCCACGACAAAACAAAAACATGACATTAACTGAAATGTCCTTCTGTGCAAAAGATTTTCAGTGATGGGGCAACAACACTGTAACAAAATTTTGCAAAGTACGCTCTGTCCTTTATGTCTCTGTGCACCCCTCCCTTTACAAACTGCTGATAATGATCGTTTGAGGCTTTTAATAAAACTTTGAAAAGCAGAACTCTTAACCAAAAGCAATCCCACATCAAAACATGCATAGTAAAAACTATATGAGGCATCGGGTTTACATTTTCCTAGATCCATGGTGCTGCAATTGTCACAGGTAGGGTGACACGCATAGGGGAATCCAGCAAACACTCATAGTAAAGAGCCTTAGTCCCAAACAAACAATAATTCAGAGAGAGGGTTCACAATACATTGAGAACAATAGTTCACAAATAACTGTGCCACTACAAGAATCTGGAATGCATAAAGAAGGTGAAAAGCAAAAGGCTCAATATAGTGTTTAAGAAGGAACTGCAGATGTTGGAAAATCGAAGGTACACACAAAAGCTGGAGAAACTCAGTGGGTGCAGCAGCATCTATAGGCAACGTTTCGGGCCAAAACCCTTCTTCAGACTGATCGGGGTTGAGAAGGGCGGGGACAAGAAAGGAAAAAGGAGGAGGAGCCCGAAGGCTGGGGGATGGGAGGAGACAGCAGGGGGACTGAGGAAGGGGAGGAGATAGCAAGGACTAACAAAATTGGGAGAATTCGATGTTCATGCCCCCAGGATGCAGACTCCCCAAGCGGAATATGAGGTGCTGTTCCTCCAATTTCCGGTGCTGCTCGCTGTGGCCATGGAGGAGACCCAGGACAGAGAGGTCGGAGACGGAGTGGGAGGGGGCAGTTGAAGTGCTGAGCCACCGGGAGGTCAGCTTGGTTATTGCGGACCGAGCGGAGGTGTTCGGCGAAACGATCGCCCAACCTCCGCTTGGTCTCACCGATATAGATCTGCTGACATCTAGAGCAGCGGATGCAATAGATGAGGTTGGAGCTGCAGGTAAACCTCTGTCGCACCTGGAACGACTGCTTGGGTCCTTGAACGGAGTCGAGGAGGGAGGTAAAGGGACAAGTGTTGCATCTCTTGCGGTTGCAAGGGAAAGTGCCCGGGGAGGGGGTGGTACGAGAGGGAAGGGAAGAATTGACAAGGGAGTTATGGAGGGAGCGGTCTTTGCGGAAGGCAGATATGGGGGGAGATGGGAAGATGTGGCGAGTGGTGGGGTCACGTTGGAGGTGGCGTAACTGACGGAGGATTACTTTTTGTATGTGACGGCTGGTGGGGTGAAAGGTGAGGACTAGGGGGACTCGGCCCTTGTTGCGAGTGGGGGGATGGGGAGAGGGAGCAGTGTTGCGGGGTATGGAAGAGACCCTGGTGCGAGCCTCATCTGTGGTGGAGGAGGGGAACCCCCGTTCCCCGAATAATGAGGACATTTCAGATGTCCTGGTGTGGAACGCCTCATCCGTGGAGCAGATGCGGCGTAGACGGAGGAATTGGGAGTAGGGGATGGAGTCCTTACAGGAAGCATGGTGGGAAGAAGTGTAGTCCAGATAGCCATGGGAGTCAGTGGGTTTATAGTGGATGTCGGTCAGAAGTCTATCACCTGCAATGGAGATAGTGAGGTCAAGGAATGGTAGGGAAGTGTCGGAAATGGTCCAGGTGTATTTGAGTGCCGGATGGAAGTTAGTGGTGAAGCGGATGAAGTCAGTCAGTTGTGTGCGGGTGCAGGAGGTGGCACCAAAGCAGTCGTCGATGTAGCGGAGGTAGAGGTCGGGGATGGGGCCCTGGTATGTATTGAACAAGGATTGCTCGACGTAACCGACAAATAGGCAGGCATAGCTGGGGCCCCATGCGTGTGCCCATAGCTACGCCTTGTATTTGGAGGAAATGGGAGGAGTCGAATGTGAAGTTATTGAGGGTAAGGACCAGCTCCGCTAGGCGGAGGAGAGTGTCAGCGGCTGGGTATAGGTTGCTTCTCTGGTCGAGGAAGAACCGGAGGGCTTTGAGACCATCCTGGTGGGGGATGGAGGTGTAGAGTGACTGGACGTCCATGGTGAAGATGAGGGGATGAGGGCCTAGAGAATGGAATGCGCAGAGACGACGGAGAGTGTCTGAGGTGTCTTGAACATAGGTAGGGAGGGATTTAACCAAGGGGGATAGGATGGAGTCAAGGTATTTGGAAATGAGTTCGGTGGGGCACGAACAGGCAGAGACAATGGGTCTTCCTGGACAGTCAGGTTTGTGGATTTTAGGGAGAAGGTAAAATCGGGCTGTGCGGGGCTGGGGAACGATGAGGTTGGAGGCTCGGTCGGGTAGGGCATTGGAGTTGATGAAGTCGGTGATGGTGCTGGAGATGGTGGCCTGGTGCTCGTCAGTGTGGTTATGGTCCAGGGGTAATTAGGAGGAGGTGTCTGAGAGTTGGCGCTTGGCCTCAGCTTTGTAGAGATCGGCGCGCCAGACTACCACGGCACCTCCCTTGTCGGCAGGTTTGATAACCCAATCTGGGTTGTTGCTGAGTGAGTCGATGACAGAACGTTCATGGGGGGAGAGATTGGAGTGAGACAGGGAAGTGGAGAAGTTGAGGCGGTTGATGTCGCGACGGCAGTTATTGATGAAGAGTTCTAAAGCCGGAAATTGGCCACGAGGGGGGTTCCACGAGGAGGGGGTGCGTTGGAGACGGGAAAAGGGGTCATCAGTGGGGGGCGAGGACTCCTTCCCATGGAAGTACGCTGTGAGGCGGAGGCGACGGTAGAAGAGCTCCAGGTCGTGGTGGGCGCGGAATTCATTGAGGTGGGGACGGAGGGGGACAAAGGTAAGACCTCTGTTGAGGACAGACCGTTCGGTGTTGGAGAGGGGGAGGTCGGGGGGGTTCAATTAGGCTCAATATAGTACTCGCACCACAAGTACTCCAACTACTGATAGTGAAGTAGTATAAATTAAATATGGCAGACAATAAATTGAGAAGGTGGGACAGTGCACGGTCAGAGAATGGTTCAAATATACAAGACCTGTTGCTTAAGTGACTACTGAACTGCCCAAGACAAGTACAGATGGAGTTTGATGTGTTGAGGGACAGATGCATTACTAAGCGGAGGGTCTTCAAAATTTTAAAGAATGTAGAGGGAATTCATAATTATGGATTTCATAATGTTAGGCCCATACAGTACAGCCAGAATGCAGCAAACAGCAGAATTTGAAGTCTTGAAATCGATTCTGAAGAGGGAAATCAGAAGATATTACTTCAAAAGGAACAGTAGGAAAGAAGTCCATAGTCTCCAGGAAGTGGAAAATAAATTGCAAGACATACAAAAATAAAAGCAGATGAGGGCCTTTAGAAATAACTAAAGCGGAGATTTGTTACAATGAGTTAATTGTATCCAGTAACATGGCAAATACGACATATAATAGTGGTTACTGTAACAGCAAGTATTGCTAACCCTAGGCCAAGTTTTGTGCAAACAGTACAGGGTTAGACACAATGCATTAACTCATTGTAGAATTTTACATGTGTAAACACCTGTGGTCCTGTCCCACATAGGCGATTTTTTGGGGCGGCCTCAGGCAACTTCTGGGAAATTTTCAAAGTTGAAAATGTTTTGGCGACAGTGGTGACAATTTTTGCTGTTGTAAGTTGTCGTAGGTGCTGTTGTAGGTGGTCGCCAGGTGTCGTAGGTGAATTCCTTTGAAACTAGTCCCTGGCAGTCGCCTAACGAGTCGCCTCAGTGGGACAGGCCCATTATGGGCCAGTACCACTCAAGTGACTTTTTAGGCGACTGCAGGAGACTATACAGTTTACACAACAATTAAGTGAGTGTATGCTGCAATTATGATTTTCAGTACATTACTATACGAGACACTGCAATTAGTTAAGATCTTACTGCCTTCAACAAGGAATATGTTTTTGGCAGCTCTCCATCTGCTATCCACCTTTGTAAACAGCAACTCTAAAAGTACCTACTGTTGTACAAGGCATCATTTGCCCTTTGCGTTTTCTCCTTTTTACTATCTCCCTGGAGTCTGTCCTTCACATGAGCTTAAAGGAATGCTATTCAGTAACATTGGACCAAATCTGATGCACATTCAATCCACATCTGCATGTGCTATTCATTTAGTGGCAATAATCAGGAGCAGGAAGAGCTTTACTCTACAAGAACTATGAGACCAGTTGCGGCATACACAAGATCAACTAATTCAAGATGTCAAGGACGAATAATCATGTTGGATTGTATAATACAGTATCTGTATATACAGGCTATTTAATATGAAGGGATTGAAAATATGGCACTAGCAGAAGCAAAAGGATTTATTTGCAAGAAAATATTACTTATAATATGAATGGTTGCAGCATCAAAATTGAAAAAAAGATTGAGCGCTGTGAAAATGGGATAGAATATTTCTGGTTCTTCTGTATCTTGACTTGTCTCATTTTCTGTTCTATTCTGCTAAATTTGAAACTAGAAGTTGTACATGAACTGTATTATCTCATTATGTATTAGATACTTATGTACTACATTTTTGTACTTACTTCTAATTAAAAATAAATAAATAAATAAATAAATACACAAATAGATAAAAGAGGGAAATAAAAGAATATGCCTGGTTAAATATCAAGACATTCTAAATGAAGCTGCAAAGTGGATGAGGGAAGAAAGTCTTCCAATAAAGGACCGAAATATCAGAGAGAAGGAGAATCTCCAAACCGAAGGTGAATTTAGCGTGATACTATGCAGATTAACAACAGTAGCACAGTGAACAGAACAGCAAATGGAAAGGTAAGTTAATCAGTAAAACATTGATTAATGTAGGTTGTACAACAGAAGGAATTTGACAACTCTTAATCCCCTGTTTCTCCTATAGTTTTTACACAGTTTCAAGTTCCTCACTCTTATCAAATTCTTGTATTCCCACTGTTTATGTGTTGTGGCTTCTGCTGTGTCAGCCATTTCTTTATCTTTCTATTATAATTTCTCCTGCACACCCCAAATATGTACTTTTATTGCAGATATGTAGAAATTCTTACACTTTCTTTATAAATATTTCTTGTTAGTTTTGCCCACAATCTCAATTCCCTGTAATTTTTTAGACACGTTTGGTAATCTCCAATCCTTTCCCAAATTTTCAACATTACTATATATTTGGCAATATTTTTTAATCCAATGGTCTCTCATTTTATTATTTCATCCTGGTGGAATACTTTTCCTACAAAGTCTCTCCATGCAATGCATATTCTGTGATAATTATTTCTTTATTTGTTTGCAACTAACAGCAAATCATTAAATTTACATTTTCCATTGTACCCTAGCTGGCTTTAAGGATTGTATGTGTCGAACTTAGGGCAGCATGATGTTGCTGCCTTACAGAGAATGCAGTGCCGGAGACCCGGGTTCAATCCCGACTATAAGTGCTGTCTATACAGAGTTTGTACGTTCTCCCCATAACTTGTGTGTGTTTTCTCCGAGATCTTCGGTTTCTTCCCACCCCAAAGAGGTTAATTGGCTTGGTAAATGTAAAAATTGTCCCTAGTGTGGTGTAGGATAGTGTTAATATGCGGGGATCGCTGGTCGGCATGTATCTCTAAGCTAAACTAAACTTAAGTACATTAATTCTAAACTGAATACAAATTTCTGTAATACAATCATTTCCCATCGGATAATCTATTACTGTGAGATTGCTAATCAAAGCTTTCTCTTACACGTCACAATCTAAATTGCTCAATAACCTGCTTGGTTCAATGAAATAATGCTCCAAGAAATTTTCCAAAATTCATTACGTGAACAGGCTCTCCAAATTACATTTACCAATTTGCAAGAAAAGCAAAAAACTCTGATAATTCAAACCATCTCTTCTTATTCTTTAATCAAGCTATTCAATGCTGAAGCTCCTTTTAGGGAGCCATTAACGAATCTCAGCAGTTTTTGTCACTTTCTATTTCTTGCTTCCACTCAAGCTGATTCTATTTCCTGACCTACATGACCAATAAACACCATTCTATATTACAAATAAAGATGTCTTAGCACAAACATTGTTGCATTGTCTCTACTGAACTAAACAACTGCTTTTCTCTAGATCTTTCTCATACTTACCCTGTCATGCAGGAAGATAAGTGCTTGGAGGATGTCAAAAATTCCAGCACAGATCTCATCTGCTGAGATATCTTCCAGGACCATATGCAATGGCTGCACACGCTCAGTAACGAGGTGGATTCCATCAACTTCAACGGTACTCGATAAGAACCTCAGCAGGCATGGGTGACGCAAGGTTTTCAGATGCTGAAACAATGTTTATGGTGATTTTTAATTATGAGCAATTATAAGTATTTTTATTACATCTCACAAGCAGTTAGCTCAATTTACTAGTATAATAAGTGAGTTTGGTATTCCGATAAACACAAGGAATTATGGGGTTCGTCAAAGGTCACTCGGGGGGGGGGGGGGGGGGGGGGGGGAACAAGCGAACACAGCGCTGTATAAACTGTGTATGAATTAATCTAGAATTCTGTTAACTCAATAGCTTCCTTTCTTGTTCTGCTGTTCACACACTACTTAGAGTAGTCCCAGTTCTAGTTCAGTTCATTAATCTGAAATTATGAGATATTCAAAAAGTTACAGAATGTATTATTTTCATTTAATCCTTAATGTGTTTGCTGCTGGAATAAGAAAATATTACTTGTGTTTGAAGCATTTTCTTATCTTTATTCATAATTTACATGTAAAAATATTTAATCTGAGGCAGGCAGCGACTGTATCAGTGTAATGTGGGCTGATGCTTTACCTACAGGCAGTGTGAATGTTCCATTAAGGCAAGGGTCGGCAACCTACGGCCGGCATGCGTATTTTTTTAGTGACTAGAATGTTCTTGTCTTCAGTGGGACCTTGCCCAGAGTTGTCTCAGTGCTCGGGCAAGGCAACTCTCCAGGCCGGTTTAAACTGGGACGGTTTTACATTGTGAAGTTCACTGTGCCTGAGTTATTGATCAGAGTGAACACCCGCTCCTTTGGACACGTCTCACTGTGGAGTCCGTCACAGATGGATTCAACCGCCTGTTGGTCAATAATTGGATCGATCTCCTGAACCAGTAGCTGCGGATCTACCAGCGTGTTTACTTTCCGAACTGAACTCACTGTGGAATGAATCCATTAACAGAGCCACTCTGCTGCCGGATTCTTAGTTGTCCCTTCCTTCCCTATGGAACCCTCCTCGTCCCCATCAGATGCCGCGTTCCCAGAGCCCTGGTTAAATGCGGCCGGTCACGGTTAAGTCTGTGAAACCAGCCCCATCAGAAACTGCACGCAGGAATAACAGACGAAAGGACCATTCCGTCTATTGTAGCGGGTGGCTGTTCGTGAGGAGTGTGAGAGAGAGAGAGAGTGGAGGAGTGTGGGGCGAGATTTAATTTCCAGCGGCATGTAAATGATGGACCCACAACGGTTGACACTGCAATGGCAGTAGAGTGAGCGAGTGCCTGTTTCAACAGTTTGTTTATTTCTGCTGAGTTTAAAAAAAACACATAGCGACCTGAATGGTCACCGCACTTCCTGCCGATGTCCTACATACTGCCATCGATAAAGTTACATTACTATAGCGCAAGTAGTGAACAAATCCAAATATATCACAGAATACTGTAAAAGTTTGTTTGCCGAAGATCCTACCAGGCACACCAATAACTGCAATGGGCGTATAACTTTTATCAAACTAACTGTGTCTCAAACTAACTGCTATGTTCACACGACATAATATTGCTTAAAGCAATATTATGTCTACTGAACATAACAGTTAGTTTGACACTGCTATAACAGTTATACGCTCCGAAGCATAAAGCATGAAAACACCGAAGCATAAAGCAATAAAACCAACAAATTCATCGTAGTTTTGTACAAATGAACCATAAATATACCTAGTTAATAGTTTTGAAAGCAGTATTTTCTTACCTCGAAGAAGCAAAACTGGAAAATAAGGATGAAACGCAGGTCTTTATATACACAGCAGCTCAGCTGGCGAGAATGTTTATTGCAAATGACCTATGACCTGGGCAGGCGCAGTTGAAATACCGAACTCGCATATTAAAAAAGCAGGATAAAAGTCAAACAGGCCCTTCAGCCCACCATGTCCGCGCCGCCCAGCAATCCCCACACACTAACACTACTCTACACACACACACACGGGACAATTACAATTTTACCAAGCCAATTATCCTACAAACCACGCAGGTCACGGATTGAATGTATAAACACCATACAGACAGCACCCGTGGTCAGGATTGAATCCGGGTGTCTGGCACTGCAAGGCTGCAACTCTACTGGTGCCCAATGATAAAATGACAAAAAGTTGCAAAATGTGAAGCTTGAGGATAGAGTTATAAATTGTAAAGCTGGAGAAAGTAATGTAGCTCCCCCCCCCCCCCCCCCCCCCCCCCCCCCCCCTCCCCCTGCCTGCAGATAGTCTGAAAAAGGATCCTGATCTAAAGTGCCACCTATCCATGTTGTGGTTGTGGTGCTTTATTTTTATAGCATAGGCAGTCCCTAACTCGCAAAGTGAAGCAATTACACGATGAAAAAGAAAATAATGCAAAGAAAAATGAAGGAAAGATATTTTGCTATGAATATGATCAGAACCAACTGCAAGAAGCCATTGTTCAACCAGCTGTATTCAGTGTTACATATTCCTGCAACACTTAGCTCTCCTATCACTGATTGACCATTTTAAACTGCTCAACTCAAGGGAAGGTTAACTAAGGCCAACTTGGCAAACACTCCAAGCACAGCATGTTATTTGCAGCAACATATCTAATGGTGCTTTGGCTGTCGCAAAATAAATGGGCACTGTTGTAACTAATCAAGCTGGAATTTACACATCTTTCATATACCACTACTCATAAGCCCAAGACACTTCTTAAATATTATGTCTTCCAGCACCACTTTTGGCAAAACTATAACCATAAATTAATTTTTATCTGGCTGGCAAAATGTAATGAGCCAAGTGAAACAAAGAATTCCAGGTGATGGTTAATACAAAAAAAAGGCAAATTGTGCTGGAGAAACTCAGCGGGTCAGGTAGTATCTCTGGAGAACATGGATAGTTGACCTTGGGACCCTTCTTCAGACTGATTCAGTTTGCAGTTACACCAGCAGTGTGTGTAGTTTCACCTTAAAACTAGACACCGATGCCGCTGGTCTGCACCAGCAAGCCCTTCTTCAGCAGCTGCTGCTGCATGGTCCGCTTGACATGGCTGTTCTGGCAGCTCAATGTTGTGGCCCCTTGCCGGCACTGGTCAACAGGACACGCTCGGTCACCGTGGCAAGGGGAGTTAAAATGTCTAGCAACCGGGAGATCCAGCAGTCCTTGGCAGACCAAGCACAAATATTCCGCAAAACGGTTCCTTAGTGTACGCTTGGTCTCGCTGCCGATGTAAAGGAGGCTACATCGGGAGCACTGAATGCAATAGACATAGTTGGAAGAGATTCACGTGAACTTCTGTCTCATCTAGAAGGGCTGCTGGGATCCCTGGATAGAAGTGAGAGAAGGGTTTGGGGACTGAAGAGTCTTCTGTGCTTGCAGGGGAAATTGCCTGGGGTAGGGTGGATTGGGTAAGGATGAACCATTGAATTGTGGAGGGAATAGTCTCCAAAGAAAGAAGAAAGGAGTAGTGACAGGAAGATGTGACTGATGGTGGGTTCACGTTGAAAGTTGGGAAAATGTCGGAGAATGATGTGTTGCGTGTGGAGGCTGGTGAGGTGAAAGGTGAGGCCCTGGGAAACTCTATCCTTGTTCAGTCTGTGGGAGAGCGAGTCCAGAATTGTGGGACGCAGAGGAGATAGGGGTGAGGTGTCTGTCTGCCTGTCAGTCTGTCTATCTACCTATCTATCGGAACCAAGGGATATGGGGAGAAAGCAGGAACGGGGTACTGATTTTGGATGATCAGCCATGATCATATTGAATGGCAGTGCTGGCTCTAAGGGCCGAATGGCTTACTCCTGCACCTATTTTCTATGCTTCTATAATGGGGAGGGGGGGGGGGGGGGGGGGGGACTCATCTCCGTTCTTAATGGCTTACCACTTATTCTTAAACTATGGCCCCTGGTTCTGGACTCCCCCAACATTGGGAACATGTTTCCTGCCTCTAGCATGTCCAAACCCTTAATAATCTTATATGTTTTAATAAGAGTCTACAAGCCCAGCTGCTCCAATCTATCAACATATGACAGTCCCGCCATCCTGGGAATTAACCTCGTGAACCTACGATGCGCTCCCTCAATAGCAAGAATGTCCTTCCTCAAGTTTGGAGACCAAAACTGCACACAATACTCCAGGTAATTGTAATTGTAATTGTAATTGTAAATCTTTATTGTCATTTCCTGAGTATTCGCATACTCAGAGGAAACAAAAAAACGTTTCTCAACCAGTGTCCGTTCAGTTTTCGTTACAAAATAAATAGCAATTAAAATTAAAATACAGTCATGAACAATTTAACCCTCTAATCACATTCAATAACATTCAACAGCCGTTCCGACCGGCAGCGGCACAACAGTGGCTCTGCTGCAGTGTGGGGGGTTTGTGCGCGATACTTGGCAGGGGGGAAAGTTCATTTAACAGTCTTATAGCCTGTGGGAAGAAGCTGAGGAGCATCCTGCTGGTTTTGCAGCTGATGCTCCTGTACCTCTTCCCAGATGGGAGGATGGTGAAAAAGTCATGTGATGGGTGGTAAGGGTCTTTGATGATGGAGATGGCTCTGTTGATGCATCTCTTCTTGTATATGTCCAGCAGGAAGGGTAGTGGAGCACCAATAATCCTGCTTGCGGTCCTCACTATCCTGTCCAGTTGGTGCCGTTCGTACGCCTTGCAGCTCCCGAACCAGGAAGTGATGCCGTATGTCAGTGTACTCTCGACAGTCCCCCTGTAAAAAGTCCGTAGATGTGTGGTGGGGAGGCCTGCTTTCCGTAGTCTTCGGAGGGGGTGAAGTCGCTGCTGGGCTCTCTTGACCAGAGCTGTGGTGTTGGCCGTGGACGTCAGGTCATCAGACAGGTGTAGTCCCAAGAACTTCATGCTGCTGACCCTTTCCACATCAGCTCCGTCGATGTGCAGAGATGCATGGTGATGTTTCCCCGCCCTCCTGAAGTCAACCACCATTTCCTTAGTTTTTCCCCACGTTAAGAATGAGGTTGTGGGATTTGCACCAACCTGTGAGCAGCTCCACCTCCATCCTGTACGCCGATTCATTGTTGTCACTGATGAGACCCACTACTGTTGTGTCATCAGCGAACTTGCTGATGAAGTTGTTATTGAGTCTGGCAGTACAGTCGTGTGTCAGCAGACTAAACAGAAGGGGGCTTAGGACACAGCCTTGGGGTGAGCCAGTGCTCACGGCTATGGTTTTTGATGTCCTACTGCCCACCCTGACTGTCTGCTGCCGCTGCGACAGGAAGTTCAGGACCCAGCTACATGTGCCAGCATCAACCCCCAACAGCTCCAACTTCTCCACCAGCTGCTGCGGGATGATTGTGTTGAAAGCGGAGCTGAAGTCTATGAAGAGGATCCTGGCATAGGTGTTTTTCCGATCGAGATGTGACAACACGAGGTTCAGTGTTGTTGAGACTGCGTCCTCTGTGGATCGGTTGGCTCTGTAGGCGAACTGCAGTGGGTCTAGGTCGGCAGGTAGACTGTTTTTGATGTGCTGCATAACTAGTCGCTCAAAGCACTTCATTACAATGGGTGTAAGGGCCACTGGTCGAAAGTCGTTATGGCAGGCTGGGTTTGGTTTCTTCTTTCGGTACAGGGACGATGATGGCACTCTTAAGACAATTCGGCACTACTGCCTGGCTGAGTGAGATGTTAAAAATGTCTGTGAAGACATCTTTCAGTTGCTCGGCACAGTCTCTTAGCACGCATCCAGGAATGTTGTCCGGCCCTGCAGCTTTGCGTGGATTGACGCTGGCGAAGGCCTTTTTAACTCTGGCTGCGGACAGCCTGAGCGACTGTCACTGGGAGATGGCAGTGGTGCACCGTTAAAACCTCAAACCGTGCGTAGAACTCGTTCAGTTCATCTGGTAGGGAGGGGTTGCTTTGGCATATCCGCATCGGGGGGGGCTTGTAGTCAGTGATGGTCTGAAATCCCTGCCACAAGCGGCGTGTGTCTTTTTCATTTTCGAAGTGGCTATTGAGTTTTTGTCCGTACAGCCTCTTCGCTTCCCTGATCCCCCGGGATAGGTTGCCCCTTGCCAGTTTGTATGCTTCGTTGTCCCCAGATTTGAATGCCGCATTCCGGATTCTCAGTAGGGAACACACTTCCCCAGTTAGCCAAGGTTTCTGATTGGCACGCCTCCTGATGGTTTTTACCACCGTTACATCCTCAATACATTTGTTGATGTATGCGATGACGGATTCAGTATATTCTTGGAGGTTGATGCCACTGTCGTCTGTTGCTGCCTCTCTGAAGATGGCCCACTGTGTGGTTTCAAAACAGTCCTGTAGTGCTGCCGTTGCTCCCTGTGGCCATGTTCTGACATCTTTGACCGTTGGCCTGTCCTGTTTCACCCTGGGTCTATATGCAGGTGTGAGCATGACCGCTAAGTGGTCAGGTGTGGTCCTGGGTGTTAGCGGTCATGCTAAGTGGTCAGGTGTGGTCCTGGGTGTGGTCTCACTAGGGTCCTGTACAACTGCAGGACCTCTTTGCTCCTATACTCAACTCCTCTTGTTATGAAGGCCAACATGCCATTCACTTTCTTCACTGTCTGCTGTACCTGCATGCTTACTTTCAGTGACTGATAAACAAGGACCCCCAGATCCCGTTGTACTTTCCATTTTCCCAACTTGACACCATTTAGATAATAATCTGCCTTCCTGTTTTTGCCACCAAAGTGGATAACCTCACATTTATCCACATTAAACTGCATCTGCTCACTCCCCCAACCTGTCCAAGTCACCCTGCATCCTCATAGCATCCTCCTCACAGTTCACACTGCCACCCAGCTTTGTGTCATCTGCATATTTGCTAATGTTAATTTTAATCCCCTCATCCAAATCATTAATATATATTGTAAATTATATTCTTTGATGTGCAAAGAAATCTTGGGTTTGAAGTCTGCAGTTTCCCTAAAGTGATAATTCAAGTAGATCAAGAAGTGGTAAAGTGGTAGAGAAGGCATTGGATATGCTTGCCTTCATTGATCAAGGCATTGAGTATAAGAGTCATGATGCAGCTTTGTAGGGCTTTGGTTAGGCCGTGTTTGCAGTATTGCCTGCGGTTCTTGTCACCCATTGCAGGAGGTATGAGGAAGCTTTGGAGAGGATACAGAAGAGGTTTACCAGAATTCTGCCTGCATTAACTGTAGAGAGGTTGTACAAACTTGGATTGTTTTTTTCCCGAAACATTCAGGGATTGAAGGGACACCTGATAGAAGTATATAAAATTATTAAAGTAATAGATAGATAGGACACACAGTCAGAATCTTACCCCCCCCCAAGTTGAAATGTCAAGGACTAGTGAGCATAGCATTAAGGTTAGAAGTGCAAAGTTTAAATGAAAGGTGTAGGGTAAGTTTTTGTTTTTACACATTGTGGTGAGTACCTGGACTGTGCTGCCAGGAGTGGTGGTGGTGGCAGATCCAATAGTGGCATTTTAGAAACTCACATGGATATGTAAGGAATGGAGGGATATGTAAGGAACAGAGGGAGAGGAGATACAAGCTGCTGGAGAAACTCAGACTCAGCGGGTTGGACAGATTCTCTGAAGAACATCTGGATGGGTGACGTTTTGGATTAGGATCCTTTTTCAGACTCAGAAGGGTCCCGACCCGAAACGTCACCTATTCGTGTTCTCCAAGGATGCTGCCTGACCCAGGGTTACTCCAGCACTTTATGCATGTTTCTTTACATTGCAAACCAGCACCTGCTGTTCCATGTTGCTACCTGTGCTGTACTGTTTGCTGTTTTGACAATAAACTCAAATTGACGCTGCTCGACTGACTCCTGGCTACTGCAGCCAAGCTTCCTACCGTAAACACTGGCCCTGTGTGATCGAGCTCCCACCGAGCTTGCCTCTCCTGACACCGGCCCGGCCTTGACACTGCTCACCTGGGCGGCCTTGTTGACGGCTTCCTCGTTGCCCCGCTGGTACACGAACACGGACACCAGTTGTTCCTCCTCCAGTGTTGCCCGGTAAACGCTGAGGCCACCGGGCAGGGTGACAGGCGGCCCGTCCATTCGGCAGCTCCTCGCCGCGCTGCTCTCTGCCCCCATGGCCGTCCGGCCGGACAGACAGACGGGCAGCCTCCCCACCGACCGACCCCGGGAGTTGGTGCTAATCTCACTCGTCGGTGCCTTCTCCACTCCGGTCACGAAACAATAATGCCGGGCATCCGGCTAACCCGGAAACACACGCGGCGCCCCGACAACAACTGGCCGCAGGGAGACAGACGTCCGCGGGCGAGGGTGCGGAGCCAGGCCCGGATCAGCCCGCATCAGCTCAGTCCAAAGATCATGGAGCTCCGCTCAGTCTAGCTCAGCCCCGCCCGGACGGACCGGACCGGACCGGACCAGATCAGCTAGGATCGGCTCGGCTCGGCTCGGCTTGGCCCGGTACCGTTGCTGTCAGTGGAGCATCTCCTCAACTGGAATGGCCCGAGGCCTGGCCACACACACATCTCCTTCAAAGGACCAAGGTCTGAAACTGAGACTCAAGAGACTGCAGACGCTGGGATATTGGACAAAACACAAAGTGCTGGAGGATCTCAGCGATCAGCATCTGTGGAGGGAATGGACAGACACAGTTTCGGGTCGGGACCCGATCTAAAACTAATCGTTTGATCTCTCACCAAGGGCCAGCGTAAAAAATAAATGCGTTTTTGTCATTTCCATTCGTAAGAGACACAAGAAAGCGGAGTCTGAAGAAGAGTCCAGACCCGAAACGTCGCCTGTCTATTCCCTCCATAGATGTTCCTGACCCAATAAGTTCCTCCATCACTCTGTGGTTTGCGTTTTTTACAAGTCTATTTTTGGGTCATGGACATACAGTTTGGAAACAGGCCTTTTGACCCACCGAATCCGCATAGACCGTCAACCGCCCGAATATACGAATTCGTCCTATTTTTAAGTCTACCCACATTCACATCTACACTCCCCAGATTTCGCCTTTCCATTTCCGGCTGCATGTCATCTCAACTCCCATTACCACATCGACTTGTCTGTTTCCCCTTCTTCACTGCCACCATGAGGCCAAACGCAAACTAGAGCAGTCCCCCGATTTCAACTGGGTAGCCCCGGCCCAAATATATGAACATTGGTTTCACGTATCCTGCATTCTTTGCGCACTCCCCCTCAGTTCCAGGATCTCTTACTCTTTGTTCAACTTTTCCATATCTCCCCCCACCCCAAATACCTGGACTCATCGTGCCTGGTAGCACCCATCCATCACCCACATATCTGCGACTCTTCTTGGTTTATCATTCCTATCCCCTCCCATGCCTGATTTCATCTGCTCATCACCCCCTCCTTACCACCTAACAACTACCAGCCTCTGACTTTACCATTCCCCCTCACAACTGCAGCTGTCCAACACCATAACCATGATCTGGATCCGCCTATCACCTTTCAGCCTCTGTCTCTACCTTATTCCTCACAGTTCTACCTGTCCATCACTCCCTCCCTCTCTCCCCCCAACCTGATTCCACATATCACCTTACAGCTTCCGTTTCCATATCTTCCGGATTCACCTATCCTTCATCCGCCACCCTCCCCTCATCTAGGTCTCCACCCCTCATCCGGATCCATGTGTCACTTTCCAGCCTTTGTTTCACTTCCCTTTACACAGTTCTAATGCACGGTCCTAGTCTGAAATGTCGACTTCTCTTTGCTCCATAGATGCTGCTCAAACTGCTAAGTTCTTCCAGCTGTTTATATTTTGCATCTTTCTTACCTGTTATTTTGTTTATCATATAACATGGAATCAGACCCTTCAGCCCATTAACCAACAAACACCGATTTACTTTTTTATTCTCCCCGTGATCCCATCAATTCCCCCAACCCCCACCCCAAAATTCTACTACCTATGTACCAGGGGTAACACAGTAGTGTATTACTATGCACGTCTTTGGGACATGGGAGGAAATTATAACACCTGCAGGAAACCCGTGTCCTCACAGGGATACTATACAGACAAGACCGTACGTCAGGATTGAATTTGGGCTGCTGGAGCTGTTAGGCACCAGCTCTAGCAGCTTTAACTGGGAATTAATGGGAAAAAAGGGAAAGTGTTAAATAATTGAGAATATCCAAAAGGACCATTTCAATCGGTAAAGATGTGGGGAAAAAAGAACATTCAACTGGTGCAATTGGAATTCAGAGGAAGGTAAATTGATCTGTTATTTCATTTTAATAAAATAATAACAAGAAAAAGTGAAAGGTAGAAAAACCTGTCATTGCTCTGTTAGGTGGCAACATTCCAATTGTATATCCTTGTTGAGTTGGACCTGGTTCTTATTACAGGTATCAGTAATTGCGTATTGTAAGTTTGCTTGACAAAGTAGTTTTGCACATCAACTCGTAGTACTGGTAACACTGCAGGTATTTATTTTACCTGACTGGTTCTAGACATCTTGATTTTAGAAATATAACAAATTCTTCCATGATTGAAATAAAAATACCAGTTACATAGAATTAATATAAAATTTAAAGTCTAAGAGCAAGAAAACATTAAATCATTCTGAGATGCATGTGTTCCTTCATCTTCATAATTCTAGCTCAGTTTCATCTGGAGAATACACTATTTCCCATATATGAAATATACCTATACGAACTTTGGAAGTATCAGTTATTAGTTTAGAAATACACCATGGAAACGGGTCCTTTGACCCACCAAATCCATGCTGGCCATCGGTCACCCATTCGCACTTTTACATCCACTTCTTACACACCAGGGGATTTTACAGAGGCCGATTAATCTACAAACCTGCACATCTTTTGGATGTGGGAGGAAACCAGAGCACCCAGAGGAAACCCATATAATCACAGGCAAACGTGCAAACTCCACACAGGCAGCACCCCAAGTCAGGATCGAACCTGGCACTGAGGCAGCAGCTCTACCACCCATATTCAGGGTGTCACCAATAACACAGTGTTGATATTAACAGATGAAAGTTAAAGTATTTCTATGCAAAATTGTAGGTTTGACCAATGAAAAGTTTAATAACCGTGCTCAAGGACAGTTTACAATTACATTATTTGAAGAAAGACAAATCTTGGTCAAAACACATCACATCAGTTGCATAGCTTTCTCCTTGATGCATCAGAATCTAAGTCAAGGATAGTTTTAAAATTTTTAATTTTAATAGTTAATTTTGACATTTTAACATGTGGCCCTTTTTGAAACCAGATATAATAATAATAAATAACAGGCAACATTTGTAAATTTTTATGTCTTGATTGATACATTTTATTAACCCAAATATAGCACGATCTTGATACAAAATTGTAATTTTAAACACTCAGCATCAACTATGACTGTTGTTACATTATAAAGAGGCATTAAAGTGAGTCTGACTATTTACCTAATTTCCACCCATTATTGATGTATGTCAATTTTCTCTAGATTTTAATTCGTTTTGTTTCAGCAACATCAAAAGCTTTATTTTACAAACGCTAAATGCTGCGAAATTTGGAAATCTGTAATGAAAGCAGCATTTCTGGAGCAAAATAAAAGTTAAGTTTCAGATAAACGATACGAAGGCAGAAGTTATAAATGAATCAAGATGCACGAAAATGTCGGAGGGAGAGTAACAAGAGGTGTATAATCGGGGTGGGAGTTTTAAAGTTTAAAGGGATGATTAAACTCGAATCTTGATGCAACCTAACCGGAACCTAATGGACAAAGCCGAGGATGAGTCAAGAGGAAATGTAAAATATAAATAGGAAATTGCACTTCAAATATTGCATCGCTGGTATTTCTAAGTGATAACGGATTATGCTGCGCGACCCACCCAGTAATTCTAGCTTTATAGGTTTTTTTTCAATTTAAATTTCAAATATTGCAATGTTTTCCTTGCACAAAATGGACGTGTCAGCAAGCCACCTGTTCGGATCCATGATAAACAGTTGGCTTGGTGCTGAGTCTGCAGCTCTGTCGGTGTGTTTACTCAGACTGAGGGTTTCATCACAAAGTCTGGGTGAGCGGAGGGAGAGGATGAGCCGAGCGCGCGCACACACACAACCGCTCCGCTCCGGCGCGCACATACACTCTCCGTAGAGCCGGGCTTGGGCGCGCGCACAGCCTCCAGAGCCGGGACCGGGCGCGCGCACTCACACTCCAGACCAAAGATACCAGACTCCAGTGGACCGGGCACGCGCACAGCCTCCAGAGCCGGGCGCGCGCGCGCGCGATGCGGAGCGTTGACGTTTGGGCGACGAGGTGACCAGCAACAGGTCAGCCGGCAACACTGCAGGTAACACTCACTCACCTACTTATCTACCGGCCGCTCACCGCTGTCAGGCATCCTGTGTGTGTGACCTGCTCCCACTGTGCGTGGCTGTCATTTCTATTTTAGGTCTAAAAGGGGCGGGGGAGACGATGATGATGGTGGTTGTTGTTGGACCTAAATTTAGCCCTGGCGTTGGGGAGGCCTCGCTTCATGGTTGTGAACGGTTTGAGCATTTTAGCAGAAGTGTGAAGCCGGTGGTCTCACACGTGTATGGGAAGCCAGGCCGCTGTATCTGACGCCGGCCCTCATTTTCCGTTTAATGGCAATTTGTCTTCATGTTTTTGTACCTGTATGTTATTCATATAATTTGTACATTTCAACCACATAATTGTGATGATTGAACTTTTATATTAGTTTGTGGTCGGTCCTATAATTGTTGATACATTAGGAAACATTAGGCATGCAGGTGCAGCAGGCAGTGAAGAAAGCGAATGGTATGTTAGCTTTCATAGCAAAAGGATTTGAGTATAGGAGCAGGGAGGTTCTACTGCAGTTGTACAGGGTCATAGTGAGACCACACCTGGAGTATTGCGTACAGTTTTGATCTCCAAATCTGAGGAAGGACATTATTGCCATAGAGGGAGTGCAGAGAAGGTTCACCAGACTGATTCCTGGGATGTCAGGACTGTCTTATGAAGAAAGACTGGATAGACTTGGTTTATACTCTCTAGAATTTAGGAGATTGAGAGGGGATCTTATAGAAACTTACAAAATTCTTAAGGCGTTGGACAGGCTAGATGCAGGAAGATTGTTCCCGATGTTAGGGAAGTCCAGGACAAGGGGTCACAGCTTAAGGATAAGGGGGAAATCCTTTAAAACCGAGATGAGAAGAACTTTTTTCACGCAGAGAGTGGTGAATCTCTGGAACTCTCTGCCACAGAGGGTAGTTGAGGCCAGTTCATTGGCTATATTTAAGAGGGCGTTAGATGTGGCCCTTGTGGCTAAGGGGATCAGAGGGTATGGAGAGAAGGCAGGTACGGGATACTGAGTTGGATGATCAGCCATGATCATATTGAATGGCGGTGCAGGCTCGAAGGGCCGAATGGCCTACTCCTGCACCTAATTTCTATGTTTCTATGAAACAACTCTAATCTTATGACTACCTGGACCCCCTTTATTCAAATAAGCATAAGAAAACAAAACGTAAATCAAAATAAATATAAAATAAAATACAGGAAATACTCAGCAAGTCCGGCAAAGAAGCTTCGGTTTAAACGTGTAAAGGAGTTACGTCTGACACACTGTAACTTTACTGAGACTTTAATAAAGGCACATGTCAAAAACGTCCCAGTACTGACTGCATCTTCAGGTGTACTGGAACCAAGGGAGGAGCAAGGGGAAGATATCACAGTTATACTGAGATGACTGGGTGTGGTTAGTTGTATTGAGGTAGCTACATTATAGGTTGCATGCATAAACCATCTACATCCTTTCCCTTAGAAATCTAAAATTGAAGTTATAACAGTGGCAGTGTGATTATACAACACATGCAAATTTAAACAAAATCACCGTAGTGGACAGGAGGTTTGACAACCCGACCCGAGCATGTGCGTATAGCACCATCACCCTCCCCACCAGATAGAAGGGGAGGCGGAGCAGTAGCAGCCGGGAAGGAGAAAGTCGGCGGAGATCCAACTGGGACAGATGATCCAGGAGGAGAAGACGGGGGAGAAGGAGGAGAAGGAGAACGAGCAGGGGAGGAGATCATCTGCCCGAAACCAGGAAGCGCAGAGGGAGGAGAACGCGGCAAGCAAACTGACCGGGGCATGCAGGGAGCTGTGGGGTAATTAGTAATGACAGGCTTGAAACGCAACGGAGGAGTGTAGGGATCTGCAGGAGGAGGCAGAGGCTCGTTAACGGCCAACAGGTGCTGGCGGCTCCGGCAGTAGACAGTTCCATCAAAGTCCACCAGGTAAGATCTCGGGGAAGTGTCCACACCAACAACGGATGCGAGTCGGGAGAATCCGGTGGCTGTCTGCATGCGGACGACCGGGCCAGGCAGTAGTGCGAGAGCGGGCGGCAGGACTTGTCGTGAGAGCGGCGCTGTACCTCATGCTTGTGAGCAATCCGTTGCTGGATGGCGGCAGGCTGGAGGACCTTGGGCACCAGGGATTGTTGGGCGATCGGCATCGGTGGGCGAAGCACGCGGGACATCAGACGCTGGGCAGGGGGTCGCATGGTAGGGTTCCGTGAGATGTTGCGAAGGTTTAGTAGACCCAGGTAGAAGTCACCATTGGAGAGACGAGACTGCTCGAGCAAATTCTTGGCACTGCGGACAGCTCGCTCGGCCAGGCTGTTGCTCTGCGGGTATTCGGGGCTGCTGGTATAGTGAGTGAAGTTCCACTTCACAGCGAAAGCCTGGAATTCTGCACTGACAAACTGACGGCCGTTGTCGGTCTGCAAGCGGACCGGTAACCCAAAGGTAGCAAAGTGTCTGCGCAGCTTACTGATAACGATTTCAGAGGTGATAGCAGGGAGAAGGTCCACTTCGAACCAGTTGGAGTATGAATCAACCAACACCAGGTAGTGCTTGCCTCGCCATTCGAATATGTCAGCAGCCAGTGAGGTCCAGGGCATGGCAGGCGCAGGCTGCTGCAGAAATGGCTGGCGCTGCTGATGTGGGGCAAGAGTGTTGCAATCAGGACAGGAGGCTACTCGGGCTTTAATATACTTGGTCATGCCGGGCCAATAGTATTGTTCTTGGGCATGTGAGATGGTGGCATCGGCTCCGGCATGCCCCATGTGGGCAGCGTTGTAGTACAAGTCCTATAGGGAGGCAGGGACGACCACCTTGTGACCCTTGATGATGATGCCGTCCCGGAGCACAAGCTCATCGCGGACCAGAAAGAAAGGGTGGGTGCCCGCAGGCAGTGAGGTGCGTCTGCTGGGCCACCCTCGCTGGATGACAGCTGCGAGCTGTTGCAGGTCGGGGTCGTTGGCGGTGTGCTCAACCAGGCACTGCAGCTGCTTCGAGGGAACAAAGTTGACATTGAGTACCTGCAGATCCTCCTGCTTGTAGGGTGCCTGTCACAGGAGGACCTGGGGGCCCGGGACAGCGCGTCGGCCACATGCATCTCGGTGCACCTCTTGTACACGATCAGAAAGTCGAACCGCTGGAACTGTAAATCATGCGCTGAAGTCTAGCTGGAGCGATATGGATAGGCTTATTGAGGATGGTCACCAAGGGTTGATGATCCATCTCGACGGTGAACCTGGTACCGAAAAGGAAGTCCTTGAACTTGGAGCAGGCGAATACAACCGCAAGAAGCTCCTTCTCGATTTGTGCATAGCGCTGCTCAGTGTCTGTCATGGTACGCGAGGCATAAGAAATGGGCTGCAGCGAGCCGTCATCATGGAGTTGCAGGCAGGCAGCACCGAGTCCGAAGCGGGAAGCATCACACGTAACTACAATTGGATGTTGCAGATCGAAAAACTTGAGAGTCGGTGTGCTAATCAGCTTTGTTTTGAGAAGGTCGAAAGCCTGATGGTGTTGGGGAAACCAGGACCAGGCAATGTCTTTTTTCGTCAGTTGCCTCAGGGGTGCGCTCAACACGCTGAGGTCGGGGATGAACTTTCCCAAATAGTTGACCATGCCCAGGAAACGCTGCAGGCTGGTCACGTCGGTCGGGGCAGGCAGCTCGGAGATATCGTTGGTCTTCTGCGGATCAGGTTGCAGCCCGTGGGCTGTGAAGATGTGGCCAACATAGGGTACTTCAGCTACACGGAACTTGCACTTTGATGGGTTAAGTTTTAAGTTGATCTGGCGAGCGCGGTCTAGAATCCGTCGGAGGTTGTGGTCGTGCTCAGCAGCATCTTTCCCATAAACCAGGATGTCATCCACGATAATGGCACACGACAGGCCGGCAAACAGTTGCTCCATGGAGCGTTGAAACACTTTGCTAGCAGAGTTGATGCCGAATGGCATCCGCAAAAATTTGAATCTTCCGAAGGAGGTGCCAAAAGTGGTTAAGTCTGAGGAGTGTTTGTCTAGAGGTATTTGCCAGAATGAGCTCCTGGCATCAAGGACAGAGAACACCGTGGCCTGACCGACCTGGGCAGCAACATCTTCTACAGTCCTCAAGGGGTAATGAGGACGTCTTATTGCCAGATTTAAGTCTTTGGGGTTGATGCAAACCCGTATCTCGGTCTTAGCCTTCTTCATGGTGGCGACCATGGTGAAGAGAGAACACCACTCAGTGGGTTCGCCGACAGCTTCAAGCACTCCCATGTCAACCATGTTCTTCAGCATGGCTTCGACCTTGCCCTTCATGGCAAACGACACCCTGTGTGGAGTACGGACCACTGGTACAACCGACAGGTCAGTTGCGATCTTGTATACAAGGGGCAGCTTACCCAGTTCATCATCGAAGAGGTCAGGGTACTCGGAGAGTGGATTCAGCATCACCCGCACTTCGTGGACAGTACGGTCAAAGGACACCAGCCCGAGATCCTGACACGCCTGATTGCTCAACAGAGTCACACAGTCACAGTCAAGAATGAAAAACGACAGGTCACGCGAAGATTTCTTCAGCACACAGTGGAAGGTGGCCCTCCCCACAGGTTTTAGCTCCTCTCCCCCATAAGCACGCAATATGGAGCGATCAGCAGTTAACAGCTCATTATTCCTTATCTTCCTGAACAGGGATGTTGACATAACATTCACCTTCGCCCCCGTGTCCAGCTTAGCAGTGAAGGATTTGTTGTTGACAGTGACAAGCACAGAAGGATCGGGGAGGCGAGATTGATTATGAAGGAGAGAATAAACACTGGCATCTCCTATGGAAATACTGGGCTCAGAGTCAAGGGCAGTGTCGACAGAAGACTGGGAACCGAATTCGTTTTCCACTTGTTGAAGGTTGTTTAAAACTTGTCTGGGAGCTGGAGGAATGTTCCCAAGGGAGCGACGGGCAGCTGAGAAATGGTTCATCTTCTTACAGAAATTACAAGCTTTACCAAATGCTGGGCACTGCGACTGCATAGAGTGGACATAATTGCAGTTGGGGCACTTCTTGACAAGCGGGACCCGAGCGGCATAAGTCAGCCGCGGTGCAGGGCGAACGTTGTCTTGCTTGCGACGGGGCATAGCAACACCAGTCAGATTAATAGCCGGATTGTCAGATCCCCTCTGCCCATGTAGTGGGGCAACCACCTCAGCTATTCGGCATGCATGCATAGCATCAGTCAGGGTGAGATCCGGTCTTCGCAGCAGCTCCGCTCGTAGCTTCTGATCTAGCATGCCGGTGACCAAAATATCTCTGGTGAGCTGATCACGCATGTTCTCGAAACGGCACCGCTGAGCAAGGCAGCACAGGTCAGCGATAAAACATTCAACAGGTTCATCAGGCTGCTGTTTCCTTGTAACGAATCTAGCCCTCTCCAATATACGGTTGGAGGGCAAGTCACAAATCTCCGCAAACTTGCGTAAGAGACGTACCGGGTCGTTGGCAGATTCCGCTGGCTCGACGACCTGGTCGTTGTCATCCAGGACCGCTGGATTGTAAGTGAAAGCCTGAGCACGCTTCATAGCAATGGGACCGGCAAGGTTCAGCAGGAGTGAAGTTTTGACCGCATTAGGGTCGTTTCGGTGCACGATGTTGATGAAGTGGTTGTAGTCCATCACGAAAGTAGCCCATCGCTCCGCAATGTCAGCGTCAAAGACAAGGGGAGAGGGCTTGCGGCACGAGAATGCCATGGTAAATAGGGAATTAAACACTAGTAAAACTAGGAGCAAATAAAACCCGATAAACAGGAGGCGCGCGTTTAACTTACTGACACCATGTAAATGAGTTACGTCTGACACCCTATAACTTTACTGAGTCTTTAATAAAGGCACATGTCAAACACGTCCCAGTACTGACTGCATCTAGTCTTCAGGAGTACTGGAACCAAGGGAGGAGCAAGGGGAAGATATCACAGTTATACTGAGATGACTGGGCGTGGTTAGTGGTATTGAGGTAGCTACATTATAGGTTGCATGCATAAACCATCTACAAAACCAGTATCTGTATTTCCTTCCTACGGCAGTCGGTTAACATTTCAGGCCAATTACCTTTCATCAGGCTGGGAAAAGGGGAACACCAGTTTAAAGTTGCAGAGCAAGAGGGAGGGACAAACTTAACAGAAAGGACCGTTTCTTATAGGGTTGAGACCATGAAATTTTGAATGTCGGAATATGTGGTGGTTAATGGCTGGATGAGTGTGGTAAAGGCATTTCCAAAGTTTCCACTATGGTTATTTCAGTGAAATAAACTATATACATCCAATTTGACATGCCTCTCTTCCAATTCTACTATATTGAGCAGGGACTGCTGTTCAAATCTCCGCAGTGAAGTCAGCACCCACCTAATTGTTGCTCTGAGCAATGTGCAGTACCGTACTAGTCGCCAATCTTTGGCGTCTGATTCAGCTGTGCACTTGGGTCACTAAGATGTCAAACAGTTTATGACTTGGGTATCAGACATCAATAATAAATAAGGTGTTATTTTAAATGCAGTTAATTTTTAAATTAAAATGCAAAAGCTATAACTTTTAAAACAAATCCCATGTAGTTGGATCCGTTTATTTTAATGAATTGAACAACAGGTAGGTTCACCAGCCAGATTCACCTAAAAAGACTTGCAAGCTCAGGGTCCAAGTCCATAGCTCTCTAAAAGTGACAACACGGATTACTAGAGTTTGACTAGAGAGCTCTTTGTTGAATGGTCTTCCTCCATCTCTTCTTCCTATGGTTCAGATAAGAACAATAACTATGCCTACATGATGTTCAGGGTGTGCAAGATGCAGGAGATATGGTGATCACCTCTGCAGCAAGCGATTATGCAAAAGACCATGTTGTTCTGCTGAATCACATAGTATGTAACTGCATAATTTGGCTAACTAGCATGATGAAATGAAGCATGTTAGATATTTTTGTAGATTAATAATACGATTTCTGTGGGAGCAGAATAATAAAATAGTAATGTATCTAAGTTTGTTGATACAAAGATTAGAAAAGTGAGCTACAAGGAAATGTTTCAGTATCTTACTCAATAGGATACTAAAGGATAATCAGGAACTTTAACACATGAACAGACATATTTGTGTATAAAATAATTTACGTTGTGCAAAATTGCATTTTTATACGTAGTAGCTTTATATATAGAGACAGCCTCTTAAAGCTTTTGTAAGAAAGCACAAGGCAGAGGCATGCTGCATGACTTGTAACAGTTCAGATCTTGTGCCCTTTAACAGGTACTTGGGTTGTGGACTGTTTCTCTAGATCTGGACCTACACCAGTTCCAATATTGGGTGCCGCTCGCCTCCAGCCAGGGGTCATAGCACAACCGGCGCCGCCCGCGGGCCGGACGGACTTCAACATCTTGGGATCGCCGACCAGGTAGGAGACTAAGAATTAAAGTTTACCCCTCTCCCCACTCACCCCACCACCACCACCACCACCACCACAAAATCCCTCCAAACTAACTGACACAATGATTCCCCGGTCTCCCGGGGAGGAGGCTAGACTTTTCAAGCCGCCCGCGCTACCTACCTAATCTACGCTGAAGCAGGGTTTCCGACAAGTTCTCATAAAAGGTTCTAGTTCTAAGTAGCAGAGGCATGCTATTTGGCACCTCTATTGCAAGAATGTGGGTGGTCTTCATTTTACTTCAGGCTTCCATGTTTGTGAATAGCTTCTGCACTGCCTATTGCTAGTCTGAAGCAGGGTTTCATTCTCACCATGCTTCTAGTTCTAAGTAACAGCTATTTGGCACCTCTATTGCAAGAATGTGCCGGTCTTCATTTTACAGGCTTCCATGTTTTGTGAATAGCATCTGTCTATTCATCTGTGCTTGTTTACATTGAAACAATCTTTATGATCCTGTCGTGTACCTTTTACAATTCCCATCTTCTGGACTGTAACTACCTCCAAGTATGTTTGTACCATTTTTCAGGTCTGCTATGATAAAATGCACATCATAGAAATCTAGAATGTGAAAGCTTTCCACCTTCAAAGAGCGCAGCTTCTGTGTAGTCAGTATTTTGATCAAGGTTCCTGGACCTGAAATGCTAACTGCAGCTCTTTCTACCAATGCTAATTTACCTGCTGAGTACTCACAACATTTTGTTTTTAATTTGGATTTCCAGCATCTTTTAGTTTTTAAGCTTTCATTCGGTGTGCTCAAATAGTACATCAGTAGCACGAGCTGGTTTTAACCGCACCATCCTGAAGGTTAAGAAGGACATGTTGCTCTTGAGTCATTGAAATATCAACAAATACTCTTTCACCAAAATCTAGGCATAGATATTCTATTGAGTGTTCCTCTCACTGAATTGACCTCCATTGGTACCAGGTACATTGTACCCAATCAATTATCTGAATTTAGTCCTCCCTTCATTGTTGAACGTCTCTTTTTGTCAACTCCAAGGACTCCTCATCATGCCCTATTTGTAGAAATGATTTTCCAATTCACATCGTGTACTATGTTTCCATATGCTGGACATTTCTTTCCAGCTACTCATCTACATCCTTGTTCTGAACATTGACTTGAGGCCCGATGTTTGTACTTTCTTCTGTTGGTCAGCCAACATTTCTCGGCTAATTTTAGATAGGTCCGCAGCTTTGCACAGCTGCACATTTCAGTTAATTCCATCTTGCGTGATAGCTGTTCCCTCAGACCCGATTTCTGCATTAAACAAATAATCTGATCTCTGATGAGTGAATCCTTCAAATCGGCAAAATTAAGTAATAAGTCTGAATAACATTAGCTGTTAAGAAAATGTCAAAGACACTCCCCCTGCTCTCAGCCATGTGCAAAGAACCAGTAAAATTCAACACCTTTATTTCTAGGTGTACTTTTTATTTCATCCAATGAATTATCCCGTGTCTCATTTCAGCGATATATGGTTTAGTGCATAATTGTGATCTTTGCAATAGCGCAACTTTGATCTGGTTGGGTTTAACTGCTATAACCAGCATAATATAGAGTGTAAACTCCTCCATCCAATATTTTCTATTTAGACTGCTAACTTGGATAGAAATACAGCTACCTAATCAGCTTTATTCGATGATTTGCAATCTCAGTTGAATCACACAGTCCCTCTCTCTCAGTTAAAAACCCATCTCATTTGGGTGGGATTAAGCACAAGGTTCAGTAGTCCAATTGTTTTGAAGCAAGATAACTATTCACACAAAGTCTGGTCTTGGGTCAAACAAGCATATTTATTATTTTAAAAATGTTGTTAAACAGAAGGAAGAAGGACTAATCACATTATAGGTAGAATCCACAGACCTCCGATTATACAGAGCACAGCATTTTTATACATTTTGGATCTGAGGTTCAATAATTCCACCAAGATACTACGGTTTAGTATTATCTCCTAACCAATCCTAAGCAAGAAGATGCATGATCGGTTATTTTTGATACCACCTCTCCATGTGACCATTATGTACCTTGGGGACCCATTCCTGCCTCTGGTTAATGCTTGATCATAACAAGACATCTCCTTTGATTCAAATAATCAATATGAATGTTAACCATTCACTTCAGAGGGTATTTGTACTTGAGAGGCTTGTTATTTCTGGCCGTCTTTGGTGAGCATCTACATTTAGTTTTGTCATCGAGATGCATTTGTGCAGTGTCTTTGGAAGAGGGCCTTTTGTTCCTTTTATTGTCCCCACGGAGCTACTTATCTCATGAAAGACCGCTTATCTATTTTCCGCATTTTTTTAGGCACCTGTTAATTGTTTTCGTCTGTGTGTCAAAAGTGGCCAAAGTGCTTACTCGGGTCCCTTATTGCCATGGGATTTCTGCGAAGACAACCGTAACCATTTGACACTTTCTTAAGGGACATTATCTTTAAGATACCATTTCAGTGGACTGTCATTTTAGGTCATGCCTTCTAGATCAGCTGTATAAGCAGTCCAATTTTTGCCTTACTCTGTACTCTTAGACAAGAAAATATAAGCAAATATTTTATGATACTGTAATAAATCAGACAAAATGTCATTGTTTCATTACTAGTACTTCAGAATCTCTGGTTTCTTCTCATTCATTTACTAAAACATTAACAAATACAAAATGTATTCAAGACCTTGCATTGTGCAAAGCAGCTTTGTTTAGAGTGGCATTCCCTGCAACAATAGACAACCTCTAAAAGCTCTGCACTAGAAAAATAGATCAACAATGTTAAGAACAGTTAGTGACATATTAAAGGAGGATGAAAAGCAGCAGTAAGTTGATACAGGTGTTAAGTAAATGGCCAAGTCAATGGCAGATGATATGTAATGTGAGGAAATGTGAAACCATCCAAATGGTGTGAAGGTTGAAAAATAAGATATTTTTAAGAAGGTGAGACTGGGAAATTCAGTTGTGGAATGGGATTTGGGTGTTCTTGTTGGCAATTCGCTAAGCTAACATGCAATTTCATCAAACAGTCAGAAAGACCAAAAGCAGAATGAAAGATAATTGATGTGAAATGTTAACTGGTTTTAATTCATTCTCTCTCCCTCTCACATATTTAGGCTTCATGGATAATGACTTATTTTTGATTTATGATTTATTAATGAATCATGATTTTTTTTTACAAATATATAATATAGTGGAATTGAACTCTGTAAACTCACCCCCACTACAATCAGTCTGCAGAAGAATCCCGACCCAAAGCATCACCTACCATATTCTCCAGAGATGCTGCTTGATCTGCTGAGTTACTCCAGCATTGTGTGTCTATCTTTGCAGATATTTAGACATTTTCTAATTAGTTGATGTTGGGTACTAATTTGAATAGGTATTTAAAATTATTTATTGCTGCAGTCAGGAAAATTGTGAATGCCTGCCCCATAGAGTCATAACATGTGAAGCATCATGATGAGATATATCTGTTGGCCCACCAGTAGACAGGTAATTTCCTTGTAGACTTTGTGCAGTTCAATTCCACTATTAGGTAGATTTACACAATAAATCATTGTGGTGAAGCTTAATTTCTTCCTCTTCTTGCTGTTTGTACATTGGGTTTTTATTAGAAATGTTTTGCAAAGCCTAAATATGGAATAGGAAATAAAGTCTGGATCATGATGTAAAATACTTTTTTCATGAGATGTATCTGATATCAGTATGGGGGTCTAAACTAATTAGACAAAATCTGCAAAGATAGATACAAAATACTAGAGTAACTCAGTGTTTGGTTTGTGTAGATTGTTTGTTGTTGGTGTTCTTCGTTAAGAGTAGAATGTTTCCCATTAACAAACACATCTTTTGTTAAATATCCAGACAGGAACGTGCTTGTAGAGCTGTGCTGTTGTACTATTGGAGCAATAGCATCAATACCATTCAGGCAATGGGGAACACCAGCAGTGAGCGTGTGGGAGCAGATCGCCATGGAGGCCACAAGACCCAGCGTGCTGACAACATAGGAATATCTCAGTCGTCAAAGGAGAATGAACGGCCTAAGATTATGGTGGATAGCTCAGATGATCCCAACATCTTTCATACACAGGACTCCAAGGTGCAATATGAATCTGTGCTGTTTGTTTCTAGCTTAACAGATATGTAGATTCCCTCCATTTAAGAACAACTGTTTAGTGGTGATTTCTGAAATAACTGCTCTTTACCATCAAGATTCACGTGTGAGTCAATTATTTTCAGAGACCCCATGCAATGATTCTTGACTCAGTGCTTAACACTCTCTTTAAAATTGGAGACGTTAGTACCAGACTGACTCATTTATTTTATCACTTTGGCTGCACAGGTCACTTACTATACACAATTAGAAAATCTCCCTTCTTGAGTAAATGATCTCCTTGATTGCTGACATTCCACCCCGGCTCACTGAAAGCAAATTTGAAAGCAAGACTACAACTGTAGCAGTTCTGTTATTAAATGCTGTTTACTATTCTGAGAGAGCTTGATGGGTTAGATGCTGTCTGGGGGGTCTAGATTATCGTTCACACTCTTATAATAAGAGGTAGCAGTGTAAGCACTGAAATAAGGGTAAAATTCTTCATTCAGATGGTGGTGAACCTTTGGGAGTTCTCTGTCTTGGAGAGTTATGGAGGCTCTGCCATGATTTTATTCAAAAACGAGATCAATAGATTTCTGGATAATAGGAAAATCAGGGGATACGGAAGGGAAATTGTAGAGGATCAACCATGATATTGAATGGTAGGGTAGACAAAGCTATTCCTGCTGCTGTTTTTTTTTCTGTTGATATTACTTGCACTTGCATTTACCAAAGTTTAAAACATCAGAGCCCCTCCGGATCTTATATAGGTTGGATATGGTAAGCATAGTTCCTCCCGCAGGAGATTCTAAAGCTTGGGGTTACAGTTTAAAAAGGAGGGATTGCCCATGTAAAACAATTTTTTCTCTCTCAAATAGCCACGTCTTCAGAATCTTTTCTCAAAGTATGGCAGAAGGAGAGTTAAGTCGTTTTTGAGACAAATGTGGATTGGTATTTGATATGCAAGGTGATTAAGGTTACCAGGGAGGACTGGAATGTGGAGTTGCGACTATGGTCCGATCAGCCACAATCTTATTAAAGCTTGAAGGGTCAAGTGGCATACCCCTGCTCATGTTTTATATGTTCTCCAGTCTTACCTATACCTTTGTGCTTCTATATTTTAGACTCTCACTGATAAGGAAATTGTGGATGAGTCTGTAAAATTTTCTAAGCAAGCTCGTCCCACTGTAATCCGTTGGAATGGTGGAGGAAAAGATATATTCATTTCTGGATCCTTCAACAATTGGCAAACCAAGATTCCGCTTATAAAAAGGTACACTTTTGGTGTTGTATACAAGTAGCTGAAGATCCATTTATTACAAAACCATACCAGAATAGTCTGTGGAAGGGAATATTTCCATATCCAATCTTGGATTTCATTGTAGTTTGGGGAAGATTTGTCTCTTCAAGAATCTAACAAAAAACCCATGCACTGAGTTTC
This sequence comes from Leucoraja erinaceus, assembly GCF_028641065.1. Lineage (NCBI taxonomy): Eukaryota > Metazoa > Chordata > Chondrichthyes > Rajiformes > Rajidae > Leucoraja > Leucoraja erinaceus. Next base: position 45,271,666 of record NC_073386.1, read on the forward strand.
AATTTGCAGAGTTCCTTTACTTTATCTCCTAGGAATAAAGCCCTATTATCTAGGTCTACAACGATGAGTAGAAGATGCCAGCATTCAAACCATATGAAGTCCAAGGTTTTCATAGCGGCTCTGCTTAGTATAAGATTTTCATAACATTTCCGAGAGAACGCCGCCACTTCCGGCCATCATTTTCAGCCACCTCGCTCAGAGCCCCCCTCCGCCGGGCTGGACCGGAGGATTATTCCCATCGATGTAAAATCAGAGCGATATTAAAAAAATTTTATCGCCATTCTCTCTGCTGCTTCCACTGGCGGCAGGAGGGAGAGACTATAAAACCTGGAAGTGTCGTGGCTCACTCAGTCTCTGCCAGACGGAGGAAGCGAGAGGGTCACAGCTCTGTCTATGGTGAGTGTGTTTGTTGGATGTTATTTAAAGCACGTTTTTGCTTCAACACCAGCAGCCTCTACAGGAGGCTTTTAACATTCGTTTTACACACTGTATATTCAACACGTTCTGAAGTTACTTGGCATTTTAGTATTGGGTGACTGTGTGTGCGCGCGCGAATGAGTCTGTGTGTGTGTGTGTGTGTGTGAATGAGTCTGTGTGTCTGTGTCTGTGTGGATGAGTCTGTGTGGATGAGTCTGTGTGTGTGTGAATGAGTGTGTGATGAATGAGTGTGTATGTGTGTGTGTGTGTGTGTGTGTGAGAGAGTCTGTGTGTGAGTGTCTGTGTGAGGTGGAGGGTGTGTGTGATCAACAAATAACGAATAGTACAAACTAGCGCAACAGAAAGCCCCTTCCCTACCCACTGGCCAGCAATATTGGAATTGGTGGAGAGGTGGAATATTGCGATGGGTGACCAGCCCTCCCGTGTGATGCTGGGTGCAAAATGTGGCATAAATGGTACCCTAAAATTAAAAATAACATAACATGCTGTAGCATCCTAAAATTTAAAAACAGAAAATGCTGAAAAAATTCTGCAGGTCAGGCAGCATTAAATGGAGAGAGAGAAACAATTATCTCTTTTTCCTTTTTCTGTCTACACAAATGCTGCATTGACCTGCTGAGTTTTTCCTGCATTTCCTGTTTTTTATTTCAGATTTCCAGTGTTTGTTTTTATTAAATTTTCATCCGAAGATCTACTGTTTTTCAATTGAAGACAAGTTGATATTCTCTTTATATAAGTGTGTGGATCAGCCAACTGCAACAATAGTTTTAAAACTACGCTTTGTTCCATTGGTGTGTAGCAGATAAGAAATTCTGTCTTGTAAATGTCCACACGAAAGGGGTTGACGTTCTGTCAGTTTTCAGGATAAAATTGGATTGTTTCCTTAAGTCAATGTCATTTAAATCACAATTTGGATGTAAATGTAGTCAGGTTGGTTAGACAACACCAAAGTTGGTGAAGTTGTAGACAGTGAGAAAGACTGTCAAAGTATACAGCTGAATATAAAGCAGCTGCGCAAATGGGCAGAAAAATTGCAGAGGGAGCTAAAGCCGAGCAAATGTGAGGTGTGACCCTTAACAGCATTGATGTACAGTGGGATCTTGAAGTCAAAGTCCATAGATCTCTGAAAATGTTAACACAAGAAGATAGAGTAAAGAAGGTGTATGGTATGCTTGCCTTCATCTGTTGGGGCATTGAGTTTAAGAGTCCAGCTGAAGAAGGGTCCCGATCCGTAACGTCACCTATCCATGTTCTCCAGAGACGATGCCTGACCCGCTGAGTAACTCCAGCATTTTGTGTCCTTAAGCAGGTCAATATGTCATGATGTTCCTTTATAGGACTCCAATTAACCCTCATTTAGAGCATTGTATGCAATTCTAACCACCTCATTATAGGAAGGATATGGAAGCTTTAGAGAGGGTGCAGAGGTTTACTAGAATGTTGCCTGGAATAGAGGGTATTAGCTACAAGAGCAGGTGGGCAAACTTCAATTGTTTATTATGCAATGTTGGTTGAAGAGAGACCTAATAGAAGTTTATAAAATGATGAGGCATAGAGATAGGGTAGACGTTCAGAACCTTTTTCCCAGGGTAGAAATGTCAAAGACTAGAGAGCAAAGCTTTAGGTTGAGAGAAGTAAAGTTTAAAGGAGATGTGCAGGGTGTGTTGCGATTTTTTACAATAGAATGCGTGGCCAGGGTTTGTGGTGGAGACAGATATGATAGTGATGTTTAAGAGGCTTTTAGATATACACATGGATATGCATGTGTATATGATCAGCCATAATTATATGGATATGAACACTTGGATATGATCAGCCATGATCACATTGAATGGCGGTGCTGGCTCGAAAGGCCGAATGGCCTACTCCTGCACCTATTATCTATTGAATGGGAGGATATAGATCATGTGCAGGCAGAGGTGATTGGTTTAACATGACATCATGTTTGGCACGGACATTGTCGACCGAAGGGCGAGTTCTTGTGCTACACTGTTCTGTGTTCAATGTATATTAGTTTCCTGCTGCAAGATGCTTTTGCAATGCTTGTACTGTCAAAGTGTGTCCCCCTGACAAGACTATTGTATTTTAATGCACCTTTGCTTATTCTGGGGTGTAGTGGTCTCTTTGAAATCATATATCTGGATAATAGCTTTTGCACATTTGAATGGCCAGAGGCAAAAGTACAGCATCAGTTTTCATTTGTATTAGTTCACAAGAATAGACACCATGTTTCATGTTACAGTAAAGAGGAATCATTACAGGAGTCATAAAAACCCAATGGATACTAAGCAAATTAATGCTGGAATCTGAGGAATCTAAAATCGTATCTTAAAACTGATCAGTGTGAATTACATGCTTTTGGCTCACCAAATTACTTGGTTCCCAATGTCTTTATATTTTACAGTAAGATGCATTTTATTCAGTCAGTTGTATTTGGACCGTATGCATGTTCATTCTTATTGGTTAGGAAAGTTTGCTGGAACTGTTGGACAAACTGTAATATTTCCAGTGAATGCTCCATTATATATGTGCCTTATTCATCCATTAACACACTTTTTTAGATACTTACAGAACAAGATCAAGTTTTAATCACTGGAAAGGGTGGACATCTTTGGAACTTTGCACTTCCCACTTAGCATGAGTAAACAGTATTTTCAAGAAACACTGTGCATTATTTGTAGTAGACTTTCTTGAATGTGTGTGTATAATTTACAGCCTCACATTTTGGTAATGAGGCTATCTTGCATTTCCAGCTGCAGTGTGAATGTAGAATTTGAAGAGAATTAGACATTCTGAGCACTATGCTTGTATTCTGGTAGTACTGAGCTTTACCTGAACACAGAACAGAAGGGTAAATGAGAAGATCGAAATATAATTAATTGTGTTTTGATAATCACATTTTTAATAATACCAATTAAGATTTCTATCTTTCAACAGCCATAATGACTTTGTTGCTATCCTGGACCTGCCTGAAGGAGAACACCAATATAAGTTCTTTGTAGATGGGCAGTGGGCTCATGATATGTCAGAGGTAAGTGCTCATTTGCTTTTTGATTTTTAATTAAAACTTTAATCACTGGAAAGGATCTTTGAAAATCCTGAATCTGTAACCTGGTTAGGGGGAAAATTAATATACTAAAATTTATTTATATTGTATCTTTCATTGTAGATTGGGATAATTTCTTGCCAATTGCAGAAAAAATTTAAACACTGAATCTTTTTGCATTGCAACATGGAAGGTTAGGAAGATTTAATAAAAATTAAAGACGGTAAACTGGTTGATGAATTTGAATATTGGTTTCTTTTGGAATATTGCAAATTAAATGAAGATGCATTCAGGAAAACTTTCCAATGATCATGATAATGTGAATATCTTTAAGTTACAATTGAAACAGAATTATTAAATATTGTGTAATAGGAAATGTGTAAGCATAGAAGTCATGATAGACTAAATGGCCTCCTATATTATAATTTATACTTGGGAAACTATATATAAATTATGTGGGAAATAAATGGAGGAAAAACTAGTAGAAATGATACATTAAAACAAATCTAATAAAAGACAATCTTTATAAAATGCTGAGAGAACCTATTGCCTGTAAATTATAAAACTTTACATCATTCTTTTTCTCAAAATGTTTCTTTTCTTTCTCCCAGCCGGTGGTAACCAGCCAGCTTGGAACAATTAATAATGTAATTCAGGTGAAGAAATCTGACTTTGAGGTATTTGATGCCCTTAAACTGGACTCACTACAGTGTTCTGATACCTCAGGTAAGGTGTGTTCAGCCACACATAGATAGTACAGGTACAATCAGTCAATATTACAATTTCATGTCAACTTATTAACGTTTCTAAATTTGCCCATCCCCAAAGGATTGATATTAGCACTCTCCTCTGGCATGTAAAGATGCCAGAAGGAGAGTTTTTTCAGTCGTGACATATTCATTATATAATTCATTTTGTTCATTAGCAAAGCGTTATTCAATATAGTTATTATTGTCACGTCAGAAAAGCACCAAATGCAGCATTTTCAAGTTTAGGAACAACACAAATCTTGTAGAGGGGAGGTGTCTGTGTGAGATGTGCATAGGATGTTCCAATATGATTTTGACAAGGTGCATGAGTAGACCTAACTGACCTATTTTTTTTCTCATACTCCTGTCTCTGAGGAATTGGACTGGTGACCCTCCGTTACTCCACCTCTGTGGCCAGAATATCGTTCCTCAGATAAGGAGAACAAACCTGTGTGCACAACTCCAGATGGGGCCTTAAGCTGCCCTAAGACATCCTTGCTCCTGTGCTCAAATCATACTATTTGGCTTTGTAAATGCTATTTACACCTGCAGGTTTCCTTTCAGTGACTGGTGTACAAGGACATCCAGGTATCATCGCACCTTCTCATTTCCTAATCAATCACCATATTGATAATCTGCATTTGTTGTATTACAACCAAGGTGAATAACCACACAATTTTCCAGGTTAAACTGCATCCACCATTCATTTGCCCACCCATACACAATGACAAAATCATAGTGGAACACCTTTACATCCTATGCACGTCTCACACAGCCCCCTCCCCTCCCACCTACACGATTTGTGTTGTTTGTAAACTTAGAAATGTTACATTTGGTTCTGTTATCAAATTTATTAACATTTATTATAAACTAGACCAAGGGGGACCCATTGGGTCCCGTCCCCTCAACGTCCGGGGGGCGGCCTGCGGCGTCACACACACACTAACCACCCCCCCCCCCCCCCCCCCCCCCCCCCACAGACTAACCACAGACAGACTAACCACTTCCCCCCCCCCCCCCCCCCCCCACACACACTAACCACCCCCCCCTTGATATTATATTAATATTATTCATCCGCCCCTTTTACCCCATCCCCGCCCTATCCACTGACGCATAGTCCCCCCCTCGCAGGCATGTCTGGAGAGACAGAGGGGCAGAGAGAGTGGGGCAGAGAAAGAGATGGGGGGAGGGAGGGGGTGGAAAGGGGGAGAGGGGGGGGGAGGAGATGGGGGGGAGGAGGGAGAGGGGGTGTGGGGAGAGATGGGGAGGGAGGGGGAGAGAGGTGGAGTGAGAGAGATGGGGGGAAGGAGGGGGGGAGACGAGGCGCAGCTGGCCGCGAAGAGCAAAGCCATTGTGAAGTCATCAGCTGGTTAGCTTTAAAAAAGGTCTCAGATTTGTGAACAATGTTAAGAAATAACTCAAGAAATAATGAATCCAATTTTCAGATGAGGCAATTTTTGAGATCATGAGGTAAATCTCTATCAGAATATGTAAAAATTTCACCGTTAGCGCGTCGTGTTTTTGAGGAGATGTGAATCACAGACAAACCACACACACACACACACACACACACACACACACACACACGCACACACACACACACACACACACACACACACACACACACACACACACACATACACACACACACACACACACACACACACACACACACACACACACACACACACACACACACACACACACACACACACACCAAAAAAACGAAGACAAACCTGGGCCAAAGCACTCATCCCTGCAGTCTTCCCATAGAGACCTTTACTGCCTGCAAACAAAACCTCTTCATTTTCACTCTTTTGTTCTTGTCTTCAACCCATTCTTAATCCATTCCAGTACATGACAGTATGTTGTTTAATTTTACACACAACCTTCTTAATTGTTTTCTTTTATACACAAGCTTCTTAATTGGATTATCATCAAAAGCCTTTTGAATGTCCAAATACATCAAACACACTTGTTCTCTATAATTACATACTCAAAATTCTATTATTTGTTTGGCACAATATCCCTTACATAAACCATGCTGACTTTGCCCAGTTCAATTACTGCTTTCCAAGTGTTCTGTCAATAGTTTGCAATTTTTTAACTAAAACAGTGGAATCAGACAGAGCTGCTCCTGCCTGTCTCTTTGCCACTGTACTGCTGACTCTATCCATCTGGTAGGACAGAATGTAGCCACGGATTTGTAGAATGGAGCAGGATTCATCTGCACCAGATGTGCACTCCATTGCACATCTGGAGTGCAAGGAGTGATCCTGTTTTGGGATCCATTGCATGCATAGTTTTTTTTATTTGATAGATTAGTTATATTGTGTTGACAGAATATCCTGTTTGTTTCAGATTTGTCAAGCTCCCCTCCTGGACCATACCATCAGGAGATGTATGAGTTAAGGCCTGAAGAACGCTTTAAGGCACCTCCTATTTTACCTCCTCATCTGCTCCAAGTCATTCTGAACAAGGACACACACGTTTCAGTAAGTCGTTAAATAAGTGTAATAAGGTTTACAAGGCCCTTCCATCTTGACCCCACTGCTTAAAAACCACATCTTTAAACCTTCAAGTACAGACCACGCATTCAAAACCTGGCATAGCATCGGTAACAGTAGTATCAAAAACCTATACAAGGATGGCATCTTTTCATCTTTTGCGGAGCTCTCGTACAACTATAGCCTCCCAAACTCCCACCTTTTTCGTTTTTTCCAGATTAGGGATTTTGTGAAGAAGACATTCCCCCATTTTCCAAATCGCCCCCCTGAAACCCTGATACCATCTTAGCTCTAGATCCCAACCGGAAGAAATGCATCTCTGTTTTGTATAACTTGCTAGGGTCGGTTATATTGAAACCTCATACCTCATTAAAAGCTGCGTGGGAGGGCGAGCTGAATACGAAACTAACAGACCAGCAATGGGACTGCCTTGGATTTGATCCATTCTTCCTCCATATGTGCCCGTCATGGCCTAATCCAATGCAAAGTCCTTCACAAAGTCCACTACACAAATGAAAGATTATCTAGAATTTACCCCGCTGTTAGGGACACATGCAACTGATGTAATCAATCCCCTGCCAACCATAGCCATATGTTTTGGTCTTGCCCTAAGCTAGCAGCCTTTTGGAGGAGTGCTTTCGACTTGATAAGCAGAGCCTATGGCCAGACTATTCCTCCAAACCCACTGTCAGCCATTTTCGGAACCCCTCCCAACACCAACCTCTCTGTTGCGTTGAAGCGGGTCCTGGCTTTTACAACCTTGTTAGCCCGGAGACTGATCTTGCTTAACTGGAGGCTCACCTGTCCCCCGACACACGCCCGCTGGATTAAGGAGGTGCTTTACAATTTAAAGCTTGAAAAACTTAGGTTCTCTCTCAAAGGCTCTACCAAGACATTCCTAGATACATGGAACCCTTTCTTGGAACTTGTTAACTCTCTCAATAGTAAGACTGAGTGCTCTCCACCATTGTTCTGCTCTACTGCAGCTGCTCTCCCCTTAACCCCCCCCCCCCCCCCCACACTTATTTATTTAATTACTTACTTATTTACTGTTATTAGTGACACCTTTTTTTTCTTCTTTTTTTTTAGTACTTTGTTTTGTTTATCATACCATATTTGTGTGGATGTGTATGCATGTGAGTGTTGTTTGTCCCCGTTTGGTTCCGACCTGATTCGGGTGGGTTGAAGGTGGGTAAGGGCAAGGGCTTTGAGGGTCGCTTACATACGGTTGCACCATTATGCCTTGACTGTCACTGTCTGCTATCATTGTATGTATGCAAATTGCTGTGAAATTCAAATAAAAAGATTTAAATCGAAATAAGTGTAATCAAAAGAGTGGCATAGTGGTGCAGCTGTAGAGCTGCTGCCTCAGTGCAGAGATCAGGGTTCAATCTTGACCTTGGGTGCTGTCTGTGTGGAGTTTGCACGTTCTCCCGGGGAACGAATGGGTTCCCACCCCCGGAGCTCTCGTTTTTCTCTCACATCCCAAAGACGTGCATGTTTGTAGGTTAATTGGCCTCTGTAAATTGCTCCTAGTCTGTAGGGAGTGGATGCAAAGGTGATATAATATAGAGCTAGTGTGAAAGCGTAATCCATGGTCTGCGTGGACTTGGTGGATTGAAGGGCATGTTTCCACGCTGTATCTCCAAAACAAACTAAAATTTGTCACTAGACTCTATTCTTTGGAGCACAGAAGGATGAGGCATGGTCTACAAAAAGACTGCAAAAAGTAGTAAACACTGCCCAGTCCATCATCGGCTCTGACCTTCCTTCCATCGAGGGGATTTATCGCAGTCGCTGCCTCAAAAAGGCTGGCAGTATCATCAAAGACCCACAACATCCTGGCCACACACTCACCTCCCTGCTACCTTCAGGTAGAAGGTACAGGAGCCTGAAGACTGCAACAACCAGGTTCAGGAATAGCTACTTCCCCACAGCCATCAGGCTATTAAACCTGGCTCGGGCAAAACTGATTATTAATAACCAATTATCTGTTATTTGCACTTTATCATTTTATTTGTTCATGTGTGTATACATTTATATTATAGTATATGGACACATTGATCTTTGTAGTCAATGCCTACTATGTTCTGTGTGCTGAAGCAAAGCAAGAATTTCATTGTCCTATCAGGGACACATGACAATAAATTCACTTGACCTTGATCTTATGTACAAAGTGAGAGGAATATATCTGGGAGATGGAATGAGTCTCTTGCCCAGGTAAGGGAATCAAGAACCAGAGGACATAGGTTTAAGGTGAGGCGGGAAAGATTTAATAGGAACCGGAGGGCTAACTTTCCTACAGAGAGTGGTGGAACAAGCTGCCAGAGGAGGTAGTTGAGGTGGGTAGTATCACAATGTTTAAGAAACATTTCGATAGGTCCATGCATAGCACTGGTTTGGAAAGATATGGGCCAAACACAGAGAGTAGTTTAGATGGGACCGGTGTGGATGGGACATGTTGGTCAGTGTGTGCGTTGGGCTGAAGGGCCTGTTTCCACACTGTATGACTCTATTTCATTTTGTCTTTGGCATGCGGCATTATTGACTTCATATAAAATGTTAATCTTAATTATTCAAGATCTTTAATAGCACATTCACGATTTTGGCAGGAATTTGTTAAATGTTTCAAAATGCATTTGTCAAAAGTTTATATAAGATAAAAAGAGATTGAGTCATGGAGTCACACGGCATGGAAACAGGTAATTCAGCCCAACTTGCCCACACCAACCACGATGCCCCATCTACGCTGGTTCCATCTGCCTGTTTGGCCGATATCCTTCTAAACCTTTCCTGTCTATGTACCTGTCTTATAAATGTTGTTGTAGTACCTGCCTCAACTACCTCCTCTGGTAGCTTGTTCTATATATTCACCACCCTCTGTGTGAACAAAATTACCATTTGGGTTCCTATTAAATCTTTCCCCTCTTAGCTTAATCTTATGTCCACTGGTTCTTGATTCCCCTGCGCTGGGTAAAGGATTCTGTGCATTCACCCTATCTATTCCATTCATGATCTTATACACCGCTATAAGATAACTCCCTCAGTCTCCTGAGCTCCAAGGAATAAAGTCCTACCCTGTTCAGCCTCTCTCTACAGCTCACACACTTGAGTCCTGACCACATCCTTGTAAGTCTTCTCTGCGCTCTCTCCATCATGCCAACATCCTTCCTATAGCAGGGTGACTTGACCAACGCTGAACATGGGAAATGGGGTCTGATGAGTTTAAAGGAAATTTGGTCACAAGGCTTTGATGAGTTTAAAGGGAGCTTGGGAAAGATCTCCATCTATCCTTGTCAAAAATCTCTAAAGATATGGGATATAACTGTCAAAAAAAACCAATTCTTCGTGACCCGACTGCAGCCTTTGATATTATTGAACATCTTCCACTACTTGTCATTTTATCACCGTCATCCATGAATGAATGAATAAATTTATTGGCCAAGTAATACCAAGTAATTCCACATACAAGGAATTTGCCCAGGAAGTTGAATTACACCCTGGTAGATTCAGTTCTTAAGAAAAATCGTCCTTCCAGTTAAGCAGCACCATGATTTTAAAACTTTCGTCCTTGTTTCCTTACCTCTTTGTAATGTCTACCAGTGTTACAATTTATTGAGTATGATCTTTCAGTCCTGACCTCTGCCATAATTTTTTTTTTAACTCGCACAACTGTTGATGACTTTTGCTTTATTGCTAAAAAATAAATTCTGGGATTTATTTTCTTAATTTGTGCATATCTCTAGCATTAAAACCTATTACATCTCCTTTCAATCTTCTGTCATATTTCTTCATATGTGGTGCCCCGAAATGTTTTGCTTCAAAAAGCTCCTTCACAAAACATCTTGTTGATTTACTACATTACTCTGTATGAACTCTCATGTAGCTTGTATGATTTGAGATACATCTTCAATGAAGGATTTTATTTGATGTCTCGTTTGCAATGTTTAGAAATCTGTGGAAATTATGTTCCATATTTTTGGGTTCAACCCAAGTATTAATCTTGTTAAACAATGAAAATGGGCTGTAAATCTGTACTAGTAACCAGTTGCTTGGCCTTGTTTATCCAGTGTGATCCTGCTTTACTCCCTGAACCAAACCACGTCATGCTGAATCATCTCTATGCACTTTCTATAAAAGTAAGTTTGTCAACTTTGTCAAATTTTATTCTGAATGAAGTATAATCTCTGTGGAAATGTGTCAATTTTCCAGCTATTTTAAATGCATCACAACTTTGAATTAACTGTTCACTGCTAACTTTATGCAGAGTGCAAAAAAAACTGGAGAGATTTTAAGACAGGATACTTACCTGGTAATTAAAAGTGGTTAATGGAGGTTAATTATTATACTAAGATTGTGTTTATGAAAATACTTTATTCCATTAATCACATAATCCACAGATGGAAGTTGTTTTCCAACTCTCACTGTCCTGTGCATGATGCCATGCAACATGGAAGTTTAAAGTGAGATTATTAGATACTCCTCTAAATCCAAATGATTCTAAGTCATCCTGGAGATCCAGATCAATTTGGAATGAATTTTAATTAGGGTGTTGTTCGATACTCATGTCTGAGTATCGAACAACAATGTGGTATGTCACGATAGTTACTATGTTAGGGAATTATACATTTAGAAGTTGCAGATTGTGTCGTATGTCTTTTGAACATTAATATATTTCTGATTTAGTACATTTGCAGACTCCAGGTATTGGCCAAAGGTAATTGGCCAAGCCTCTTGGTGTCAAAATAGTAGAGCCTTGTATGTGAAGACCAGGATGATGCACAATTGTATTATATAACTTTGATTTACAATTGTTTTCATGACTTCTGCACATTTTCTAATAATCTCTTCACGTCGAGTGTCAGCTCAGTTGCGTTATTTGAAAGTGGCTGTTTTTAGCTTTTATAGCTTTCATCTAATGATTCATCCTCAACTTTGGAAGAATTACTTGCATTTATGGATCAACGTTCATTATCTGGGGATGCTGTAAAAGGTTTGCAGCCAATGAAGCACATTTTTTGGAGGGCATGTGTAAGAAATACGGCTCTCAAGATACACATTGCAAGCTCCCACAAACCTCAGAGAGTTATCATGGCTAAACTTGCATGCTTTCCTCAAGTGCCCTAGTTTCCTCCTATATCCCAAAGATGTGCTGATTGATGGGCTACTGTAAATTACCCCAAATGTAGTAAGTGGCAGGAGAATTGAGGCTGAGATAATGGCATATGGGGGATACAGTGAAATAAATGGGGAATGGGATTGATTGTATTGCCTTGAGGATTTGTGTAGAATTGAATAGTTCCTCTTTTTGTGGTGGGGAAGAATTAAATAAGATTATACCTTTCTTTACATGAGCCATTTTCTTTTCACCAGGATATTAATGTCTTAATATGCTTTCTAGTTCCAAGATTTGACAATAATTGTAGGAAAGTTTAAAAATGCACCACTGTATCTTAATGTCATCTTTGGTTTCCAAAGCTACTTGACCTCTAATTTGATAATCCTACGGGTTTTCAATTTCTTGGTGTCCAAATATGTCAAATGTACTGAGAAGTACACTTTTAAAGACTTTTTCCACCATTGCTGTTTTAATTCATTAATTGTTCCAATGCAAGTGCAACCATGTTTTAATTACTTTGTTAATGCATTTTTCACCATATTTTTCTGTCCTAGGATGGAGTGATGGTTCTCAGTGCTACACATCGGTATAAGAAGAAATATGTTACTACTTTATTGTATAAGCCAATCTGATCTTTTATATCTGTAACCAGCATGCCAGAATGGTAAACACATGCCCATGATAGTTGGCTGTTCAGTGATGGAGCTTCATTAGGACTTTAGCAGTTGTGTTGGTTGCCTTCTACATAATCGCTACAAGCACTTTACCAGATTGAGGTACAAGTTCAGCACTGAATGTTATTGCATTAATTATGACAATGCAGTTTGTCAATGTAGATTGCATTTTTGGGAATGACGAGACCATCTCAGTCATGATGAGCTGTTACACCAGGAAAAGTTTACAGTTGGAGTTTAAAAGATTTTATATTTAAATACCTTAAAATAGATTATTTGGTATTTAATAAATATTGCATTTTACTTGGAGATGTTATCCAGTCCATTTTAATAAACCTAATTGTTTTAGTTTGGTTTGGATTGGATTCTCTTCATATTTTCTATGTGTAAGGAAATTTTGCTTTTGCATTGAGTTGTTTTTAACACACAGATTCCGCTTTATATCTGTGTGCCTACTCATTTGATGTAGATTTACAAATATGAATGTTTCCAGAAGGGACATGTTATTTATTGTCTTGGTTCACAAGTTGTGAAGTAACGATCTCCTCTGAACTGGCAAATATATTTGCAATATTGTTCACAAACCAACAAAAACAATAATTTGCAGTCTGTGTCGTTAGTTAAAATATTATAAGATACAGATCAAGAACTTGTTTGCAGGTAGATGTGATTTATTTTGTAGTTAATTAAGGAGGAGAGTTACAGACCACGAGGGCTTAGACCTGTGAAATGGCCAGATACTAACACAGAAGTGATGCATTTTGATGGTAGAGCCAATGAAAAACAGTGAAAGAACAGAGCTGAGGCTTATTACATAAATGTTTTAATGTGATAGAATTTCTGAGACCTGTTTTAATTTAAAGTATATGGGATGCGGTGTTTATATTGAAGGCACAGAGTTCAAAACCAAATAAATGAATGTATGTTGAAACATTGATTGAGCCTCATCTGGTAGCATGTTCATTCTGGGCAGCAAACTAGAAAAGATATTCTAGGGATTAAGAGAAGGTATGGAAGAAATTTACCAGTGAATGGGAGACCTCAGATCCTTTAAAAGAATGGGGAATCAGGGGCTGAAGTGTTGTCGGAGCACAGACGATTAGATCTGGACATGAAAAATCATGAATAGATTTAATGAAGTAAAGGAAAACTATGTTCAGTGACGTGGCAGATGAATTGGTAAGCATGGGGAACAGGTTCAAGGCAATAAAAATTTGAAGTGATGTGTGGAAATATTTATTTTTATCGAGCGGTTGTAATGGAAGCAGGTTCAATAGTAACTTTTTAAAAGGGAATAAATTATTGGGGTAAAAGGAAAGGGGCTGGGATTCAAAGGATAGCTCTCTCAAAGGGCAGGCAGGGAGTGACCTGCTGAATGGCATCATAATGTACAATGACTGTAATGTTGAAATGTCTATAATATTTACCAAAGGTAGTTCACCACTTTGCTTGTGTGGCCTGATGTTGAGTTGTGAGAAAGAGCAGCTGAGGGAATAGAAGAAAATCATATATACAGAACATGACTAAGGTCAGTGGGGAGCATTGGAACAAATTTTCTTTATATTTTGGAAGTTCCTCAGGCCATACTGATTGGATTTTGATGCTGTTTACAGTAAAAGTAGCAACATAGACCTACTGCTTCTAATTTACTTTTGTAGAAATGCCAGCAGTCATTCTTGTTTAGAATGCAGAAGCTACTGAAAGACATTTAATCATCACTTAAACTAGACCTAAAGTCTAAGTGGACACAGCTGAAAGGACTTCCTTGTTTGAACATTGTAAATGTTACGATCAGAGTATGGCGGTCTTCTACAACTGATGAATTAACTAAAATTTGGTTTTACTTGACAAATGGCAGCCAGTGTACAAGCATTTTTGTAAACCACTGCCATATTCTAACAGGAGGAATGGAGCACTAGTGCTGAAGCACAAGGCAAATTTATGCATTTGATACTTCTGGCATATGATGCAAAAAAAAAAAATCCTACAACTATTCCTCCTTTGACAGCAGTTTTCTTATTGTTTCAAAGTGGCATTCCAGGGAAGACACAGTAAAAAGATTTTCTTCGGCATGTGTGAGTACTTTGTGCAATACAAAAGCCTTATATTGATGATCTGCACAATTTTATGATTGGATGCCAAATGTTTTCTCCCCTTTGACCTCTGCTGAGTAGAAAAAAGGTATAGGTTTACATGTTTGTGAAATAGCATGAATATTTATTCATTTATAGAGACTATTGAAGTGTGAAGATTTTAATGTATACATGTGTGTATTATGAGATTTTAATACAAATAAAATATCTCAGCCGATTGAAAATGGGTTTCGTAGTGCTTTAACCTACCATCTGTTCTCTTCTTTGTCCCCAACCCCTCCCCTACCCCTCTCCATCAACATAGGACCAAAATAGATAATCTGTTTTTTGGGTATCCAAATTACTCGATTCTCGTAAATCTCAAAAGGATTTTGCTTTATACCTGCTTTAAGGTAGAGGTCAACCTGATAATGCTGAGACATTGGAAATTTGCTGTTGTCTTCAGATTCCTGACTTAGGAACAATTATTTTATATTTAAAATTAAGTGTGAATTAAAGAATGGTGATGAGACACAAAAGCTATAAAGATCAGTTAGTGGCACCTGTTAGAGTAAATTAATTAGGGCTTGACTGACTGAACACCTTGAAATACTTGAGACGATTAAAGAGCCAGCAAGTAATTTGTAGAGCATTGGGTTTGCAAACCTGATTATTTTTTAAAGGGAAACATCAATGCATGTTCAGCACAGACATCAAGGGCCAAAGGGCTTGATCCCATGCTGTACTGTTCATTTTCTTAAACTACAGAAATGTTACAGAAGTTAAACAGGCATTGAGTATTCAATGTTTTTTATTTGTTGAACAAAGAAAGCAAACTATTCTTTCAGATGTTAAATAAACAACTTCACAAATTTCATTTTCGCAGAACAGCTTTCTTAAAACAATCCAGGAACAACAATCTTTACCTCCCAGGATTGAACCATATACACATGCTACAATCTACCATATTACTGAATGTATATACACTGGGATAATATGTACAGTGCGAAGAACAGACACCAAATATTGATCAGTATATACGCTTTATACAGTGTACAACAATGCTATAAGGGCACATACTGCATCATGATTTTTAGTAACCTTTATATGTTAATTGTTTGCACCCTATAAAACATGCTTCAATGCAGTTGTGCCAATTATCTTTATGCCTTTCAAAGCTTTCGTAATACAGATTTAATCTGAGTTCCTGGGAAATCAATTATAAGGATTGATTTGACAATTATGAATCTTAATGGGGAAAATTCTTCAGTTCAGTTGGGAAACAAAAATGTTCTTCATAATAATTATAAAAATGGCACATCAATAACACATGAATACAGTTAACGTAAACCATACTTCTCTGCAATATGGTTTTGTAATATGTACACACTAATTCCATGTGCAGATGTATTAGCTATTTATAACAAGCAGCAAACAATTCCATAGAAACTACAACTTATACTTAACACCATAGATTTGCCATCATGCTATATATATACAGCTCAGACAAAAACAATGCTAGTGCTACAAAAGTTATCCACTACGTATTTCTAATAAGTGTACAATAGTAAATACAGAGTTGCCAGCATTGTCTTAACTCTGTACCGTACTCTCACCCACCATACTGTATTTTTGAATAAAAACTCTGAAATGTCATGATGCTAGATCATGTTGAGGTTTATAAGATTGCTTTTGTCTTATTCCAGTGTTTGGCCAAACTCATGTTACAGCTTTGGCAAATTTATTGCACATAACCCATTTTTTTGTTTGTTTATGCTTAGTGAACATTCTATCCTGTCTTAAATGTTGTACAGCTCTATTTTTCCAGTTATGGCCAGGATATAGTTTTTTGTTATAAATTACAGGACACTATTCACCAAAGTTATCATTGGGCTCAAAGCATTTCTGGAACTGGTTATTTTTTCATAATAAATACATCCATGTTAATATATTAGCAACGCAATGTAGCTCTTGACATTAAGAGTTTTTCTTAGGTGTTGAAACAGCATGATTAAACGTTACATGCAAATCTCTCACACTGAGCTTTATAAGTTAATATTGCATTTCAAATGAGCCTCTAAAACTGCTAGGGGCAAAAACATCAGCATCTTATGGTAAATGTGTTTTGACCCACAAAAAACAACTTCCCGTTTCAGATTTATATGTAAAACAATGAATGTTGGCTGAATTTTTGTTTTATGTAGGATCATCAGAGAGCCACCATTAGATGTGGATTATGCAGAATAATTCTTTCTGGAGGCACAAAAGAATAAATTTACTTCTGCTTGTCCCAAGTTCTTTTGGTAGAATAAGATTCCAAGATCATTGTTTAGCTTTCGTTGTGAGACAGAAAGGGAAGTACTACTTCAGTAGTTTGCAATGTTTCCGACTCGAACCAGGTTGGGGCCATTTCTTTTAATCTTCCCAGGCAGTGAATTTTGACCCAGGCTTCTTGCTTCAGCTTCAGGGTACATCTGATTCATGAAGTTCCAGTCTCGGGGATGGATGTAACCAAGTGTTGAGATTTCTGCTGAAAAATTAATCAGGTCAAACAAAATAATTACCTTGGACATGGAAAGCAATGTAAAATATGAAAACACAAAATAGATAAAACAGGAATGTACTGAATAGAAGGAATGATTCAACATGTAAAACTTGTGCTGATGTAGTGAGCGATTGTGCCATAGACAACCTTTTGAACTTCACAGTTTCTTAATCTCTTTGAGGGTCACTAAAGTTAAAAAAGACAACTGAATAAAGTTGAGGAAAATTATATGCTGCAGTTTTTAATTAACTGATAGTAGTACATTTATAAGTATGTATTTTAGCTTAATTTTGCATAAGATATAAATACTATCAGATACATGGGTTAGAGGGATATGATTCAAATGTAGGTGGATAGAACTTGCCCAAAATGCTTCTTCTGGCTGTACAAACATTAACAATAGTGGATGATTGGGCAATGGGCTAACAGATTCAGTCATTGCAAATTTATCATTCAGACTAGGAAACGTTTCAGTCACAAAACAGCATTATCAATCTGAAGCTATTTTAGCTATTTTTCAAGGAAAAAGTTTGATGGTGTATGTCCATATTTCTGGGTACACATTATTACTCAGTAAAGTGTGCAATGACGATTTCCTGAAATAGTATCTGTGATGAAGAACTTTCATTATGGGAAGAGTGGAAATTGAAAAGTGAAAATTCAGAGAAGAATTAATAAGAAAAAGGTGTTTGTTATAGTCAGATAAGTAACTAATTAACAGATTTAGGAAATTTAAAACATTACCGGGAATGAGGAGAGAAAGATTTTCTTTGTAGTTGCTTTGAGATGTTATGATTTGGAGTACACCAATAAAAAGGGTGGTAGGAAAAGATTCAGTATTAACTTTCAGAAGGGAATTGGATAAATATTTTAACGGAAGACAACAACAGTGCATTGTGGAATGAGAAGTGAAATAAGCCTGATTGGATTGCTCATCAAGGACACGATGGGCTAAATGACCTCGTCTACTCTGAAATTTCCCTCCTAAAATGTGCTCAGCACCATTAAGATAAATGCCAAAACCTGCCACCTGTCCTAAATGCATAACTGTAGTGATTGATATTGCTCTTGTGGAATACCTTGTGATATTTTACAGCATTAAAAGCACTGGACAATTCAAATACACGCATGATCCTTTATCGATCTCAGATTTAGATAACTGCAGAATTTTAGGGAACAAAATATGTAGGTCTAGGATCATCAGTTCACTGAATGCCATGGTTGAAATCTATAGCTCAAATCTACCATCAAAGCTGGGTGAATCTTGTTGCTCTTTCCAGTGACAATATAATTTGCAATTTAACTAGTTCTCTAAAGTTTAAATAGCAATAGAAAGATTAACCATTGAGTATAAATAATAAGGTTATAAGTAATAGGAGAATTAGGCCATTCGGCCCATCAAGTCTTATCCATCATTCAATCATGGCTGATCTATCTCTCCCTCCTAACCACATTCTCCTGTCTTCACCCCATAACCTCTGACATCTGTACTAATCAAAAATCTATCTATTTCTGCCTTAAAAATATTGACTGACTTGGCCTCTACGGCAAAGAATTCCATGGATTCACCACCCTCTGACTAAATAAATTTCTCATCTCCTTCCTAAAAGAACGTCCTCGTGGACATTGATTTGATTAGGAGTAGGCTAATGCTCTGCTGAGTAACAAGCTCATGGCCCATGTCCTAGGACTTCCAGCCACACCCCAATGATACTGTAGAATCAGGGATTATACATCTACAATAGTGTATGTTTGAGGTACAGACCACCATAAAATGTTATTGTGTAACCTGTTTCCCCCAATCGTCTAAATTCATTTCTAGATAACTGAGATTATCCATAAAAAGCCTTTTCAAGCATTGATAAGCACCTTACACTTTCAAAGGGAGCAGCATGAAAACTGTTAGATGTAAATGAGAAAATGGCAGGCAACATGCCTGACGCATGCAACGATTTTACAGGTAGCAGTGTTAACAGTCCACAAAGAGACAAAATCTATCTGATCGCTCATTGCACATGCTAACAATAATAAAGCATTATTACCAACCTTTGTTGTCATTTTGGGAAGTTTTAGCACCAGAAATTGTGCAATCATTCATCTGAATGGACTCACAAAAGAAACAAAGGCACACAGGGAAAAAGAAAGTCAGAAAGGAGAAACAGTAGCTTTATATGATCATCTATCTCCAGTCTGATTAAGCAAGGACAATCCTTCGCTCCTATCCTTTCAAGTGAGATGCCCCTTTTCTTGATAAGCTGGGCTAATAACCTTTGAGGACTAGAAATTATTTAATGCTACACCAACAGATCCTTTGTTAAAATGCGAGAATGGGCAGTGTTTATGGAGAGGCGTTTACCCCCAGGTTACAGACTCTTATGTACGATGATCCTGATACTGTTCTACACATTGTTAACATATCACTGGATAGCAATGAACAGTGGCCAATCCGATTGAAATCCCACTATTGTGATTCATGAGATCGAGGAAATATAGCCCTTCGTTAGCAGAGATCGGAGCAACAACTGATATTAAGACTTTAACTTATACAATTTAAAGGGTTTTAAAATTAAATACTTGAAAAACATACTAGATCATATAAATCCCAGCGCCCTAATGATTTATTAGCTGTTAATCATTTCGATTGGAAAGAAATAAAACGCCCCGAGCAAAGGCCCCGTAGAGTCTCATGATAAAATCGAAATTCCTTTTCCTGCCAAGTGCTGTACAAGTTAAATGTTGGAAGTCAGTTCTTCTAAAGCAGCGTGGCATCCTCAATTCTCTTATGATTGGTCCATGCAAGTGAACTGTTCTGTTTTTATGGTCTATTATAAAAGGCAAATGCAAGGTTATTATTGGGCTAGGAATCGAAAAACAAAATAGTTCAGAGGGAAGAGAAGTCATTGTTGGCCAAAATTATCACGCAACGGAAGGTTAACAACTTGTGAATCTCCCGTTTGCCCTGTCAGTTGGGGTGTGATGTGTGCTAAATAAAAGAGGGGATTTGTTGCTGCAGGTCAAGACAGCAATACCATTATGCAGCAGCCTTGCATCTTGGAGATAGGCATAAATGACGGTTTTGAAAACCAGGCCACAAGCATAAATAACACATATTTTTCAGGATATAGACATCATTGGCAAGGCCACCATGTATTTGCCATCCCTTATTGAATGGCTTTCTCGACAATTTCAGAGGACGATGGAAAGACAACCACTTTGCTGAGGAAGTGGTACCCTGTGTGGCCAGAATGGGCATAATTGGTGGAGGATTTCCTCAGTTAAGGACATTAATGAACCAGATGGGGTTTTTTTTTTTTGACATTTCAGTGGTTTTGTGGTCTTTAATTCTAAGATTTTTTTTTTTTAAACGTCCATATAATTAACTCCATTTACACTCCATAGTTGCAATGGTGGGATTTGAACTCGGATAACTGGATTATTAATCTGGCCCTCTGGGTTACTAATAAAACAAATGTCACTGAAAGAGTACATATGGCTGTTTCAATTTCAGCCTGATAATAAGAAAACTCTTCAAATTTACTGGATTATAGAGTACCATTTTTGCTAATAATAGTCAAAGATGCAGCCTGTTCAATAAAAATGTTGAGTCCGATTGAGGCTTAATAAAATATATATGAGAAAAAGGCAATATTGTTTGCAATTGCACCTTAATAGTCACTAAGTTCACAGTTCTCATCAAAGTTTACCTCCAAATTATTCCTTGCTTTTTTTAGAACATCATGTGTCCTTGTAACTGAAAAACAAAAGTATTGCTATTGTCAGATGCGATATCTTCATTGACACAGTGCACTAGGAAAGCAAGTAAGAGATAAAGCTACTGCTTGTTGTCACTTTCCGGCAGGAATCTGGTTGTAGATCAGGGCAGAGACTGACTGATTTATTACTTCCATTTTCTCAGGGTGAGTGGAAAGAAGAGGTAAACTGATTCACCTTTTGCTTTCCAGTTTATATTAGTTAACTCAGCAAAGACAGACAACCTCCAGTAAAGCAAGTCTGTATTACTTAATATTAAATGCAACAAAGACTCTCTAAAGTCTAAAGTATTACAATTATTGAAGCTGATAGAAGGGTTAAATGAACTATTATTGTTCATTTAGAAGAAATTAATCAGTAGAAGACCTTCACTAAATTTATTCCCTGGGAAGATAAAAGTGAAATATTCTTGTCTGAAATATTTAGGTAATAAGGCAACAAATTTCCAGAATATGAACTCTGGTACACTGGAGAATTATCCCGGAGTGGTGAGTGGATGGTGCTGTAGAAGGGTTGGGTAATGGTTGGATTGCTTTCCCTATATTGCATGGAGTCTAGATTCCAAAAGATTTCTCATATGGAACCCTGCCCTGCCGACCAAAATAATACTTGAACCTTTCAAGAATACAGCCAAGGATTATGTAAATGATGGATACCTGGAATAGAGAATGTGGGGGCATGTGGTTGGTGATGAGGGGGGAAGGCGAGAGTTAGAGCTTCAGTGTTAAAAAGAATTTGGGGAGAATATAAAGGAAATCATGGTTCAGTTATGATGGAATACGATTAGGGAGATGGGGTTAGGTTTACAAGAAAACCTACTTTACCTAGATGAAACACTCTTGCATCACTTGGTCCAGAAGGAAAATGCTAATAGCACTTACCTGAATGATTCAGACATACAGAAAATGCTCTTCAACCCAACTCATCCACCATGACTAAGTTCTCTAACCGAGCTACTCCTAAGTTGCCCGCATCTCTCCCATATTCCTCCAAACCTTTCTTATCCATGTACTTCATGTGCCTGTCTAAGGGTCTTTTAAATGTTGTTGTCTTTCCTCTACCACTTCCTCTGGCAATCTGTTCCATGTACACACCATGCCATGTGTGACAAAACTGGCCCTCAGGTCCCTTATAAACCTTTCCCCTCTCATTTTAAACCCATGACCACTAGTTTTAGACTCTTCTACCCTGAGGAGAAGACTGTGGTTGTTCACCTTATTATTTTATAAACATCAACAACCCATCACTCCCGGGACAAAAGACCCAGCCCATATTGCGCCTCCTTGTATATCACACCCTCCAGCCTCATAACATCCTTATAAATCATTTTTGCCTTCTTTCCAGTTTAATAACATTCTTCCTATAGCAGGGCAATGCACACAATATTTAAAATGTGGCCACGACAAAGTCTTGTACAGCTTTAATATGATGTCCCCTGTCCAAAGAAGGCAGGTGTGCCAAACGCCTTCTTCACCACCACCCTGTCACTTGCATGGAATTATATACCTCAACTCCAATGTCTGTTATGCCATAGTACACAAGGCCTTGTTATTTACTGTTTAAACCAGCCCTGGTTAGTCTTACCAAAATGCAATATATTATATTTATCTGAATTTAACTCTCCATCTGCCACTCTTCAGCACATTTGCTCAGTTAATCTAAATTGTAGATAAGCCACCTTCGCTGTCCACTATACTGACAATTTTAGTGTCATCTGCAAACTAACCCTAACCATGCCACCTACATTCACATTCAAACTGTTAATAAACATATTGAACAAGTGGACCCAGTGGACAACAGTGGATTCCATGGTATACCACTAGTTTGGTGTTTCTGTACACTAGTTCAAAGGAAGGATCATCTCGCACAAGTCCACATGACTGATTCTCAGCCCACTTTGCCTCAACAGCAAAATAGCCGGCAGATATTAAATATCACTTCTGTACAACCCGCGTGCGGTGTGTAGTTCCCATTTGGGTATCTGTATGGTGTGGCGCATGATTCTGTGTCGATTCCACGTACGTTGGCTGACAATGAACTGCTCCATTCCTTCCTTCACTTGGTTAGTAGCCCTCAGGCGACTGATGGCATTCTGCAACAGATTCTCCTGCTCTGTTATTTTATTCTTCAATCTGCAAATCTCTTCTTTCATCGACTGCTCCTGCAATAACCATGAGAAATTTATCCCAGGAGGGTATCTGCATCAGTGTCATAATATGTTAATATACTAATGTACTCCCACTTTTATGACAGGCCGATTATTCGTTGAAAATAACAAAGATATTTATTTTCAGATGTTATCTTTCAAAGTGTCAGTACATCCCAATGCATTTATAGCCAAGCAAATACTTCTGAAGTGTAGTTACTGTAGTACATTTAGTGAAGAAGATCATGCAAAATCTGCACAAAAGTCCCAACAAAAAGCAAGGTGATCATAATCAGATCATTTATTTCAGTTATCTTAGTTTTGGATAAACTCTACGCTGGACATTGGGAAGTTACCCATCGTGCCAATGGATTTTTTATGGTCACCAGAGAGAGCATACAGCCGTGACCTAATATTTGCTCCATGAAAGAGCACCAATGAGAGTGCAGTTCTTCATTAATTCTGCATGGATCATCACATTTTATTTTGTGCTCAAGTGCCTGGAGGGGGACTTGATTCTAAACCCTTCTGGCGCAGAGATACTGCGTATGTATACAACTTGGTCCTGAGAGTGTCTATTCCGTTCCGTTTAAGGCATTTCTGACACAGTATTTAGCAATGTTCTTATTATTGTTTGTTTGTTTTTATTTGTGTGTATGTGCGTGTGCATGTTTGCGCCTGCGTGTGTGCTCCTGTGTTTGCATGCATGTATGTAGGAAGGAACTGCAGATGCTGGTTTACACTCATTTATATTGTTTGCACAGTACTATGTTCACATCTTCTGTTGTGCTGCTGTAAGTAAGAATTTCATTGTTATGTCTGGGACATACGACAATACACTCTTGACAGAAGAAGTCTACCGGTAGGCAGAAGCAGGCCATGCATTGGTCAACTCTTCTCATTTCTCCTTATGATGTGGGGAAGTTAGTCAGCCCACCAAGTCTATGTGAGCTCTCAGAATAATCCTTTCAGTCACATTTCACTCTCACACATGCCTAGAAACTCCTCCTTAATTCTCTTCCCACCCTCTGTTATTGATATAATTTAATTGATCAGAATGAGGATCTGAACATGCATCACTTCTCAATTGCCTTCCAGCAATCTAATGATCAGGATAAGAGCCTCTGACAGCTTCCTACCACAGGCTGTGAGGCTGCTAAACAGTCACTCTGTACTCACAGTCACTTGATTCTGTGGCTGGCACGGACACTTTAATAACTGGCACTGGCCACTCAAATCAGCTGCCCCGGACATTTTTTATGATTAGTTTATTGTATTTTAACATTGTGTTTTTACCTGCTTTTAACTATTTATACTGTTCCATCAGGGTCTGGATTGGTTTTAGTGTTATTATGTGTGAAATGTTTTAAATTTCATGTGCGATGCTCCGCTATTCACTGGGAAACGTCTTTTCATTTTGCACTGTACAACTGTTGCTTGCAAGATGACAATAAAGGTTGATTGATTGATTGATTGATTGATTGATTGATAAAACAAGGAAGCAAAACTGATCGATTTTTGTATCAGTAAAAGGGGTAGGATGATCAGTCAGCAAATGGTCACACTAAATAAATCACCTTGGCACTCAGTTGTACAGGAAAAAGGCTGGGATCTTAGGACGAAGTGCAATCTCCACCTCACAGCAAGATTGCCACACTTTTTGAGTTGGAAGTCTTTAATGTTTTGGAGACTAGGCTCTGCTAGAAAGTTGCAAAGGACCAGCAGGAGTGTTGCAGTTGTTTTATTCGGTGTGTCACTAATGTTGGAATGTGCTACTGAGCAGTATAGCAGGGCAAACAAAACATTGTAAAATGAAATAACTAGATCACATCAGGTCTGATAAGCTCAGCAATGCTTCAGATATTAGCATTATTTATCTTTTTAACAGTTTAATTCATCTTCAAGTGGAGGATGAAGAACGTCAATTGAAACAAAAACATCTGATATTGTGGAACACAAAAAACATTTTAGGAGGCTGCACATAGGATAAAGGAATAAAGTAACTTTAACTTCACTATGTTATAATATTATTTGTTCTACCGTATAATATTTGTAGCAGGCTTGTTAGAGGACCTTACCTTTTGATTGTTCAGCACATCACCATTTGGATTTGGCAGAGCAGTTCTCCAGAACATTTTTAGCAATGAGCAGGTTTCATCCAAGATCTGGCGCAGAGTATTGGTATTGGAGAAGAGTTGCTTGACCGTCTGATGATCTAAATCCTACACAGGTAAATCCACAAATAAAGGAGACCATTTTGAGCTTTCCTTTTCCTACATGTAAATTTGTTCTAAATTACAACCAGACCTTACATTTAAACCCCTTCCTTATAAAATTATAGGCACATTAAAAAGTGGTACACGACTGGGTTATACAAACGTGCAAGGCACTATTTGATGTTCTTCCTTCCTGAAGGACAGGAAGAATTAAGCTCTGGAAAGTAGCAAATCCTCTTAAGGGCCTGTCCCACTTGGGAGTCATTTGCATGTCACGCAGGTGGCGCACAAAGATTTTGTGAATCCCAAATTGCTGGGGCGCCGCACGCAACTGCCTACGTCACCACGCACCATGCGCGCGTAATGCACGCCATGCGCTGATCACGTGCACGTCACGACGCGTAAATGATGTAGCGTAAATGACGTGCAAATTACGCTCAAGTAGGGCAGGCCCTTTAGTCTACTTCACATAATTGCCAGTTTTGTGCCCAACCAAAGTATTGCCAGCTTCTCTACAAAGGTTTAATTGCATGGCAGAATTTTTAGTGTTCATAAGTGATAGGAGCAGAATTAGGCCATTCGGCCCATCAAGTCCACTCCATCCTTTAATCATGGCTGAACTATCTTTCCCTTTTAATCTCATTCTATACTAATCATAATCCCTGACACCCATACTAATCAAGAATCTATCTATCTCTACCTTAAAAATATAGGTTTGCAGATCCATCAAAATTCCAATATAGCAGCTTATTAGACTACATTTTTTATTAATTATGGACATATGAAATAATCTTCACAGATGAGGCAAGTATAGTAATGCAGATTTCAATTAAAATGTTGTATTCAAATGTCCCCAATGCATTGATGCCTTGGGAGTCTCATCTATTGATCAAAAAGTGTGTAGGAAGGAACTGCAGATGCTTGGTTATACCAAAAATAGACACAAAGTACTGGATTAACTCAGCGGGTCAGGTAGCATCTCTGGAGAAAAAGACATTGGACAGCAATGTGCTAAAGTGGTTTCTTGTTTTCCCACTGTTACCTTGGATCCATCAATTTCGAGAAAGGCAGCGTTAACACAGGATTGGACAATAGATTCCATCCTTTGAACCAACATTCGGCCCTCCATAATCTGCTGTTGCAAGGCATTGTAGTCATCAATGTGTCCAATCACATGAAATCCATTTTTCTTAGCGAAGAAACTCTCCGGAAGCTCATCGTCTGTCAGGGAACAGGAGATCTGGCTCATGGAATCACTGAGATAACCATCTAAAATAAAAAGAATGTAAAAAGCACCAAGGAAAAATAATTCTGCAATCCACTTTGGTAACTATTTACATCCACTAGACAACAGAGAAATGTCATCTGTCAAGTCAAGTCAAGTTTATTTGTCACATACACATACGAGATGTGCAGTGAAATGAAAGTGGCAATGCTCGCAGACTTTTGTGCAAAAGACAAACAACCAAACAACCTATAAACACAATCATAACACACATATTCTTTTACATAATAAATAATGGAAGGAAAAACGTTCAGTAGAGTTAGTCCCTGGTGAGATGGGCGTTTACAGTCCGAATGGCCTCTGGGAAGAAACTCCTTCTCAACCTCTCCGTTCTCACCGCGTGGCAACGGAGGCGTTTGCCTGACCGTAGCAGCTGGAACAGTCCGATG
Source organism: Leucoraja erinaceus (assembly GCF_028641065.1). Taxonomy (NCBI): domain Eukaryota; kingdom Metazoa; phylum Chordata; class Chondrichthyes; order Rajiformes; family Rajidae; genus Leucoraja; species Leucoraja erinaceus. The sequence continues at coordinate 45,298,623 of NC_073386.1, forward strand.
CAGGGGTGGAAGGGGTCTCTCATGATATTGTTGGCTCTGGAGTTGCACCTCCTGATGTATAGTTCCTGCAGGGGGGCAAGTGAAGTTCCCATAGTGCGTTCGGCCGAACGCACTACTCTCTGCAGAGCCTTCTTGTCCTTGGCAGAGCAATTCCCAAACCAGATGGCAATGTTCCTGGACAAGATGCTTTCCACCGCCGCTGCGTAGAAGCACTGGAGGATCCTCGGAGACACTCTGAATTTCCTCAATTGCCTGAGGTGGTAAAGGCGCTGCCTTGCCTTACTCACTGGATTGTAACCAAGTCATTTAAAGTTATATATAGAAGAATTTTGAATCTTTAGTGGACTATCAATATTCCTGTCTTCACAGATAACAATTTCGGGGTAGGATATTGGTAGGAAGTACAACATTCACCTCCCTATGAGTCTGTAATGTCTTTTGGCGTTGGATGTTGTTAATGCTTTTGGGCCTAAACTCCACTAATGTTGTACTAGAAAAGCAGCGGCAACTTTTTACAGACAGCACTGAATCATTTTATTTTTTAACAAGTGCTAAAATATGTTAGAGTAGAGAAGATCAGTAAATCTACAATATTTTGTTCTTGTAGCGACCCGGTAACCCCGTGTTTCCCAGCGCTGCGAAATAGGGGCGACCCTCGCAGCCAGGGGTTAGCCTACATTGACCGCTCCACAATAGAGATTACTACATCATCCCTCCATTTTAATTTACATTTTCCTTAAGATGTTAAACCTGTTAAAAAAACAGTAAAACCTGGTTAATGATTAACCCGTATCGCAGACGATCTGGAAAAAATGGCCGGTAATTTTCGATGCCATCTCTCATCAACTTTTTACAGACAGCACTGAATTTTTTTTTTAACAAGTGCTAAAATGTTCATCCAGCACCAGTAAATACAATATATTCTGACTAACCGCCAAATGCAGTACATCTCCACTTAGTTTATCCCCATTTTTTTTCATAGAAAATCATTGAAAAAATAGGTGCAGGATGAGGATGCCATTCAGCCCTTTTTCGAGCCAGCACCACTGTTATTGACATGCAGTTACTTAGTTTATAATTGTGATCATTGAAAATAGGCAGGATGAGGCATTCCCCAATCAACAACCCATTGTGCATGGCTGATCGTCCCCGATCATCCCGTGCCTGCCCCTCCCCATAGCCATTGATTCCACTAGCCCCTAGAGCTCTATCTAACTCTCTCTTGAATCCATCCAGTGATTTGGCCTCCACTGCCCTCTGTGGCAGGGAATTCCACAAATTCACAACTCTCTCGGTGAAAAAGTTTTTTCTCACCTCAGTCTTAAATGGCTTCCCCTTTATTCTAAGACTGTGGCCCCTGGTTCTGGACTCACCCAACATTGGGAACGTTTTTCCTGCATCTAGCTTGACCAGTCCTTTTATAATTTTATATGTTTCTATAAGATCCCCCCCCTCATCCTTCTAAACTCCAGTGAATACAAGCCTAGTCTTTTCAATCTTTCCTCATATGACAGTCCCGCCGCCGTCCCAGGGATCAATCTCGTGAACCTACGCTGCACTGCCTCAATCACAAGGATGTCCTTCCTCAAATTAGAATTCCAAAACTGTACACAATACTCCAGATGTGGTCTCACCAGAGCCCTATACAACTGCAGAAGAACCTCTTTATTCCTATACTGAAATCCTCTTGTTTTCAACAACATTCTCACATCAGCAGTCGCCCAGTCCTCCGGCAGTGTGGATGAACATTGATGAATGATAGTCAATGCAGCACAATTTCCTGCCTTATTTCTTTTGAGCATTTTATCCAGGCAAACTATTCACTTTTAAAAAACATTGACGGTTAACGTATCCTTTCTCCGTATTTATTATTTCCCCTCATTAATATGTCTATGTTTCGTCTGTGAGGTATTGCAACTCAAACTTGGACTGTCATTTTGATCTCTTTTATGCCCAACTCCTCCCTTTGTCATCTCGTCCCTTCAGAAGTTTATTACGCATTTTGGGGTTGTCCTTGATTTTACCCGTCTTTATTTTTTCAAAAGCTTCACAACATTCACGGTGGTGCTGATTTGGAAGTTCACCTTTTCTTTTTATGGAAACATGTTTGGTCTGAACATGATCTCCTATTTGACTGCCTCTAAATGCTCTGACACTGGTTGACCTTTGAGCACAGTTTCTAGTTCACATTGGTTATATCATATCTATCAGCCTAAAAAAAGCTGGTTTTAGCCCAATTTAGAAGTTATTCCTGGATTATCCATGATCTTCTCCATACTCAAGGTGAATCTAATCTCTGCCTCCAGAATTATCCCTTGTCTGCTACTCTTTCCACTTGGCCAGAGTCATTCCTTAGAACTTTATCATATACCGTTTGTCGTTTTACACTCACTATGTGCCATGTGAACAAAAATCATGACAACTCATTTCTGACCAAGGTATCAAGTTACCCGAGTAAAACTAAAACCAATGGGATAGATTTACAACAGATACAGCACCAATATCTAAAGTGCCAGATTCACCACATATATAGATCACTATTAAATATGCAATTATTGGACAAGGATAAATGCATTAAATAGGTAAGGTGACAGAGAAGTTATATGCAGAGAATTGTGGATGCAGCTCAGACCTTCACACAAACCAACCTCCCTTCCATTGACACCTCACGTTGCCTTGCAAGGCCACTAGCATAATCAAGGATGAGCCGCACCCTGGCCACTCCCTCTTCCCTCCCGCATCGGGCAAATGATATAGAAGTGTGAAAACGCACACCTCCACATTCAGGGACAGTTTCTTCCCAGCATTTATCAGGTAACTGAAACATCCTACTATAGAGAGCTGTCCTGAACTATTTACCTCATTGGAGACCCTCAAACTTGTACCTTGTGGTCATCACTCCTGAAGAGTCCACCAGGAACTATACTGGAAGTTGACGAGAGTGGGTCTGGTCTAGCGGGGGCTGTGCAGTCGGTGGGGCCTGGATGGAGCTCTTGAAGGTTGTGTAGATGGTGATGTCAACAGAGGATTGTGGGAGGGCATTCCAGAGCAAAATTGCTTCAGGGAAAAAATTACTGGATGTAGGGAGTAGATGTGTGTTGTTGAACTATAATTTGGTTGTTGTGGCTTCTTCTGGATCTCGTTGATTTGTCTTGATCAGACTATCTATGATCAGACTTTATTGGCTTTATCTTGCACTAAACATTATTCACTTTATCATGTATCTGTAGACTGTGAATGGCTCAATTGTCTTTCCGCTGACTGGTTAGCACGCAACAAAAAAGCTTTTCATTGTACCTGGGTACACGTGACAATAAACTAAACTAAACGCACATTAAGGATATCATAGAAATTACAGACAACGCTATAAACCTACCATTCCGCTGTGATGTGTCTTCCATGTTAAAATCTGCCACAGACGATGCTGCCTTGGGGTTTATTTGGAAAGGTGAAAACAAACCAGTGTCTCGAACAGGTGGTGAAGGAACACAATCTGCAAAATGCATTACACAGTTAACATCTGAAAAGACATGAAACTAATTTTTCCAGAATAGTATCACCAATAACCCTACATTATTTATCAATTAAGAAGAAATGTCCTTATGAATTACCTTTAAACAATGATGCTGAGGTAGTGAAATTTGTTTAACATTTCTCACCTGCAAACAAATAAGGCCCCATAAACCATAACTAGACTAATTAAAAATTTGCTATTTGATTTTCCTAAGGAAGGCAAACATACTAAGAGTATCAGCCTCACAAATGTGTTCTTCGCAATAGGCCTTACGTTCCTTAGAACGCAATAGTGTTAAGTACAGACTATTTTATATCTTTGTGACGAATTGCAAACATAAATTGGAAAATGGACCAGACTGACACCCAATTTAAAGAGATTTTAGATATGGAGGATTTTGGAATGGGAAAACCTTTCCGTATTTCTGCTACTCTCACCCTGGAAGAGCTGTTTACTGATGCTATGTTCACTGGTTGATGGGGTCAAATGATTGATGTTGAGGCTAGCTGGTCGGTGTTCATCCATCTGTTCCTTCAGCTGCCTCCGTAGGCAGCTATTGGTGTGGATACTGTGTTCCAGCTGAATCCGAAGGCCTCTGATTTCCATCAGGAAGTCGCTGATGTCGAAGGCATGGGGCTGAACACTTCCAGGATAAACTGAGAAGGGGAAAAACATGGTTACTTTTAAAACTTGTGAACTTACACCTGATTTACTTCTCTACATCTTGGCCGAGAGATTGCTTTGGTTCATGATAAGGACAGTAAAACAGCATGTAAGGTCTCAATGCTGTTTGCGAAAGCCCTATAAAAATTAAGATCTTCAATTGAGAAGAACAATGTAATACCACGAGTTCATATCAGCTATTCTCTAATGATCTATTTATTTTCAGTTGTTCAGGCACTGACATTTAGACTTGAAGTCTGATTTCTGAAAACATTCTTTCAGCTTTAGGCCACTATTGCTGCTGAATGAATAGATCCTGCAATGATGGTAAGAAGGAGATCAGAGGAACATTTACAGGTGTGGTAGAACATATTCTCTGCTCCAACAGGCCAGAGGCCTTCCAAGTACAAAGCAAGGTGTGACAGGAATGTCATGGAGGTTTCTGCAAGGACGTGAGTGCAGTTTAAAAACGCCATCATATGGAAGCCTCATATTTGTTCTTGAAGGTGAAACAATATTTTGCAACTGTTGGGTATTAAGAGATAATTTACCTACCAGTGTTGCTTTGGTCTGGGGAAAGAAGCCAGGGAACCCCGAGGAACTGTGTGCAATCTTAGAGAACGGTGTGCGGACTCTGTACACACAGGGATCTTGCCAGCCTGGATGGGTATTTTCTGCATTTACATTTTCATCTCTCCATCTTTCATCCCTCCATTCCTTCTCTCCTGAGATGCTGCCTGCCTGCTGGAATTACTCCAGCAATTTGTGTCTATTTACATTTTCATATATTTCTTTGGTTCAGTTTTAATGAATGTCATTTTGAACTGGAGTGTAAAAAAAATCTAACAGAGCAACCCTAAAAAAATATGCTGCTGATAGAAATCTGAAAATAATTGTTTATATCCTGTACTCAATTGAGTACACGGAGCATATTGATGTTTGCAAGACATAAACATCTATCAGTTTAATATAATACATTTATAGACAATAGACAATCGGTGCAGGAGTAGGCCATTCGGCCCTTCGAGCCAGCACCGCCATTCAATGTGATCATGGCTGATCATCCCCAATCAGTACCCCGTTCTTGCCTTCTCCCCATATCCCCTGACTCCGCTATCTTTAAGAGCCCTATCTAGCTCTCTCTTGAAAGTATCAATTAACAATATAAACCCAGTGGTTACACATAACACAGCGACAGAAATATATTAGATGGAAGCACAATATGCTCTATACATCCCACCTGATACCGTATTCAAATGACATCAATTGAGTTAATTATCAAGCTAGATGTTCAATACATTGCCAGATTAGCGTTATTAGCCAAAATAAATTTATATCCACAATTTCCAAAACTGCTTTGAGGAATTCAGAATTATTTCCATTATAGTTTTTTTCAGGATAGATTAAAATACAGATAGAACTCAAGAAATAAACATAAGGTCTTTCATAACATTGGGATGGAGCAGTTCCTACCTGGGAATGTTTTCTTTTTTTCATACATCTTCTCATACACTTCAATCTCTGACTTGAGGGACTGAGTCAGTTGGTGGCTTTCTTTCAGCTGCTGTTGAACCATAGTCAGCTCCTGCAACAGCCTGTACAGATGGAGATAGCAAACATGAAAGAACAAGGAGTACAAATGTTGACTTTCAGACAGGGGATGGTTTCTGCTGGTCTTATTTTATTTCTAATCATTTTCTTAATTTATTTGAAAAGCAAAAAGAAATAAAGACACAAAGTGCCGGAGTAACTCAGTGGGTCATGCAGCATCTGTGGAGAACATGGATAGGTGTCGTACTCCAGTCCCTTGTGTCTTCTTTTGTAAACCGGCATCTGCAGTTCCTAGTTTCTGCAGGCAAAGCGGAACATTCCCTTCCTATGTTTAAATAAATTACCTATTCAGCCTGTGACACCTGGCTCTTCATTGAGCATCCCTTTCACAACATTGATAACCTCAAATTGTCAATGAGGCAAATACGATAGAAACACTGCCACTTAAGAGGCTCTAATGATGCAATGTCATACTACCATTCTGAGTCGTATGATGCAGCCCATCTTGGAATACCACCATGTGATATATAATAAATCCACAATTACATATTCTTATAGCAGTTAGCACTGAAAGGCTCTATTTGGGGGCATAGAAGGGGCAATAAGCAGGGTTCTGCTGAAGATTAGTGGATTTGCAGACAATCAAGAAGGTGGTCCAAGGATTTAGCGTGATACAGATCAGTAACAAAAATGGGAAGAAAATGACAGATTAAGTACAATCTGGACAAGTGTGAAGTGTTGCACTTTAGGAAGTCAAATGCTAGGAAAAAGTATACAGTTAATGGCAAATCCCTGAACAGCATTGATGTACAGATTTTGGATGCAAGTCCAGAGCCCTCTGAAAGTAGCAAAACAAGTAGATATGCAGAAGGGCTCACCCACCTATGTTTGCCTTTATCAGTCAGGGCACTGAGTCTAAGAAGTGATGTAGCAGCTTTATAAAACTTTAGTTTGGCTACATTTGGGGTATTGTATGCAGTTGTGGTCAAACTATTATAGGGAGGATGTAGTAACTTTGAAGAGCGTGTAGAAGAAATTTTCCCAGATGGTAATAACTATAAGGAATGTTTGGACAACTTGATTGTTTTCTCTAGAGTGTTAATACAAACACATAGGATCCAAATTAAAAGCATATCCATATCTGAACACTAACTGAGCCATTTCAAAGGGTAAATCATATCTAAGAGCTGAAAGCATGGCTCAAAGATTGGAACCATAAAAATTAGTTTCAGTTCATGAGCAATGGGAATAATGGGAGCAGTGCCATTGAGATGGGCTCATTTGATTTGGATCAGGAGCAATGTCCCGGTGAGCTGAATTTAAAACCTTTTTTGCCAAAATAAATGAAAGGTGGTCTATCGTATTAGATTAAAATAAAAGTATATAATGTTTTCAAAACAAAACAGTAGGCCTGAGGATTGGGAACATTTTAAAATTCAGTTATTAGGATCAAGGCATTGATCAGGTAAAGGAAAGTGTAATACACAAGTGATGAGTGAGAAACATTAAAAAAAACATTGTAGGAGCTTCTATTGATATGTAAAACAAAAAAAAATTAGCAGATTTGATCTTTAGTTCCTTTAACTGTGAGATAGGAGAGGCTTCAAGGGGGTCAACTAGTTGGGTGAGGACAAGGTAGATAGAATGTAAGGTGGAACAATGTGAGGTCATGCATTTTTGGTCGAAAACATAGAAATGTAGAGACAATTTTTCGATGCTGAGGGTGAAATGTTTAAAACATTTGGAAAGACCTAGATAGCCTTACACGTGGCATAGTTCAATTTAACATCCAGGTATAACAAACAACTAGTATCTGCCCTTGGGTGTAGGAAGGAACTGCAGATGCCGGTTTAAACCGAAGATAGACACAAAATGCTGGAGTAACTCAGTGGGACAGACAGCATCTCTGGAGAGAAGGAATGGGTGACATTTCGGATCTAGACCTTTCTTCAGACTGAAGTTTAGACCTGAAACGTCACCCATTCCTTCTCTCCAGAGATGCTACCTGTCCTGCTGAGTTACTCCAGCAATTTGTGTCTATCTTTGGTATCTGGCCTTTTTACAAGAGGATTTGAGTACAAGAGTAGGAAATTCTTGCCCTGGTGAGACATTATTTTAAATATTGTTTTCAAGTCTGGTTTCCCAATCTTAGGTAGATTTTACTTGCAAACTGAATTTATCCCTGGGCTGGTGGGATTGTCATACAAGAAGAGATTAAGCTGAATCGGCCCATATAATCAGATACTCAACCTTTGCTGCAAGGGTATTCACAACAATCACTGCAGAATTGAAATCCATTTTCCCGGGATGAAATGAGTTTTATAATTGCGTCATCCATCTGTAATATTCTATACAGCTGAAGCTAGTCTTTGCATATAATTACAATTCATACACAAAGTACGTGCTATAACACCAGGATAAGCGCACAACTGAGAAAACCAAGCCCAAAGCCAAATATATAAATATGTTAGACATCCGTGTTCAGCACCTGTTGTTTTTGCTTTGGCTGCATTGCTGCTCCTCCCTCAGTTGCAGTGTTTTTCCTGCTCCCTTTCCCGGATATCAGCTTGCAACATTTTGTTCTCTTCCCTCCAGTGATTCAGCTCAGTCTCTAAGTGCTTGTATCTAGTCCTGGAGTTTAAAAGGGTCTCTCGCATTTGTTCCACCTCTTTAGCTTGTTCTACAGAGATCAAATAAAACACATTTCAGAACAAACATAATTATCTTTAGTAGCTAAACTTTTATTTAAATGTTTTAGTTAAAATAAATGTTACCTTCATAAAATAATTTTAAAAAGGCTTACTTTGATGGAGTAAGGGGAGGAAGTGCATTCCAACAAGATTCATAAAAAGGCACAAGGAAAGCAAATTAAAAACAGAAAATCTGGAAATACTCAGCAGGTGAGGCAACATTTGTGGAGAAGGACCTGATTCAATGTTTCCTGATTAATCACCTTTCATCAGGAACACTGTTTCTCGCTCCACAGGATTTTCCCAATCAGCAGAGTATTTCCGGCATTTTCGGTTTCTTATTTCAGATTTCCAACACCTGGTGTATTTTGCATTCCAACAGCACAAACAAATACCGAGCTGATGAAAAACAGATTAGGTGTGACCAAATGATTGGCAAATTAATTAAGCTTTTAAGAGATGCTGGAAAGAAAAGAGCATCTGGAAAGGAACTTAAGATGCTGGTATATTGGTGAGACCAATTGGTGAGACTGGCATTGGTGAGACCAATTCTGAAGTATGGTGTACAATTTTGGTCGCCCAATTATAGGAAGGATGTCAACAAAACAGAGAGAGTACAGAGGAGATTTACTAGAATGTTGCCTGGTTTCAGCAACTAAGTTACAGAGAAAGGTTGAACAAGTTAGGTCTTTATTCTTTGGAGCGCAGAAGGTTAAGGGGGTACTTGATAGAGGTCTTTAAAATGATGAGAGGGATAGACAGAGTTGACGTGGATAAGCTTTTCCCATTGAGAGTAGGGAAGATTCAAACAAGAGGACATGACTTCAGAATTAAAGGACAGAAGTTTAGGGGTAACATGAGGGGGAACTTCTTTACTCAGAGAGTGGTAGCTGTGTGGAATGAGCTTCCAGTGGAAGTGGTGGAGGCAGGTTCGATTTTATCATTTAAAAATAAATTGGATAGGTATATGGATGGGAAGGGAATGGAAGGTTATGGTCTGAGTGCAGGTAGATGGGACTAGGGGAAATTAAGTGTTCGGCACGGACTTGTAGGGCCGAGATGGCCTGTTTCCGTGCTGTAATTGTTATATGGTTATATACTGAAGATAGACACAAAGTGCTGGAGTAACTCAGCAGGTCAGGCAGCATCTCTGGAGAAAAAGGATGTTTCAGGTCAGGACTCTTCTTCAGACTCGTTTCTTGAGTCTGAAGAAGGGTCCCGACCCGAAACTTCACCCATCCTTTTTAGAGATGTTGCCTGACCTGCTGAGTTAATCCAGCACGTTGTGTCTATCTTCTGAAAAGAAAAGAAGTAGGTGGAGAGCTGGAAAGGTATATAATACATTAAGCTATCCTATTATGGAATTCAGTGTGTTTAGTTGCTAAAATGGTGTACTATGTTGATTCAATTGTTCAAACTATCTAAGGAGTGCAGGTCAATGCTGGTGGAGTTGAGAAGAAGCTGCTCAACGTCTCGTGTCAAGGTCTGTGCTGGAGGCAGTAGCTCCACAAACTGCCAAATTTGATCATTCGGAAGTTATCCAGCTTCCTTAAGAGTAAGGGAGGTTTAGTGTTTGTAATCACACTGTTGTCTGTGGAGGATCGGGTAACAACTTCCTAAAATCGAAAATTAAACAAAACTGGAGATGTGGAAATAAAAAAATATGTAATGCTGGAAATAATCAGCAGGTTAGATGAAGGTTACCAAAACTGAAATATTAATTGTTTCTCTTTCCAAATATGCCATCTGTCTTCATTCTTAAAAGACAGATGGCACAATTTTCTTTCACTTCTTAAAATGGCAAGAAATAAAGAAAACAGATGTAGTTTTACAACGTACAATACGGCACAATCAGCAGAGCGCATTTAACAGTCAATAAATTATTGAAATACAGAAAAGCATCAAAATAATAGCATGGCAGGTAAGGGTTATTAGGAAAATCTTGCCCAACATCCAGATCATATTACTTAGGACAAACTGACAACCATTATCTCCCAGTTTCTTCATTCATCAAACTTGTATCTTTCATTGATTTGTTAAAATGGGAATCTGCCCATTTTTCTTATGAATGCTTAAAATAAATCCACATATGTGTTATGTTTTAACTTAATGAACGAAGGAAGACAAAATGGTAAACATTATCTGTCGCACTTTCTGTAATGCTGCGAGTACGAGTCGAGGGCAAACTCGCCAAAACTTGCGGATTAGGTTGCCCAAGTGGGACAGGCCCTTTAGCATTTTGTTCTCGTCTGACGACCGAGTCATTGTTTCTAATCCTTGGATATAGATGTTAGTGGGTGCAACAGCTACAAGAAAATAAGAGGGGATCAGATAAGATACGGAAAATATCAGGTGAAAGATCTTCATCAATGAATTGAGTTTATCTGCATCTGAAATAAGTAGCCTCTTAATCAATACCAATTATCAACCTTGAGGCACTGAGGACCTATTGCTGTACATATTTATTTTACACTGAAACGTGCAAATTATGAATTCACTGTGTCAGAGGTTAAAACAAGAGAGAGATAGAAGCAAAGAACAGGAATTTACCTTGCAATACAACATGAGACATTTATACATATGAATGCCCATGAAAATGATCAAACCATTGAACAAGAAATGAATGATCAAAAGCTTTGACAGACAGGTAGGATTTAAGGAGATTAGAAAGGGTAAAGGGCAGTGGAGATATGCAGCAAGGAATTTCAAAGCCACGAGTCTAGGTAGCTGGTAAATAAAAGATGTGTGCAGAGCAAAGCGGGATCACCCACATATCCACTGTTAGTCATCCAATTTGGCGTGAGGGGTGGGGAGAGAAAATATAATTGCAGGTATAGTGGAAGTTACAGGGATAGAACATAGAATGTAGAATGTATACATTTACAGCACAGGAACAACCCCATTGGCCCACAATGTCTGTGCCGAGCATGATACCAAGATTAATTTCACCCGTCTGCATGTGATCCATATCACTTCATGCCCTGCATATCCATCTGCCTATGTAAAAGCCTCTTAAATGCCATGATTATACCTGTCTCCACCAACACTCCTGGCAGTGAGTGCCAGGTAACAACTATTCTCTGTGTAAAAATACTTGCCCCACATGTCACCTTTAAAATTTGCCATTCACATTTTTAAGTTAACCCCATTTCATTTTTGATCTTTTCATCCTGGGATAAGGTTATGAGTGTCTATCGTATCTATGCCTCTCATAATTTGACACACTTCTGTCAGGTCTCCCCTTGAGGGAAAACTATCCAAGTTTGTCCAACCTCTCTTTGTAGTCAATCCGGGCAGCATTCTGCTAAAATGATGAAACTAAAAATCCGGGCAGCATACTGGTAAAAAGATGAAACGATAAAAAAAGTAAAACAAAAAAAGGTATTTAAGTTTGAATATATGTAAAATTTGTGGGATGTGAAACCAGAAGACCATGCATGTAAATGAGGAAACGTGTAATAGATTAATATAATATAGTGCCGGATTTAATAAGATATGGCAACAGAGTTTTAAATGAGCTGATAATGACATTTTGAAATTGTGGGGAAATATCATGGGATATATTAAGGGACAGAAACAAATGAAGTTACAAAATGTGGAAAGAGATGAGAATTCAAGTTCAAAGTCGAACAGAGAACATTACGGGCACTTCAGTTTAGTCGAAGACAATGGGTGGGTGGGGGTTGTTTTGTGGCTGTAATAAATGCATAGAGTTTGTGGTGGGAATTGAAGAGTCTTGTTTTACCAATATTTTTCTGTGAAGAATAACAGTTCATCCAATACTAAACATAAGACAAACCAACTCCATCAAGTCCAGTTTCTGGTCCTTTTGATCGCTGTTTGTGCTATTCTCATGTGAGATCTATGAACTTATGTCCTGGAGGAGATGTGAAAACTAAGAATTACATGTGGTTCTTTCAGCTGATGTACTTTAGCTTTGCTTCTTCATGGTTGCTTTGGTTACAATCAAGTAACATGTGCCTTGGGGCGTCACACACATTGTTTGTGAAATAACTCTGGTGAAGTACTTTGCTAAATCTCCCAACTTATCCACATTATAAATATTAAGTAAAGGATAGGTACCACTTCTCATAATAAGACAATAGATTAAAAAGGGGAGATCATCCTTGGAGCTGGTAGTTTTTTCCCGACTCAGTCTGAAGAAGGATCTCTACCTGAAAAGTCACCTATGCCGTTTCTCCAGAGATGCTGTCTGCCCTGCTGAGTTTCTCCAGCTTTTTGTTTCTATCTTCGGTTTAAACCAGCATCTGCAGTTCCGCCCTACGCAGCATGGTAGTACTGTTGTCTCGCATATTTCATCAATCCTGTTGCTAAAATTCAGCATTTGCTCTAAACATCAAGAACACAACTAACAAAACCTGGATGCTGAGAGTGTCTCACCGTTCTCTTTGGCTGCAGTTGCCAGGCGCATTTTAAGCTGCTCCCGGAGTCGGTCATTGGCACGGATGGATTCCTCCAGACGCTGACGCATGGTGCGAATTTCCCGAAAATGTTCCTCCAACAACTCTGTACCTGCGTGAAAATGTGTAGGCAGTTATGATAAAATAGTTCCACTACATTAAAACACATTTTATAATATTTGCATGGTTTTATGTAAAAATTAAGAATGATTGGATCAAATTTAATCTTAATAACTTTTCTTTTCCTTTCCCCATTATTCCTGAACTCATTAAACACTGAAGAATGCCCAGCAAGAAGCTTCCTATTCAAAACTACTTTCTAACATAAAGGATCATGTGCTACCAATTTACTCTGCATGTTTTAATTGTTTTTTTTGTTGAGACTAACAGTTGTCTAACTTTACTCTGTATTTTTTATGTACAATGCTATTAATATTTTAATACTTATGATCATGACAATAATGCACACTCATGAGAGATTTAACATAGCAAGTCATATACGGCATTCAAATTGATGTAACAAAATAGTTGCCACATAACAGAAGAGTGGATGGAAAGAGTTAAATAAATTCAAGAAAGCAGGGCTGAATAGGTAAGGACCTGATTGCTAACAATACATTAAAAATAGGTTTAAACAATGAAAAGGTTAATGATATAGGAGAGGCAATGAAGGGACTTACACACAGGACATCATTCCCTCATTTAATCTTAAATTACACTTCTCATAATAAGACAATAGATTAAAAAGGGGGGATCTTCCCATCGTCCTTGGAGCAGTAAACAGCAGATATAGCTATCCAATTAGTTTATATAATTTTGCAAACCTCCACATTTTACATAACAATAGATCCAAGAAAATTAGGAAAAATAGAGGAGATTTCTTGCTATAGGCCATTCAAAGATTTGTCAAGTACATGGTGGAATAAAACAAAATTGAATAGTCAATATGATTTAACATCAAACCTGATGAGTTTAACCAATATCGACCACTGTAGACACCAGAAAGATGGATATAGAACATTTAAAAAAATCCCAATTATTGAAACACAGAAACATCAATTTGAACACAGTAAGACCCTGCAAACTGCCAATAAATGATTCATTTGTTTAGTGTTGTTGGCAAGAAAATTAGTATATTGACCATGATACTATAAAAAAAATCACTTTTTATCTTCAACCAGTGATATGTGATCTTTTGCATTAAACACATACAGTACATAACATTAATCCAGGATCAAATGTTTGCCTTTACTCCAGTTGTAGTGTGACAGGATGTAGGTGGGTGTATGGATGCTGACTGGGGAAATGGATGGACAGTGGGAAGAATGGGTTGAGGAAAGTGATATAAAAACACATTCAGTACAATCGAGTTTCTGAGTGGAGATTTTCCTCAGATTTTGTACAAAATATAGTTTGATGTCATTTTCTCTGACATTATATTCCAATTAAAGAAAACACATGCAATTTAATGGCACGGACTTATCATCAGGTTCAGGACAGCAAAATCTACTGCAGGCAATAAATAGAAGTATTTTCTTTTTCTTGGGTAGTTGAGTCAATGAAAACACGGGAACAATGTAAAGAAATGTTCCCTTTATGGTGCAAATCATTCAAACTGGAGATTTGAATAACAGTTTTCTGATTAGGATCATTGATCATTTTAAATAAAGCTGACTTTCTAAACTTACAGGGCAGTGAGTGAGAAATCAACTCATCAATCAGTAGTTTGGCTTTCCTGGTTTTAATAGCTGGGGTTTGGAGTTCATGACCCATGAAGTCAAGCATCATTCCTTAAGCAACATGCCATGCTAGTACTCACATACAAGCATGTTCACCAACCTTGTTTTGTTTTAATGCTGGTTTATTTATTTCTTTATTTCTCCTGCAGTGCTTGCAGTCACAGGTATTACCACTTTCAACACAATCAAATGGACAAATTTACAATTTAGAAAAGCAGTAATTAATTTTATTGTGATCAATGCAGCTCTTACTTTGATCATTTTCTTGCTGGCAACCATTATCTTGCAGCCCGTGCAGATTATTTTCAGTTACCAGAGCCAAAGATGTTTCTTACCTGCCATGTTTACCCCCGACTGGTACCCCGATGATCCAGAGGAGACATCGCCCACTGTACTCATTCTCACTGGTTGATCAGCTGCTCCCCAGAGTGCAATACTAGAAACATTGGAGGGTGTCAAGTTCTCCTGCAGATTGTTGGCAGCATTCAACTGGTGCTGAAGAGTATTCTGTGGTTGAGATGCACCGTCAGCTTGTTCTAAATGTGAAGACACACCTGGGCTGGTTCCTGAGAAGGTCATGTCTACAGGAGTGGTTTTCAGCGGAGGGAATGTCAGTTGGGCGAGGAAAAAAGAAAACAATTATTTAGCTTTCATTCAAGGAGAGAGAGAGAGGACCACTTAAGGGCAAAAATAGAGTTTGAAACAAACAAGTTGCACCTAAGATGCAGAATGAACAGCTTTCAAATATTCTACTTATCCAACGGTGAAGCTAATTGAGGTCACTTTATGCTATTGGTGTCAATACTATTAGGTAAACTGTAAAATAGTCAAGCAGAGGGATTTCCATAAAGTAGGGATTCATTCACCTCTTAAGGAACCAGTTTATTTAATTCTCATGTTATAATAATCACTCTTCCTTTGCTCTTCATCCACATTCCAGGGCAGCAATGATAGCCTTTTAACAAATACATTCTGCAACTTCATGCAATATGCTG
This sequence comes from Leucoraja erinaceus, assembly GCF_028641065.1. Lineage (NCBI taxonomy): Eukaryota > Metazoa > Chordata > Chondrichthyes > Rajiformes > Rajidae > Leucoraja > Leucoraja erinaceus. Next base: position 45,314,196 of record NC_073386.1, read on the forward strand.
TAATAACCATTCTATTGGCGGCTTGCAGAACATTAATGGATCATTTCCTTATTGGTGTTAAATTGTTAAGATGTGCCAAATGTGAATGGGTACATTGATTGTGCAAGCAAGCGTCACTGATCAACCACTTTGTGTTAAAAGCACTAAGTGTATATCATGCTGAGCTTTTAGAACCAAATGGTGCATTCAAAGCATGCAGTGAAGGACTAGAAGCGGGGAATTGCATCTTCAACACTAAAGCATTTTTTATTGAACAGTCATATCACAGTGGATGAAAAATAATCTTTCCATGCTTTCACACAATTAGTTTTCTGTTGTATTAATATTGTTGATATCCAGACCTAAGAATGTTAAAAATGATAAGTATAGCTCTTTTCCCCTATACAGGATATAGAGTCACAGAGCATGGAACAGGCCTCTTGGCCCAACTCATTCATGCCTACCAAGATGCCCCATCTAAACTGGTCACATCTGCCCACATTTGGCACGTAAATCTTTATTATCCTTTAAATGTTGTCATAGTACCTGCCTCAACTACATTCTTGCTCCTCTTTGTCCGCTGGTCTTGATTCCCCTACTCTGGGTAAAAGATTGCACATTCACCCTATTTCTTCCCCTCATACACCTCTATAAGTTCATTTTGAACACTTAAATGTAGAGCAGTACAGATATGTCAAGTTAAATTAATATGCCTGCACGTGATCCATATTCTGCTATTCTCTGCATTTCCACATGCCTATTTAATAGCTTCTTAAATGTTACTATCATAGCTATCGGCCTTTAAAACTATGTTCTTTAGTTTGTGACATATACCTCTATTGTATCTACCTATCACTTGCCAGTCTATGTCCTGTTCCTCCCCCTCGCCCCCACCACAATCAGCCTGACGAAGGGTCCAGACCTATAACACTTCTCCACGTTCTCGCTGAGTTACTGCATCACTTTGTGTATTTCTTGTAAACCAGTATCTGCCGTTCCTTGTTTCTAGTTAGTCATCTTATTTCCTTTAGCCTTGATCAACATTCATACATTGTGTTACATCTCATGTGTCTCTCAAGGTCAATTCATTATTTGCTGAAGACCTGCACACACTTTGAAGTACTTGTGCATGTAACGGTAAACTCGACTTGATTTGAAAATAATATTGTAGTAGTCACTCAGAGTTACTCTTACTTTGCAAGTGGCTCTTCGCTGAGTGCATGGGAATGTTCAATGTACCATGTTATTTTTACACCAAATTTTTCTCTAGCCAAGTTATAACCATTATACCATGTTACTTATGGAAAGGCTGCCCTGGCTATCTCACTGAACTCACCAACAATACAGCAAAATTTTCAACTTTTGCGGTTTGTCAATATATGTGACAATGTTTCTCATCTATTGCACTATGCGTAATTCTGTGCACAAGCAGAGTCTGAGGAAATCATTTGAAAAACTCCTTGTTTAAACACGTCTCACAAGTACTAATCTGGAATCTCTGCAGTCAACTTGATTAGAGGTTAAGAATTTATTGAGTACTCAACACCAGCAAACAGGGTGGAAGAGCAAAAGTTAAAAAGTCATCAAAGATGTCAAGTAACTAAAGGTCTGTGTTGGTAGAGTGAGCATGAAACATCCATGACAGATTACAACAAATCTGAGACTTGAATACAAAAAAAAAGTGTTTTTTAAATGTTTTGCAAATAACACAAGCCAGTCAACTGTTAAAGTGGAAAACAGTACAACCTGATAGTTCACACCTCCATGGCTGGATTTATTGGAAACCTCGTTAGTATTTAATAAATACAAGATCCACTACAATTTTGGTAGGAAACAGATGAAATTGTTTTTTGGAAGAATGACCAAAAGAGCAAAAATATTTTAAGTGAGCCAAATGAAATGCAGCACGTTGAACTTGTTAGTAGATAAAGTATGCAATATAGGCAATCTTAACTGAAGAAAGAGTAACAATCACTGCAAAATCAATTCAGCCCAGCACTGGAAATTGTGGAGAGCTGTAAGTTTAAAACCCACAGTTAGAGTATTATAAAGATGGTTTGTGATAATGCAGACATTCTAAAAAATGTGGCAGCACTTGTGTGTGGAATATACTCAGCATACTGAGCCTACTCAGTTTAAGATACTGAACAAACTGGACCTAATGTTCAAATAGGAATGCAAGTTCTTTAGTAATCTTTAGTAATAGTATCTAGAAACAAAAGAGAATTTCAGCTGGCACAATAAGGTAATGGAGCAACAGGAGAAGCAACATTAAAATTCCCTCATTGAACTTGTGTGATAATTGAGTCTGGTGAATAACTCTGCTTCTGTTGCAACTGGGATCCTTCAGCACAAGTATATCAGGTCAAAGTAGTAAGATGTTTCACTTGCATAACGTAAAGAATCATATCCTCTGTACGGAGGGGTAAATATAGCAATGGAAACCAAAGTGGTGACATTCAAGCAGTGACCGGATGGAAGGGTAATAATTAGCGAGGAAACCACAGAAAGTTTACCAAGACTGCGGAGGATTCGTAATGCAGTAAAATTATTTTAAATAGCATCTACATCACTATAACATCACTAGTGGCAACGTAAAAGCAGCTATTTCAAAATTAAAGGTAAACAGCAAGACAATTATATGAAATTGACACAACCATTGACTACCCCATCATGGAATGTGAAAAAAAGTTTAATAATTCAACCCCCACCACATGAATCACACTAAAGTTGAGGACATTAGGACAAATAGAACATATAGTCCTTCGTAGCAGGCAAAAGGAAAGCTACCAATTTTAGTCCCTGTTTTTCTCAGTTTAGGACAGAATGACTGAAGTTGCAGTTGGATTGGAAAAACATATTTAGCCTAAATACCACAACTATGTTTAAAGGAGCTCCTGAAACAATATTCAGATATATTTAAAATCTGACTGGGTATTACAGTATCTCTCTTGCATTTACATATTACATCTCATGCCAATATAATTTGTTGAAACTCTTGACTGGTCAAACTTAGTAAAGGCCTAGATAATGGGCAAATGAATCTTGAGATATGGTTGGAGGAGGTTGTTCATTGTCCACATTATTGGGATTTGCATACATTCCACAGTGCTGGATTGCCCTTGAATATAACCTTCATGGGTTTTGTCCATTCATTTTGTGAAATGTGCCACAGCCATCATAGTCATCCAGGGTGATAAGACAACCCAGCTCCGTATAGTTTATAAAATAGTCCTAATAGAAAGGACTTCTACTTGCATCTCAAAATGTATATGCCACAATACTAAGCTCTGCACTAAGACCGACCAATGTCACGCCAATGCCTTCATTCAGATGGAGAAAGTCAATACTATCTGACTACTCAGAAATGGTTGTACTTATGTACAATGTTCCTCTATGCTGGAAAATTAATCACCAAAATATTCAAGGTGACTAGATGAGGGCATGTGTGTGCAATTAGCATGACGTGCTAACTGCAGTCACCACAGAGGACAGAAATCTTTGGCTAGAATGTTTCAAAGACATAATTACAATAATGTCAAATTTGAAAAAGTAAGTATGCCTTTGATCAGAAATAAATCAATGATTTATATCCCCAAAAATTGATGAAAATGGTCTGCTGCCAGTTCAAGAGAACATCAAATAAACCTTAAACTTAAAATAATTGTAATGGTTATCGAGTTCTTAATATTTCTAGGTCTGATCCAATACTTCAGATTTACACCTTCTGTTGCCACAGCATTGACTCCATTTCATCAATCATTAAAGAATATTATTTAAAAAAAAATCTTTGACCGTAGTAAAAGGTGATTTTTCTGGCTTAGCATTGGAAATCACCTGATTTATTAAAGAAGACCTGACTTTTGAAGCAAGTTTATGAACACATATTTAGATGAAAAGATTCAGACACAGATCTAAATGGAGACTTGAAACGGTTTTCAAGACTTTAAATACTTTTAACTGTCTACTAAAGAATGTATAGATGATATAGAGCTGCTGAAGGAGCTGCAAAGCATATTTATCCTAGAATTCAATGCAAATCAGTTGTGTTGAGGGGTCAAGGAAAGAGCGTTCATGTCGCAGCCCTGCTTTCACCAATCTTTCCACCACCATGCACAAGAAGCGCAAGACAGACACCATTGTATGCAGATGCCGAGAAGTCTGTTCAGCTCTGGCTGAACAACTTCTAATCTTGTGTGGACTCGATAAGAAGAAGTTGTGTTGGGCAAATGTGAAAACTTTGGGCTAGAGGATTTGTCTATTGGCCGGGCACTGGGAAAGACAGAGGAGATTTGGTAGATAGATATTCTGTATGGCAGGACTGCAAACACAACTCGTAAAGCACCACTGCAGGTGTGGAAATGGTTTACAGGCCCATTTCTGTGAATCCATACATAATTCTATAAAAGGGCAGACAACATTTTAGTATTTATCAATCATATTCAAATTAATTGGAAGTAATGACTGTGTGATCAAGTATTACTGCAAGTGTTATCTTAGAGGAATCTTTGCCAGGCACAATTCTGGATGTAGCATCAGGCACTGGTCCAAGATTGTTTTTGATGAACAATTTATTTAGAACAAGGGAATAATATACAATTTCACTTCCCCTTATCACCCAGATTCAAATGGGGAAGCGGAAAGATCCCTTTTAATTTATAGAAGGCATTGAAGAAATAGGCCAAAGAGTCACGAAATAACAACGTACCACTGCTTAAAACTGATGGAACAATGCTGCACTCCTGAAGGATACACTTCTGCAGTAATACCGATGAACCAACATTTCTGGATGGCATGAATCTCACTATAATGATGATAATGCATACAGATAATCTAAACAAAATCGCCGTAGTTGATGCCACACTAAACTATCTTGTGAAGATGCTCCAAAACCCCCAAAAAACAACATTTAAATTTTACTGACAGTAAAATATGATTTTTCAGCCAAATTTTAAAAGAAAGATAATTGTTAGCAACATAACATAAGCTCAGTTTGCATGTTAGAGTTTTTGTGTGACACATCTTTACAAGTCGGAAGTAAGAAGATGGGATACAAGGATAATAGTGCGATATTAATCTTCTAAGAGCCGTTGAGAGACCCAGAAGAGTTCTAGTGGACTACTTTATTCCAGCAGATGATAAACTGGAAAAAGCTCAAAGAATGAGAGATTAAAAATGTTGAGAAAAAAAGACCTGGTTACATTTTAAAACATTGTTGTTATTTTTTGCAAGGGAAGCAGTAATGAGTGTAAATATACAGGAGAGCATTTCTGACACAAGCCACGTGTGTACTTGGGGCATCATAGTTAATTATCATTTTGTTCTCAGCTGACATCCACACAGACACAATTTCAGCAAGAATTGACCATGATTGTGAACCTTTTCTGAAGCTGACCTATATTTTGTGTTGAGGCTAATCTTGGTATTGTTACACCAATTGCAGGTATGATAAGCTAACAGCGCAGATTAGTGGCTGAGCCTCCGAAATTTAATACTATTTAGATTTTTTTTTTAAATCACACTTAATCATCAGCAAAGAAAACAAATGAATTAGAATAGACAATTAAAGCTCAAATATTTTTAGTGCTCCCGATTAAACTTCCACCACTCCACATCATGCTGGTTTGCACATGCTCTGTTACATTGGTGGTATCCAAGCAGAATATCAGGTAAAATTCTCACTTTCTCCCAGCTGTCTTTGTAACATGTGAAGTTCTTGTTGGACCTCGGCCAGTGAAAATGTTGATGGTGTCAGGTAAGCTGGCCCAAAGGGCTTGCTTCCAAACTGAGAAGGGAAGCCAGCACAATATGAAGCCTGACAGGCATGAGGGCTTGGTGGCACACTGCTGGAATAGAAACCTAAAGGTGGACAGCAGAATCAAAATAGAAATAAAATGAAAAGTTTTATAGAAATAAACACAAATTTCAACATAAAACACAGTAAATGTGGAAACACTTATTAAACCTGCTCCTACTGTGCATAAATACACCCAGATTTGGAATTACTACACTTGTGATTTTATTTTTCCTGCTGTTCCAAGCCCTAAATGATCTGACTGTTGCTCAGGTACGTTCGGTATATTCCTAATTCTTTGATGTTTTACCGAAATGCTCATTCCCACTGAGATCAAGGTCGCGACTGTCAATGGATGTTATTTCATCATTCAACTTCTAAATACAAACCTATTACTGCGGGAGTTAGTGGTGAGGGAATTCTGGATCGATTTTCTCCTCCTTAGCCCAAAGACTTGAAGCAAAGGCTATAATCAGTATAGAGCTTAGCACCTTTATTTTCCTGATCTGCACTCTTGGTTTATGTTGGACAGGTGTAACTGGACCAACCGTACAATGCAAGTGTCAGAAAGATTAAACCCAGAAAGCAAATCATCTGTTCTTAGAAGTTTTACGCCTTAAACCACCATCTACCTTTTGATGAACATGACAGGGATTGATGTTCAGTGCATGGAAGGCAGCATTGTACCCATTTTGCATCTTCTACTTCTAACTTGTATTTAAATGTTAGATTTAACATTAGATACCCTGAGCAAAAAAGGGTATCAAGTAATGAGTGTGACATCAAATTATAATAACCCAGCACATGTAACCACGACTGCACTGAAAACATTACCTGAATTGAAGGGAGGAAGATCAAAACCTTTTACTTAAAGTGTCTACACTAGTTTTAAAGCCCCAATTAAAGCTATAAACATTGACCAATTTCTAACTGTACCTTTTTGTGTCTTAGCAGTGTCACAGGGTTGTTGAGAGAGTGAGATGTTGGCATTATCCTTGGGTTGACTTTCACATGAAGAGGCAGATGCAAGAGATGAATGTTGGGATGAATTTTCATAATGATTTTGATCATCTGATGAGAGCAATTGTTAATGTAATGAGGTGTCAAAAAGCCACAAACTCATAGAAAGACATGAAACTAAAACAAAGTCAACATGTAAATTCTCGAACATAATTTCCACTACAAGGGCACTTCCACCAGAAGAACTATAGCAGTTCAAAAGATGACTCATCACCACCTTTTCAGGGCCTTGGCACCAGATTCCAATATGTGAATGTATCCAAATAATAGTTTCTCTGGTTGAGAGGCCAGTGATGATGGATCGTCAATTTAAAGTTATCACTGTCCCATTTATAATAGCTCAAAGAGCTTTAGTGCCAATGAAATATTTTGCCGGTGTAGTGCCTGAATATAAAATAGCTGCCTCTTTGAGCAATGCGATAATAGCAAGAAAACCTATTTTTTGCTAACACTGTATGATAGATAAACATTGAACAGCTTACTGAGGAAAATGCCCTGGTTATTTCTCAAGGTAGCGCCATGGAATCTATTAAGTCCCCCCAAGAAAGCAGATGGTCCTTCTGTTAACTTCTTAGCGATGGACAACAATGCAGCACTTCTTCAATGAAATGTTAGCTAAGAATTTGTGTGTTCAAACCAAATTCCTCCTGACTTACCAACAGACAAAAATGTACTGGTATGCACCTTCAATTAACATATACTGCATGTCATGTGGCTGGAAGACAAAATAAGGATGCTGACCTTTTTAGAGGCGCTGGTTTGCCGTATCAGTGCATGCTGTCACAAAGAAAGCACTGCCCATAGCTAACAAACTCATGATAATGAGACAAATGATTGAAGCATGGACTGTTGTGCCTGTAGACTATGTGGGACAAACCCCCATTCCTCCTCCCCAATTTTATGTTTTAATAAAACATTTGAGATATATAATTGAATTAATTGGTCATCTTCATAAAATGGTTTGACAGTACTCGATAGATAGCATTCTGACTTGGGGCCCTTCAGAGTAAGCAAAAAAATGTAGCAATTTTCATTGTATGTACTGCTATCAGTATGTTCTAGATCTCTACACATGTAGAGTGTCAAATTATAACTGGATTACTAAATGAAGGGGTAATATATATCAGTATAATTCAGTTTAATGAATCAGGTGAAATGAATTGAGATATTTAAGATTAACGAAGGTGGTGATGAGGTTACAAGATCACTGTTGAGTGATATAGTCATCCTATGATATCACAAAGGCACTCTGTGACGATAAAGGGACAGAATGAGCAATGCACACAGAATGAGCAACACACTCATGATACAATAGTTAGCGAGAATAACACGGTAACTGTATGAGACCATCTGGATACCCGAGTGATTTCTTCTGGCCTGCCCATTAGTGAGTAAAAACTGTCCCTTATAGTGTGTTTTGTGACAGAATATTGATTTTCATAAATGAGGTTCAATTTATAACTGGTAAAAGTCATAAATAGACATTGTTACACTTTGCTGCGATACATTTTAAACTTATTTGCGAAGTATACTTTATTTATATAGCAATACAGCAGCCATAAAGCATCAGCACATCGGATATAAACCAGAAGTGGTGCTGGTTGAAGCATAAATACTGCCAGGAAACTATTGACGAAATGCAGGCTTTCTAAATCCTGATGTCTTCTGCACCCACTTAAACAAAATGAACAATCATCGAGCATCGAATACAGAACATAAAACAGTACAGCACCGGAAGATAGACTGGATGTGGAGAGGATGTTTCCACTTGTGGGAGAATCTAGGACCATACTCAGAATTAAAGAACGGTCCTTTAGGAAGGAGATGAGGAGACATTTCTTTAGTTAGAGAATGGCGAATCTGTGGAAGACATTGCCACAAAAGGCTGTGGAGCCAAAGTCAATGGATATCTTTAAGGCAAAGATAGATAAGTTCTTGATTAGTATGGGCCTCAGGAGTTATGGGGAGAAGGCAGGAGAATGGGGTTAGGAAGGAGAGAGAGATCAGCCATGATTGAATGGCAGAGTAGATTTGATGGGCCAAATGGCCAAATTATGAACGTACGAAGTGGCCCTTCAGCCCACAATGTCCATTCTGAACTAATCTCCCCAATCTGCATGCCATCCATATTACTCCATTCCCTGCATATTGATGTGCCTATCAAAAAAATCTCTTAAATATCACTATCTCATCTGCCTCCACCACCATCCATTGCAACGCACTTGGTGGGAGATGATGAGTAACATACTTGCCCCACACATCGCCTTTGGACCTTGCCTCTCACAACTTAAAGCTATGCCCTTCCGTCTTTAACATTTCCACCTTGGGAAAAAGTGCCGACTGTCTACCTGTTTATGCCTTTCATAATTTTATATACATCTTTCAGGTCTCTTCTCAAACTCTGACACTCCAGAGAAAACTATCTGTCTTTCCAACCTCTCCTTATACACCCTGTATTCCAGGCAGCATTCTCATAAACTCTTCTGCATCCTTCTCAAAGCCTCACATTATTCAACCAGAACTGTACACAATACTTCAAATGTTGCTAACCAAAATTTTATATAAAGTTGCAACATCACTTCCTGACTCATGTACTCAATGCCCCGGCCGACAAAAGCAAGCATACCACATGCCTTCTTTATCACTCTCTCCAAATAGATATATATGTGTTGCCACATTCAAAGAGCTATGGACTTTGACATCCAAGATCCCTCTGTATATCAATGTTTATAAAGGTCACGCCATTAATAGTAAGATTAAACGAGAACTTACCAGTTTGAAGTTTGATCTTTATTTTATGAGGAGTAACGTTGAGGGATTACGTGAAGACCCCGTCCAGTACGCATGCGTGTCAATCTTCAAAGCAGCGGTGTGAAATCACAGATAACAGTTATTGAACTGAACATAGTAAGATAAGAGAACCATAATACCAGTTGAACTTTATGATAGAGGGCTGGGAGCAGAGGGCACAAAATCCCTCAACATTACTCCTCATAAAATAAAGATCAAACTTCAAACTGGTAAGTTCTCGTTTAATCTTATTATTTTACTTCGGAGTCACGTGAGTGACTACGTGAAGATTTTAAAGCTCTGTGATTTCATGCCGTGGAACCGAGTCCAGGCGTCATACACTGCATCAGTAGGCCAATGATGAGTGAACATTAAGAATGCATTCAGACATGACATAGATATAGACATGTTGATGCTATTAATGAATAATAGTGGCAATAGTAACCTCCCTCAACCTGGAGGAAGTATGAACCATACCTAACATAGAGTTGGCAAATACCCCATATCTGGCAATAGGTTATTCTGAATATTTGGACAGATCAATGGTTTGACCATCCTGCAACCGCTAGGATGTGGTCCATCCCTGCTGCTGAGGTATAGCGGTCCTGGTGTATAGCGGTCCTGGTGGAGTGAGACTCAATGTCAATGTACACTCCTGTATATGCCAGAACCATATAACCATCTGGAGAAGGTTCGTAGTGATTCCTTCTAACAAGATTTTATGTAACTAATAATATTGCTGTCAGTCTATAAGGCTCTTAGGAACCTTGACATACTGGTGTAAATGCGTGATCACATGCAACCCAAGGTCCACGGGAAGGTCAATGTACTACTCCTGTATATGCCAGACCAATATAACCATCTGGAGAAGGTTCGTAGTGATTCCTTCTAACAATATATTATGTAACTAATAATATTGCTGTCAGTCTATAAGGCTCTTAGGAACCTTGACATACTGGTGTGTAAATGCGTGATCACATGCACCAACCAATCTCTGGTCCATGGGATTTTAAGCAACATCTAGTTTAGGATATCAGAGGGTGAGTCCGGAATCAAGTAGTTTCAGTTGGTATCAACCAAATAATTTAAACTTAACTGGACAATGGTGAGAGTAACAATGTCCTAATCCCAAATATAGCTATGTGTCTGATAAGGCTAATTTAAACGTACGGAAGCATACAGTATGTTCAATATCATATGCAGATTGGCCATGCTATCTTAATTGTAGTGATAGCTCGCTTATGGTGCAGCCGAAGCACTGATAGTGAGTCTGTAAGGTTGATTATATCATGCAGAGGATGGTTTTCAAATCACAACTGGAGTTAGCCATTTTGTAACGCTTCTGAACCATGTAAGGTTTTTGCCTCATCTTCGTTAAATTTCCATAGGTATATAACCCAGGCAGGCACTATGAAAACCCGGAAATCTTGCACATGGACCTGTTATTCAGGCCAAAAGTCATATAATAACATTGCACATCCTAGTTGAGGCGAGAATGCACAATCGCCAGTCCACATGCCTCATTCTTGTGAGCCTTGTCTTGAAAGGCAACTCAATAGTTACCTGTGTGCAATATAAATTGTAATCTAGTGTTTTGATCGTCACCATGTAAATATCCAAACCATTGATTTAATATAACCAACTTGTATCCGTGCTAAAGCGAGACATCATCGATGAGGTTCCATACCTTTATCCGAATGGGTGGATTAACATATACCGGACCAAGCTGCCTCAAACTTGTGCATGCATGATTTTACATCTGCTCCCTTTATGGTAGAATGCACCTCGAGTACATTGGGTTGATACATCTTCCAGGAAGGCCCCATCTGCCTCCGTAACCTAAAAATTAACCCCTTACCCATTGTACGGCAATAGCATCATCAAAATTCACCAGCTTCAGTTTCATCGATTTGCTGGTGGGTGCGTAGGGGTGCTGGTTTCGAAGATGTGAGGTCTTGCGTGATGATTGTGACTTTGATGTTTCCTAACGGCTAATTTTTTGTCTCAGCTCCTCCCAGACCAATGGATGATTGTATAGTAATCAATGTTTCAGTGGTACCCCCTGCAATTTGCGGTTAACTCTTCAGCCAAACCCCTGTCTTCAGAGTCAGCCCAGTGGTGACTCCTAATTTAGTAAAATACAGTATGCTCTGTCGAGGGAGATTGGCCATGCACTTATTTGATAGCTCTGTGCATAAGCACTGATAGTGATTTGGTAAATAATCTGGAAACTGGAGATAGCCCATTTTGTAACGCTTCTGAGTGTATCGTTGCCTCATCCAGTTAAATTTCAAATATCTTCAACCCTGTGAGCGGAAATTATCACATGGAAGTTATTCAGAAAAGTCTATACTGCACATGCGGGTTGAGGCTGTTGACAATGATCAGTCTACATCCCATTCTTGTGAGCCTTGTCTTGAAAGGCAACTCCAACCATACCTGTGTGCAGTATAAACTAATCTAGTGTTATCCCAAACCAGGGTAAATATTCAAACCAGTTTAATATTACCAACTTGTATCCGTGACAGGAGACATCATCGATGAGGTTCCATACCTTTATCCGAATGGGTGGACTTATGCAACCCGACCCAAGAGCTGCCTCAAACATGTGTGCATGTTTTTACATCTGCTCCTGGGAGGTAGAGGAGCTCGAGTACGAGGTTGGTGCATCTTCCAGGAAGGCCGTTCTGGGCTGTCCCTAAAAAAGACCTTTGTCCTGGTTGTACGGCTTTCACACTTTCACCAGCTTCAGTTCATCGTGGTTTGCTGGTGGGTGCGTAGGGGTGCTGCCGTCGAAGATGTGAGGTCTTGCATGATGATGTACAGCTTCCTGAACCCCCGGCCACTTGTCGCGCTCCTGCTGCTGTAGTGTGGATTCCTGCACCCCTGCACACATATTTCTCACAAAGCCAAAACCCTGTCTTCGAGTAAGCCCAGAAGTGATACCCTCCTAATGCTCCCCTCTGTTGAGGGAGATGCATTATGCAGCCTCTCAATAAGGTGCTGGTCATGGGCATGTTACCCCTGGTGTTCTATGTGGTCCTTGTAGAAACACTTCCATTGGGGTTCTTTCGATCTACCCTGCATGTGGGATATGCGATCGCAGTTGCTCCCGCCGTCCCTTATAGCAGGGCTTCTCCACCGTGTTTTCCAGCCTGGGCTTTCTTCTGCTTGGTCTTCCCACCAGTCCCCCCGATTCCGACTGTGCAGGTGCCCGCAGTAACTGCAGACTGCTGATCAATAGCGATCCAGGTGCCCTATAAAAGCCCGCAATTCCGCGATTCCGCAGTCAGTCTGGGGCGGTCCATTCCTGTATCCTTCTTCAAAATAGGGGGGGGGGTTCGAAGCCGCTGGAATTTACCTGCATGTCCTTTTTAAACCTTATGCTGCACAACGTCCTGACTTACTGTCCGTCTCGTGGTCGTGGTTTCCCGCAGTCCTACGGAGCGGGTTCTCAGGTCGCTTCCCCGCGGTCCCTTATAACAGGGCTTCTCCATGGAGCGGTTTTCCAGGGGTGTCTGCAACGGGATATCCAGCCGCTATTTACAAAGTCATAGCCAATATGAAGCCGCTGGTACTAGACGCTATTTACAAAGGCGGGGGAGAGGGTATCCTGCTTCGGGGGGGGGGGGGGGGGGGGGGGGGGGGGGGGGGTATATGAAGCCTCTGCCAGTGGCACAGTAGGTGACTTACGCCAGCGGCTCGAAGGCGAATCCACCGCCGTCCACTTCCCGTGGTCTCCCGAGCGGATTTTCCACCAATATGCCAGCGGCTCAAAGGTGAATCCACCGTCGCTCGCTACCTGCATTCCGCGGTTCCGAGCGCCTAGGTCCGTGGGCTGGATTCCCCTTGACCGGGGTTCCCTGGAAGTTCGAGACTGGGGTTTCCCCTCCGTCCCGACTTTTCCCCGGACTTTTAGCAGACCCTCTAAGTAGAGGTTCCTGCAAGAAGATTTAACCTGAAAGTTAAAAAAAAAAAAAAAACTTACCTCAGGTCTGTTGCTGGCAGGAGAATCACGTTCACCCTGCCAGTCATCACGCAATGTGATAGACGATATGACACGCATGCGTACTGGACGGGGTCTTCACGTAGTCACTCACGTGACTCCGAAGTAAAATTGTGTACTTTCACCATACATTCAATTTCCCAAAGTGCAACTCCTCACACTTGCTCTGATGAAATTCTATCTGCCATTTCTTTGCCCATTTCCGTGGCAAATCTATATCCTGCAGCACACTTTGACAGCCATCCTCCCTGTAAGCAATTTCACCAGCTTTGTTTTCGACTGCAAACCTCCAAATGAACCTATCTACGTTTACATCCAAGTCAATTATATATATTCCAAACACTAACTGTCCTAGCATCAATCTTGCGGAAATGCACACTGGTCACAGATCTCACAGACATGCCGACTGTCTCTAATTAGGTCTTCCAAAATAAAGAAAATTCTACCCCAAAGAATCCTCTCCAATAGCTTCCCTACCACTGACATGAGACTCGCTGACCTATAATTTCCTGGATTATCTCTACTTCCCCTTTTTAAACAAAGGAAAAACATTGGCTACACTCCAGTCCTCCGGGACCTCGCCTATGACTATAGAAAATACAAAGATCTTTGTCAAGTGCACTGTGATCTCCTCTCTTGCCTCTCTCAATAACCTGGGATAGCTCCCATCAGGCCCTGGGAATTTATCCCCATTAAAGCTCCTTAAGAACCTCAAAACCACCCCCGTGATCTCAAATTGCCCTTACGTATTAATATTTAACACACTGATCTCACTGTCGTCCATGTCCTTCCCCTTGTTGTAAAACAGATGTAAAGTACTTGTTTAGTACATTGCCCACATCCTCTGAATCCAGGAATAAATCCCCTCCTTTATCCGTGTGCGACTGAACCTTCTCGCTGGATACCCGTTTTTAATGTATGTATAAAAAGCCTTTGGATTTTCTTTAATCTGACTCACCAATTACTTTTCATGGCCTCTTTTGGTCCTTCTAATTGCCTGCTTGAGTTATTTCCTGCTTGCTTAATGTTCCTCAAAGTCAGTCTGATTTCATCTTACATCCACTTTTTGGCTAAATTCACAAACACTTTGATCATCCAAGGGTCCCTTACCTTGCTATCCCTTATTCTTCCTCCTTACTAAGACCATGCTGGCCTTAGACTGATCAACTGGCTATTAAATGACTGCCACAGGTTAGGCGTGGACTTCAGGTGTGGACTTGCCCAATAACAACTGCTCCCAATTTATTCTCCTGATCGGCTGCTTAATGCTGTAATTTGCTTAACTCTAATTTAGTATCTTCCCACAAGGTCCAGGTTTACCTTTATCAAAGTGCATTGAGTTTAATATCTCTATCTCTAAAGAAAAAATGTCAGACAATGGATTGTTCTCTCAGAAAATTCAGTGCAACTCAACTCTTTTTTAAGGGTGAGAAAAAGTAGTGAAGGTTAGCTGCCCAAGGGACTTACTTATGTGCCTTAGAAACATAGAAACATAGAATATAGGTGCAGGAGGAGGCCATTCAGCCCTTTGAGCCAGCACCGCCATTCATTGTGATCATGGCTGATCGTCCCCTATCAATAACCCGTGCCTGCCTTCTTAATGAGGATATCCTCATACAGCAATTTATTCATGGTATTAGCATTGATATTAGAATTTGAGAGACCTTTTACACACATTAAAGATGTGAAATGCTGTTACCAATCTAATAGCTGGTTACCTATCTAAATGCTCAGCATATTCATCAAGGATCTTTAAGATAGCATACCACACAGAATATGCAACGTATGTAAACATAATCGGCTGTCCATGTAGTCCTAACATGACCCATTCTGCTTCCACATTTCTTGTTGTTTCTACTATTCCAAGGAGTTACCTACACGAAGGCCAGATTGGCATTTTTCAATTATACCCTATTGTAAATACTTCACAAAAGATTGCCGAGGACTGTTTCATGGGAGTGAGGCTGGATATGAAGTTGTTCACATGAAAGACCAGGTAGAGACTTGCTCTACTTACACCATCACTGAAAATATTAGTTCACATTCTTATTTCAATGTGACTGCCATGTCTCGACACAAATGTTGCAGCTACACTGATTTCAACACTGATTTCATTTTAACACATGTAATTATGCTCCTTTGCCCTTCCAGTGCTTAAGGCAGTCCGAGCTTTAAATGTAACCCTACCTGATGTGGCGTGTGCTTCCAGCTCCGTGCTCTGTCGATCATCGTGCGAGTACTCACTGCTCAGGTCAACTTCATAACAATAAGCATCCAGGTCATCGTTGGTTGACTCTTGCTCATCCGATACAAACGATCCTCTATCAGATTGCTCAGACTCTGAGAGAACGTGGCTGTTGGTCGGAGTGTCTGCCCGGCTCTGTAGTTTGCAGTTTAGGGATTCAATTAGCTTGTTTTTCTGCTCAAGTTCTTTGTTCAGTCTGTGAATAAGTTAAAACGACAAGGAATAAATATCATCAACCTGTCAGAGTTTGTAGCCAATTTCCTTCCAGCATTCTATATACATTAGTCGCTGGAAAATTTTTCATTAAATAAGGGCACATTTACTTTGAAAACCTCTGCTGTAAGCTATGAGAAGAACGGTAATTTACTAACAGAATATAGATAGGCTGGTGGAATGTGTGATCAAAAGGCCAATGAAATATAAAGCAACAGGTAGATTATATTTTGATAAGAAAAAACAAGTATAAGTAATATATAAATTGAATGGCACAATTAGTCCTAAAATAGTTACAGCAGTATAGAGAGAGCTGTAAATAATTGAAATGGACAGAGGAAGTTAAGAAAGCAGTTGGCGCTGTTGATGGTTGCCTCCGACTGCAGTCCGTTTGTCTTTAAAAAAAAATATTTTTAGTATGTTTAAAGTATTTTTTTTAGTATTTTATGTGGGGGAGGGGGGTAGGGTAAAGGGGGAAACCGTCCTTCAGTCTCTTCCTGGTACGGACGTGACTATTCTCCGAGTCGCGCCCTCGCCCCCCTCCTCGCGGCCTACCAACTGGTTTGGCACGGCCTTTCCTGCCGGGACCGGACCAGAGCTTCAGCGCTGGATACATCCCGGAGCAGGCGATATCTCACCTAGGATCGCCGTTTGAGGCTCCGGAGTGTTGGGCCTGCTGCATCGACGGATCTGTGGTTCGCGGAGCTCCCAACACGGGCGACGCTGACCAACATCGCGGAGTCCTGGGACCCTTTGCCGGGGGCCGCCAGCGTTGAATCTCCGCCTAGCTCGGCCTGTGGACTTCGGGAGCAGCGGACTCCAGTGGAAGGTGGCCGATTCAGAGGTCCAGGCCGCTGAGGATGTTCTTCCGCCCAACGTCGGGGTTCCATTGTTCCCGGTGAGAGGGCCTGAACATCGGGCCGCCCGTAGCGGCGACTGCGGGGGCTCGGGAGGCCACGGCCACGGGTGAACATCGGGGAACATCAGGGAACATCAGCGAGGAGGTTGACTGGACTTTGGTTCCTTCCCTCACAGTGGGGAACTTTGTGTTGTGGATTATTGTGTTCTGTGTGTTTGTTTTTTTATTCGTATGACTGTATGGGAAATAACATTTCGTTGTCTCTTACTTGAAGACAATGACAATAAATTGAATCAAATCACATCAAATCAAATCAATCAAGCAGTTTAAAAAAAGTATACAAGACCCAGGGACTTACAAATAGGGGTTCTGAGTAAAGGAGAAAGGACATTGGAAAGATATTGTCAAGCTTGAAAGGATTCAGAGAAGATTTATGAAGATGTTGCCAGGACTAGAGGGTCTGAGCTATTGGAAGTGGTTGAGTAGGCTGGGTCTCTATTCCATGGAGCGCAGGAGGATGAGGGGTGATATTTTAGAGGTGTATAAAATCATGAGAGGAATAAATCGGGTAGATGCAAAGTCTCTTGCCCAGAGTGGGGGGAATCAAGGACCAGAGGACATAGATTCAAGGTGAAGGGGAAAAGGTTAAATGGGAATCTGAGGGGTAACTTTATCACACAAAGGGTTGTGGGTGTATGAAACAAGCTGCCAAAGGAGGTGGTTGGGGCTGGGACTATCGCAACGTTTAAGAAACAGTTAGATAGGTACATGGATAGGACGGGTTTGGAGGGTTATGGACCAAACGCAGGCAGATGGGACTAGTGTAGCTGGGACATGTTGGCCGGTGTGGGCAAGTTGGGCCGAAAGGCCTGTTTCACTCCATAACTCTATGACATCATGATGAACCTTTACAAAATGCTGGTTGAATCACAACAAAAATATAATTGGGCCAAAATATGCAAATGTCACTGAAAAGATATACAAGAGATTTACTGAAATGAATACTGGAATATGATCTTAGTTCCATGAATATATGAGAGAAATAGGGATTGTTCTCCTTGGAACAGGAGAAGTTGAGTAAGATATTGGTATTTAAGATTAGGAAGGGTCTGTACAGAATAGCTGAATATAACTTGTTCCCAGCAAGTAGAGTCCATTGCCAGAATAAGTAATAGAGGTAGATTCAAACATGGTATTCAAAAGGTAAAATAATGCAGTGGAGGGGAGATGGTGGGGGAGTGGAAGAAGCTGCATTGTTCTTGCATTGAGTCAGCATGGAATAAATGGGTCAAAGAGCCTCCTGCGCTACAACATTTCTGTCATTCATAAACAGTGGGTTATTTTTATTTACATTGAATTTTAAAGGATAGTAGGTAACATGGCCCATCATCCATGTAGCGGCTTCATGAAGCAAGATATTTGTTTTTATATTTCATTCTCTGACACTCCCACCACCTTCAACGTTATTCTACCACCAGTCATACCTTCCCATCCCCACCTCTTTCACTTCCGTAGAGACCATCTTCTGCAACTTCTTGGTTTGCACATCCCTTCCCACACAATCCGCATCCTCCCCAGGCATTTCCTTTGCAACTACAGGAGATGTAACACCTGTCCCTACACTTCCTCTTTCACTTCCATCATCCGGGTGAGACAGAGGTTCACATGAACCTCCTCCAATCTTATCTACTGCATTCAGTGCTCCTAATGTGGCATTCTCTCTTTTTACATCAAGCCTTCGTCACTAACTCCACCCATTTGCCAATCACCCCCACTCACCTGTATCCACCAGGTGTTCCCCTCCTTTACCTATCTTCTCCCCTCCCCCCCCCCCCCCCCCCCCCCCCCCGCACACTATCAGCCTGAAGTAGGGTCTATCCATTCTTTCCACAGATGTTGCCTGCCTGACCCGCCAACTTCCTCCAGCTCTTTGCTTAAGATTCCATCATCTACAGTCTCTTGAATTTCCAAGATATTTGTTTGGATCAGTTCCCCTATTCATGATTTAAATGCTACCATTGATTCAGATTCCATTT
Organism: Leucoraja erinaceus; assembly: GCF_028641065.1. NCBI lineage: Eukaryota > Metazoa > Chordata > Chondrichthyes > Rajiformes > Rajidae > Leucoraja > Leucoraja erinaceus. The sequence continues at coordinate 45,333,138 of NC_073386.1, forward strand.
CCAGTAGCCCACCTAGGGTAGAAACCATTCTCTGGGACAAGCTAATACGTTACATTGTCTACCTTTTATCTTTTGGTATACTGTGCGATTTGTAAGATATCACTACAAAAGTATAACATGATTTTCCATGTCAGAAATCTTGCCTTAAGCAATCTCAGTTATGATGTATCGCAGACACAATCCAGGGTAACCCTCCACACTATTCTAGTGACATAGAATATTTGTATGGACATTCTATACTTGTTATTAAAGAGTAGGAAAACAAACCCATTATCCTGAAGCCACACAATGTAATTTTCAATATTTTTTTAGTATGTGCACATACCAATTAACAATGTGTCATTGACTTCACATAATTATAAACTGAGCCAGAGTAGACCATGTATTTCAGTGGCACCACACACAATAACACAATAAAAATAGAATCATATAGGACAAGACCTTCATGCAAGAAAACTGCCACGATGATAGATCACGATGATTGCAACAGAAGGTTGTGGAGGCCAAGTCAGTGGATATTTTTATGGCAGAGATAGATAGATTCTTGATTAGTACGGGTGTCGGAGGTTATGAGGAGAATGGGGTTAGGAGGGAGAGATAGATCAGCTATGATTGAATGGCGGAGTAGACTTGATGGATCAAATGGCTTAATTCTAATTCCTTATGATCTTAATCCTGCCACAGGATCTGAAATGATCTGTAGACTCAATATATTTTGTTTCCTATAATCAGTACCCAAAATGTATATACCAGCAGAGCTCCATACTGCAATTGTATTATCTTATTATATACTGCATGCAATACCATGCGTACACACAATCATTGTTTTGACCTATATATAAAGTCAGCATGTTAGCACAGAGTGCACTGCACTTACCTGCATCAGCAATGAAGCAGAACTTCTGTTGATCTGTAAGCTGCTATGCCCATTTGTTGCCTGGTCATGGAGTTTGCACTTTCTTGGGAAGGTAATCATCATGCTATCAGGGGGCCTCAGCATTGTGTAGGGCTTATCTGGCCTAATGATATACCCCACACATGATCGCCTTGGCAGCCAACATGGCCAACTTGCCAGCTGTCACTGCGATGGGCTGCTAGACTGGCATAGATTCCATGCACAGATTTCCGACCTAAGTATCATGACATCTGAGGAAGCTTCTGCTCTCTCGTTGGACTCCATGAGGAATCCAGTAATCCCAGGTTCATCAAACAGCTGAACTGAAAGTCGGACATCTACATGTAGACAGTAGACAGTTTCAAACATCCAAGTACTGGAACTGTCACTTTTTGTTATACAATGTACAACCCAGTGCAGCATTCACCTGTCAATGTTGCTGCACTGACATAAAAACACAGAGAAATGCACAGTAATTTGATCAAATTTAACTGAATTCTGTATTGCAGTTAATTTCTTTGCACAGGAATAGTGACAGTATTGACCTGGATAAATATTGACTGTACTAACCTGTACCTATATGAATTATAATGACTCCCACATTGAGCAACTAAACTAACTATACAACAAGTATATAGTAACTGCTATATCCTATGTACGCATCTTCTATTCTACCCAGTATATATAGTGACAGAATCGCCTCTGTATACTGATTTATTTAGCTTGCATATGTAATTACTACCAATTTTCTTTACCCATAACACAGGCAATAAACATTCCACAGTTCAAGTAAATTAATTTAAAAATACAACAGTTGCTCTAATTTGTATTAACTGCAGATAGACAGTAATAAGAGAGTAATTTAAACCAAATACAGGGGGTGCATGAATTTAAATATATATATATTTATTGTATTACACCGCTGTAACTTGCATATATTGCTTCTGGTAGTCTGTACATATTAAGATTATGTTAATTTATATACATAATAATTATATATACGTATTGAAAATAATGTGATAATCAGCACCTCTACCTGAGACACAAATTCTCAATATATAGGAAATAAACGTATATGCATTAGACTAGAAATATAAAACTACTATATATTCAGTAGATGTCAAGATACACAGAGGCTCGAGTTATATCTATTGACAATCTAAATCTATATTTATAGATGCTGTATTGTTCTGTACTCAGCCAGTTTATCAAACTGAACGTACAATAAATATAAATTTGTTCATAAAACAAATTAAACTGCAGATCAATTGTAATAACCTATGGACATTAACAATTGACATATAATATGTGGTGTATTAATCTCTGTATGAACAGTAACTGTGTAACCTGTTGGACTCAATAAGTCACTTCATATATCACCATTGTATTACGAGAAAGAGATCCACATATTCCACAATAATCCTAAGTACCTAAAGCTTACAATAAATTCTCAACATTCTTTCTAGCAAAAAAGGAACTTAAGACATTTTCATTAATTGATAAAATCTTACACCGGCTGTGAAATACCTATTTACTATTTCCCCTTCTTCCAGCTTCTCATAAGCTTACACATGCCTGCAAACGTGCACAGTTGGAGGTGGTTTACAGACTTGCTCATTGACAATTCCTTAACTGAAGTTAACTGGTTGAAGTCTCTCTATCACTGGACCTTTATTGTCTCATTCATACAGTGCAACTCTTACTTGTCAAGTTCCTCCTTGGTGCTTGCAGCCAGGATCTGTTGCTGCCGTTTTAAGTTTCTCAGCTGCCCATGTAGCAGGCTTCGCTCCTTCTCCATCTGTTTGCGGAGCACGGTCATGTCCTTCTCCAGGTTACGGGCACTACTCATGGAGAAGGAGAAGAGGGATTCTCGGTAGATCGGGCTGTTCTTTGACAGCATGGCCAGCCACAGAGGAGCCATCTCCCTGCCAGGAGAATCTAAGTGCCACAGTCAATGATCAGTGCATTGAGAGTTTCCTTTACTTTAAGGAAAGCACAGGAAATCAAGTTCCAGGAAGAAATTGCAATCATTAATCAATATGTCAGCAGGAATCACCATCGTGAATATCTCGTAGCAACATGACAGTGGACAAGTCAATGGTGACAGCTTGACACAGAGAATAGCACATATTGCCTGTGCTGCTCTCTCTTCCCTGCGAGTGTCCAGACTAAATGCTCAAGTATCCTTACTCCTCCCCACTGCCTTCCCTCCCTACAACTCAACATCAAAACACATCAACGCACTGCCATAAAAAATTAGATTAAAGATCAACTGATTTGCCCAATAGCAAAATCTGGAGCTTTGTTCAAACATTACTGACCTATAACTAGGTTTTACGTAATAAAGCAACTGAATAGTATAAATTAAGGTAAAATTTAACGGTCAGTGGTTAGCAGCTGCACTGGCAATTTAACAAAGCACAGATGTACCACAGACGGTTAGACTCAACAGACAAAATCCCTGCTCCTCACAGGATAATCTGTTCAAGCACAGAATTATTGAAAATAATCCAATCCTATGACATTTGTGGTTATTTCCCCAAAGGCAATAATATTTAAAAATATCTGCCTCAAATTTAATGACCAGATCCAGTCCCAAAGAAACCCAGAGAAAAATAAAAATGGTTTTGGAGTAGGAATGACAGCAACACTACTGGTTGTGACATTTAGTCTGAAAGGTACTCTTACATTAGCTACTCGTCAATATTGAAACATGTGTTTCATGTTTATTTGGGTCAGGTTTACCGTTTAAATGTTGACAAGAATCAAACGGAACAAGAAAAAGAACACAACTTTGTAACTTTCAGTTCCACTTTCCTTTGCCTACAACAAATAATTAGAAAGAGAATGAGCATCACGTCGTAGAAGATGTGATGAACTGGAGTAAACAATATATTGAATGGTATAGGAAGGAACTGCAGATGCTGATTCACACCGAAGATAGACATAAAATGCTGCAGTAACTCAGCGGGACAGGCAGCATCTTTGTATAGTAGGAATGGGTGAAATTTTGGCTCAAGACCGTTCTTCAGAGTGAGAGTCAGGAGAGAGGGAGACAGCGATATGGAAGGATAAGATGTGAAAACGAGAGATCAAAGTTCACGTTCACAAGTGATAGGAGTAGAATTAGGCCATTCAGCCCATCATGGCTGATATATCCCTTCCTCCCTCCTAACCCCATTCTCCTGCCTTTCCCCCTTAACCCCTGACAAAGGGGTTTAAAGGGGACGAAGGTCAAGGAAAATGTAGAATAGATCATTGTTAGCTCGGGGAAGGTGACAATGAGGCATACAAAGGCAACATTTAATCAGGCAGTCAAACTACTTGAAGTTAGTGAAGTCAATATTCATACTGCTGGGTTGTCAACCACTCAAGTGAAATATGAGGTGCTTTTCTTCCAATTAACGTTGAGCCTCGTCAATAAATTGAGTGGAATTAGTACAACATGGAAATGATGGTGAGAGCCAGAAATAATGATATCAGTCTTCTTTTTTGTTAATTTGGAAAGCGTGGCTCATCCATGGCTTCATGCCAGAAAGCCATCTGATAATACAGAGCAGGTCGATTGGCCAAAAGAAACAGTGAACCAATAAGAGATGGGTAGAATCAGCTTGCAGATGAAACCTGGTTTCATGGGAGCAAGTAGATGAACCTTTCCTGGAGATATGTGGCCTGCATTCAAAATGGTTGGATCTACCACATAGATCAGAGCTATGAAGATGGCCAATTAAAAACAGGCAGAACAGAGATTAGTATGGTTGAATGTGTCAAATGCTTTGGAGAAACCATTTAAAAAGGGAAGACATTTCTGAAGACTATACACGGAATGTGGAGCGAATGGAGGGTGCAATTCCAGTTTCAGTTTTAAGGAATTACTAATTATGTGAAAGGGATATCAGTGGGAGAACATTGCTGCAGGATAGATTATAGTAAATATAGTTGTGAAATAAGATGAAGATCAAAAGGGGGTAAAGGTTTTACGCAGGGATAAAATCAATTTTATTAGGCGAGTGAATTAGCAAAAATGGACTGGAATCAGTTATTTGATCTAGGATATGGGAATCATTTAAGAATGCGGTTCAGAGATCAGGTTCCCACAATGATGAAAGGTGGGATTTCCAAATCAGGGGTTCTGCATGTAACTAAATGTATAGAAAGTAGGATAAGGAAAAAAAAACAATGTGAGTTTAATTTACTGCTAGACTGGAGAATTAGGGTAAATGTAGAAGTGAAACAAAGGGGAAATTGAAAACAAAGAGGGTTTGAAAAAACGGCAAATAAAATGAAATAAACTCCAAAAATGTTTTAGAACTGCAAAAAACCCCATAAAGAGCAAGGAAATAAGGAACGAAGGAAGTAGTAGACCCAAATAATAGGTATGTTACAAAACCTACCTGAATCGTGGCTGAGCATCTGCCCCACCCCTTGTGTGTGATTTTGGCGCTGTTTAGAGGGGGCGGGTTTAAAACGCGATTTTTACTAGGCTGTTCCAATCGAAAATGTTCAGCCTAGTAAATCATTAATGGAAAATCGCTGAAAGACCCCGTCGCAAAAGGTATTATTAGTTTTTATGGCCTTGTATAATATTTATAGTAGTTTAAAAATCACTCTCTCACTCCGCAACCTCTCGCAGCCCCAGGGTTTTATAAAGCAAACAATTAAAGGTATGTACCTTATTTTTACATTAAATGGGGCTTGTTTTGTAAACCCTGTTTGTAAAGTTTTCTATAGCGAGTAGTTCATTTTGGGCTCTTTATATCCTGCAGTATTTTTCTGGGCACTTGAGGGCACAAATCCAGCGCAATGTGAACGTTCTAAACCAGCGTGTTCACAGGATCACAGTAGAAAGCCGATTTAAATTGACTTTAATTTACAGCAAATGAACACTAAATTCCTTCCATTTGGCCTATAAATTGATGTAAATGAAATTTAAAAATCATGTTTTATTGTGAATTATTTGTGAATATTATTTGGACACTTGGGCTATTTAAAAACGTTAATCATTTATTAAGAAATGGATAGATGTTTAGTTCGGTAATTGAAGAGCTACAATTGGGTAACTAACTAATTATATGCTTTAATTTCAGGTTATCCAAGTAAGATTATTTTATATTTGTTTCAGAATGCTTCAATCTATGATAACTGAAAATTTCATTCAGTTCTCTTAATTTTTAAGAAGGTTATGGGCTTTTGACTGTCCACGATCACAGCTTTTTTGTTATGTCCATAGAAAATCAATAGGGAACAAGATGCTAATTTCCGAGTATGAAAATGGCCATAACATTTTTTATTACTTGAGATATGAAAGTGAATTAGGTGTCAAATTAAACTTATTGTTATGCTTTATCTGATGGGATAAATTGCAGACTTGATTTTTTAAATCTCAAAATTTTGTAACATTGCTACAAATAAGGACCAAAAGGGTAGAGGATGTAGATAGGATCCTTAATGCTTTTTTATGTCACTGTCTTCACAAAAGAGAGGGGTCGTGCCAATATCGAAGTTGAGGCTAAAGAGCATGAAATAGTGAAATAATTATTAAAGAATTGAGCATCTTTGAAAATGGTTATACAGACAGATCTGGATTAAATGCATCTCAAGCTGTTAAAAGAAGCCAGGAAGGAAATTGCAATTACTGTCTTCAAGTTTTCAGTTCTCTCAGGTCCCAGGAATGGTGCCAGAGATTGGAGAATGGCTAAAGTCATAACATAGTTTTAAAAAGGAAGGTTGGGGTGGATAAACCAGGTAATTACAGGCCAGTTACACTTCAATGACAGAATCCAGTATGAGGCTTTATTAAGAAAGGTACAGCTTAAAAGTAAAGACTCAAGTATGCCAAGGGAGAGTGGCAAATTGGACCCAATATTGACTCATTGACAAGAAACAAAAGGTAATGGCTGTCGTATATTTGTGACTGGAAGGCTATTAACAGTGAGGTTCCAAAAGGTTCAATACTCAGCCCCTTCCTTTTTGTAAGAAGTATTTGGACACAGTGTGATAAAGAAACATAGAGACGACACTGCAAGTGACAATCTGGTTTCCAGTGAGGAGGAAAATTGTAGATTGTAGAAAGGTTACAATGGTCTAGCCAGTTGGGCAGGACTCACCAAAAATACAAGTAATAGCAATGCAGAAAATAAATACATTGAAATATGACAAATCAGCAAGGTTCAGGTGTTACCAAAGCCTTAAAGGAAGGTGGTGAGGATTTTGTACATGTCCCAAGTACAATCTCCTTATGTACTCTCAATGCAAGAAAGATTCTTTTACATTAGCAATATATCACAATATTATTATAGATAAGCATAAGAGACACAAATGCAGGGAGGAGTGTACAATTAAGGATGCTGTGATCAAAAGGAATGAAAATTTACAGCTGATCAGTGTGAGCTTCCATAGATGTGTTAAGGGTGGATCATGGGCGGACTATGTATAAACATTGCTGTAATTTCTACATGGTGAAACCAAAATGTATAAAAATGGCATTTGTTTAAATCTGACAATGTGCACTTTAACCACATGCGATTTTTCCTTTTACAAAGTAGGGGGCAAATAAATAAATGATGGACCTTTGTCCCAAACATTATGGAGGGCACTGTATGTATTCAGTTATGTGCATCACACTTGGTAAGGAAGTGCATGCACAGTCCAGAATAATATCTGAACTTCAAATTTTGTTACTATAAAATAATATTGAAAATTGATTTTATCCCCTGGAGTTAGTAAGATTCTGGATTTAACTGAACTCTTCAAAGTATTAATGGGAACAAAGATTAAAAAAAATACATCTATGATTGATAGCAGGGTTGTGCAGGGCTCTACAAGTTTCACAAGGGTGGAATCAAGGAAAGAGGGTTTATGTCACGGCCCTGTTTCCACCAATCTTTCCCCCACCACGCACAAGAAGCAACAAGAGAGACACCATTGTATGCAGATTCCATATAATGTGCCGTCACTATTATCTATTTATCGATTTTATCTTTTTATCCTTTTGTTATTTTATGTTGCACGGTGAGCCAGATGCAACGAAATTTCTGTTGGTGTATTTTTGAATGACAATAAAGCATTTGATTGAGATGCCAAGAAGTGTGTTCAGCTCTGGCTGAACAACTTCTAATTTTGTGTGTGGACTCGATAAGAAGACGACCAATAAGGGCCATAGGAAATGGTGTAGATTGCAAAGCCCTTTCTACCCCTTTAAGACCACTGCTCTTCTCTATGTGATTGCTCTGGCAGAGGTAGATTCCCTGCGTCTCTTCATCTTTCTCTGCAGATTTTAGAAGGGTCAACTCTGTGCCAGCTAGCATTTCTGCTATGCCTTCACCAAGACATCTGTTCACAGGATCATCTTCTTTGCAGAGCTCTGGAAGATCAAAAGGTCCAAGGATAAATGCGTCATTGGAACACCAACAAATGTTAAATGAAAGTGGACAATACATTGCATGTTTTACCACACACGCACTTTCTATTTGTCCTACAGATTAAGAAGGCTGAGTACGATCATCAGTAGAAGTTTAAAAAGCAAACAGGTTGTTCTCATTGTACTACAAATCTCAGTGACATTGGTGACAACATAAACTAATTTGGCCTATTAATCAATGGAATAAAAAATCTGAACGGCTCTATAAATGGTATAAATGGTAGTTCTGACATGGGGTCAAGGAAAGGGCGTTCACGTCGCGGCCCTGTTTCCACCAATCTTTCCACAAGAAATGCAAGACAGACATCATTGTATGCAGATGCCGAGAAGCATTTTCATCTCTGGCTGAACGACTTCTAATCTTGTGTGTGGACTCGACAAGAAGGAGAAGTTCTGACAGGTTGCAGCCTGGTTAGCAAAAGCTTCATTTGCATTTGAAGTTGAATAGAAGGATTAACAGAAAGCCCATGAGCATACCACAAAAAGATGTCTGCAGGATATCCCATGGTAACAATGAAATTCCATCAATGCTAACAGAATTCAATAGGGATTGCTCTGAAATCAAACTGTAATGCCCTGCAGCAGACTGTTCAATACCCGAGTGTGGGAAGTTCTAAACCAATTTACTCCCGAGAAGAAGGGATAATTTGCTCAGCTCTTAAAAAAAAAAAAATTATTTTTTTTCTTTAAAAAAAAGTGGCCTGGGGCATCGGGATTAGCCATTAACAGTCACTCTTTCAATAAGACTAAGCGAAAACAAGTAAATGTTGCAATATGGTCCAATATGGAAAGAATCAGAACACTGACCACTGAGGAATGTTGTGCAGGTGAATGTGCCTGGACCAGAGCTGGAGATCAGACGACACAAGAGGTGTGAGGATGGAGGTGTTGGCGGGTGAAGTGGATGTCTTATAATCCAAAAAAAAGTTTGGGAGCCGCAATGAATTGCAGACAAAAAATGCTGGAGAAACTCAGCGGTTGAGGCAGCATCTATGGAGAAGTTCTCCTCCTCTCTCCGAAGACAGTTTCGCAACATCCTCTCTCCCACAAAGCCTACTGTATCCACCTCTTCCTTTTTTTTACCCGACCCCCCCCCTCCCCCGACATCAGTCTGACGAAGGATCTCGACCTGAAATGTCGCCTATTCCTTCCCTCCATAGATGCTGCCTCAATCACTGAGTTTCTCCAGTATTTTTCATCTACCTTTGATTTTTCCAGCATCTGCATTTTTTTCCTAAACAAAGAATTGCAGAAGCTGCTTTACAAAAAAAAGACACCAACTGCTTGAGTGGGTCAAGCAGCATCTTTAGAGGACGTGAATAGGTGACTTTTCGGGTCAGGACTCTTCTTCAGATTGTTGTAGAAGAGAAAAAGCTGGGGAAGGAGTGGGGCCGAGAAAATGTCTGACAAATGATAGGTGAATACAGGTAAGGAGAGGGACAGGTGGCTGGACAAAGGGTAGAGATGAAACAGAGACAAAGATGAGGAGAGCAGAGGGGTGAAATGTGAAGCCAGAGGAAGGGGTATTTGTGGAAAAGACAGGGGGAGTGGGGGGAGAGAAGAAAAAGTGGGGTAGGATACTGCGTGAAATAGGTACATGCCTGTGTGGTGTACAGGGAGAGAGGGGAAAAAAGGAGGGGGGTTGCCTAAGATTGGAGAATTCAATGCTCATACAAGTAGAATATGAGGTGCTGTTTCTGCAGTTTGCATGTGGCCTCACTCTGGCATGGACGCCTAGGATAGATAAGTCGGCATGGGAATGGGATGGAGAGTTAAAATAGGAATAAGGAACTCTGGATGACAAAAGAAATTGAGGCTCTGCTCACGAAACAGGAGGTGATATCGGTCAGGTATAGGTAACTGGGAACAACAATATCCCAGATGGAATACAGGGAATTGAGTGGCATACTTAAGATGGAAATCATGAGGACATAAAAGGGGCATGAGATCATTTTGGCAAATAGGATAAAAGAGGAATGGGATAAAAGAGATATTATAAATATATCATGGGACAAATGGCTAACTAGTGAGAGATTAGGGCCCCCTCAGATGCGTGGACCTGCAAGAGATAGGCAAGGTTCTCAATGACCATTTCTCTTAATTTCTTACTGCAGAGAAAGACATGAAGATGAGGGAACTTGGGAATTTTTAATTGAGAAATCTTGTGGACAGTCTGAATTTCAGTCAAGGAGGTGCTGAATATCCTAAGATATATGAAGGAAGATAAACCTCCCATGCCTGATCAGATATATCCAATATGGGAAGCTGGAAATGAAGTTGCAGGAGCCTTGACCGAGACATACAAATCATTGTTAGACACGTGTGAAGTGCCAGGAAGCTGGAGGACGGCTAATGTTATGCCTGTATTTTTTAAAATCCACAAGTAAAACCTGGGAACTACAGACCAGAAAGTAATTGTGGTACAAAAGTTACATCTGTGGTAGGAAGGTTACTGGAGAATATTCTGAGGAATAAAATCATACATGCATTTGGAAAGACAACAGTTGCTTAGGGATGGGTTGGGCGATCGTTTCGCCGAACACCTCCGCTCGGTCCGCAATAACCAAGCTGACCTCCCGGTGGCTCAGCACTTCAACTCCCCCTCCCACTCCGCCTCCGACCTCTCTGTCCTGGGTCTCCTCCATGGCTACAGCGAGCAGCACCGGAAATTGGAGGAACAGCACCTCATATTCCGTTTGGGGAGTCTGCACCCCGGGGGCATGAACATCGAATTCTCCCAATTCTGTTAGTCCTTGCTGTCTCCTCCCCTTCCTCAGCTCCCCTGCTGTCTCCTCCCACCCTCCAGCCTTCTGGCTACTCCTCCTTTTCCCTTTCTTGTCCCCACCCACCCCCCCCCCCGATCAGTCTGAAGAAGGGTTTCGGCCCGAAACGTTGCCTATTTCCTTCGCTCCATAGATGCTGCTGCACCCGCTGAGTTTCTCCAGCTTTTCTGTGTAACCTTCGATTCTCCAGCATCTGCAGTTCCCTCTTAAACATAAGTTGCTTAGGGATAGTTAGCTTGGCTTGTGTGCAGGAGATCGTGTCTCACAAATTTGATTGAGATTTTTGAAGAAGTAATCAAGAAGGGTCATAGCCCTTAATGCAAATCCAAATTTAAATTGAAAAGTTAGTGACAAGTTTCATATACTGATATTGCCAAATCAAATCAAACATATTCTTGAATTGTTTTATGTTTTTTCCAGAGTTTACATTTGGATAAATCTCTCACTGTGATGAGGTGAAAGAATTCTTCATATTTCTGACCTCTGTTTTATTTTATACACTTACAGATGATCACCAACTCTTTCTGCCTAACGGTGTTTAATTGCCCGACATCTTGATTAAGTCACAGCGTACTGGATAACAATATTTCTTTACAAATTAGTTCCAGTTAAAATTATTAATGAAGTAATGATATGCTCTCCAGGGGGAAAATAATCTTGCAAGCTTTTTCTAGTTGGAGTTAAAGCAATCACATGGTGTCAGTTAATCTCTATTTCAGTACTAATAAATCAGTGTTAAGCACAGCAACGAGGGTGAATTTTGCATTTGTTTTGGAGAATTAGGAAATTAGTGACTCATAGCATGATAACCAGTCTCTGAATAGTCTGTTATGTGACGAGTCCAGTTAAGGATTTTGATCAATGATGATTGCCAAGTTGATGATGGTGCAGGACTCTACGATGATAATGGCAGTAAAGGTTTTGGAGCGATTATGAGACTGTTTTTCTTCCATACGGCCAGTTGTATGTCACAAATATTACTTCCCACTTATAACCCATGCCTACATGCTGTTCTGTTTTTAATGCACAAATGCATGGTTTGCTTTGTTATCTGAAGAGATGCATATGAGCCGATGATATTGTCCTGGGGAGCTTCAGCAAACATGTACAGTGGCTGAGAGGATGGACTTCCGATAACCACACCTATCATCCTTTGTAGTGGCTACGACTCCCATTAAGCAGAAAAGATCCCCTCCCGCTCCCCCGGATTTCCACTGATCAAGGTGCCTTTGTGCCAGACTGAGATCTGAACTGTATAATTCCTAATTTTTACATATTTGCACCAAGATGCCGAGGCTTGTAGTCGAGTCGTCATGTCAAAATCCAAATTGAGCATTAATGACCAGATGACCAGACTAAGTACTGGGACAGGGGGGGGAGAGGGAGAGGGAGAAGAGAGGGGGGGGGAAAAGAGGGAGAGGGGGGGGAAAGAGGGAGGGGGGGGGGAGAAAGAGGGGGGGGGGGGGGGAGAAAGAGGGAGGGGGGGGGGAAAGAGGGAGAGGGGGGGGAGAGGGAGGGGGGGGGAGAAGAGGGAGGGGGGGAGAGAGAAGGGGAGGGGGGGGAGAGAAGGGGGATCGAGAGGGGAGGAGGGGGGAGAAAGAGGGGGGGAGGGGGAGAGAGGGAGGGAGAGGGGGGAGCGAGAGGGGGAGCGAGGGGAGAGGGGGGGGAGCAAGAGGGATGGGGAGAGGGAGGGTGAGAGGGAGAGAAAATCCTATAACAATGATATGAAGAATAAGATTGAATTGCCTTCCTTTGTGCCACAATGTCTCCATAACCATTTCTGTTAGTCTTGTACCATATTGCTGTTCTTTGATTACACTTTATGCCGATGATGCCTTCAACTCGTGAAGCTCCGCTGTTACAGTATACTTTGCCTTTAACTGAACAGTCTGAGCAGCTTTATACTGAAGCTGCAATCTCTGCCGTTAGCACAGCACCTGCTCCCCTGTCTGCACCGAGTTTTAAAATTTACCTCTGGGGAACCGTTTCAAAATTCATGCTTGCTGGAATCCATTCTACATTTAGGAAAATGCAGACATGAAAGAGGGCAATATGCCATGATATTCTATATACATTCCAAGGATTTTACCATCTAATGGTACCAAAAGAAGAATCACTCAAGACCATGCATCGCTTTCGATCTTATTTTCCCCTATTTTTGCTGTCCTCTGCGTGTATACATATTCGCAGTTGGTTTCAGTCCCATCTCCCTTTCAGTTGCCATATGTCTCTTCCTTCGATACGTTTCCTCCTTCAAGCGTCTGTGTCCACCTGGATATCTCCATATTCTATTTCTCTCCCTCTCATGTGTCTCACTTCTGCATGGTTGACTGCAGCTTCCCACTCTCCAAGGATGGCTCTCATATGGAGCATAGTTTAAATGGTCAGGGGGCAGATGTTGTCTGATGCATCTCAAATAAGTCAGCAAAGGTTTAGTACTGCGGCTTTGCAGAGCATTTCCTATTTTAACTCTTATCTCAATACCATCTCCCTGTTAATGATAAACTCCACCCTTAATACCTGGTTGCTGGATTGTTGCTTTCTTTCTTTAATCTCCGATTTGCCACGGAAAAAGATGATTTACGATCATTCTGGGTACCTTACTAATATCGACTGCAGAAGAATATTTGTTCTTTCTGGAACACAAGCCTTGATCACAATGTTCTGGGTGCAGTCTTATTGGGACACTAAACAAGTGTTGTTCCAACTCTTGTACTCAAATCCTTTCCTAAACAAGTCCAACATACAATTTGCATTCCTAATTTCTTACGGAATCTGCAAACCTATTAGTAGTGATTTGTGTGCAACTCCCTCTACTAACCAAGACCTTTCTATTGCCATTTAAAAAGTTATTCCTTATTTCAGGTGAAGGGATTAATAGGAATCTGAGGGGTAACTTTTTCACACAAAGGGTGGTTGGTGTATGGAACAAGCTCTGCCAGGGGAGGTAGTTGAAGCAGGGACTATCCCAATATTTAGGAAACAGTTAGACAGGTACATGGATAGGACAAGTTTGGAGGGATATGGACCAAATGCAGGCAGGTGGGACTAGTGTAGCTGGAGTATGTTGGCCGGTGTGGGCTAGTTGGGCCGAAGGGCCTGTTTTCACAGTGTATCACTTTATGACTATTTTTCTCGCAAATTAGATGACATTATTTCCACACCATATTCCATCTGCCATGTCCTTGCTTATTTGTATCTTGCAAATTTGGTTATTTGTATCTCCTTAAGGGCTTGTCCCACTGTACGAGATAATTCAAGAGTTCTCCCGAGTTTCTCCTGATTCACGAGCTTCACAAGCTTACAGCGTTTCCCGAGTACCTGCCGTTAGCGTCAAGAGCCGCTAGGAGACGTCCCGAGCTCTGACTACCGCTACGCACTTACCACAAGTCTGATTTTTGTTTTAAACTCGGGAGAGCTCTTGAATTACCTCATACAGTGAGACAGGCCCTTTAAAGCCCCTGTGTCTTCTTCACAGTCCACACTGCCACCTAGCTTAGTACCATCTGCAAATTGGAATATATCAGTCTTCTTCCCCTTATCCAAATCACTGCAATCTATGAATGTGAACAGTTGCTGCAGCTAGGTCAGAGCTGATGCTAGGTCAGAGCCTCTCAATGCAAAAATTACTCTCACATTCCTACTCTTTTTTCCCAATCCATTAACTAATCCTTAATCCATTCCAGTGTATTATCCACTATAATGTGCTGTCTAATTTTGTTAAATATTTTTAATAGGGCCTTCTCAAAGTTCAGTAGTTCAGGTTATCTGGTTCATCATATCTATTCTGCTTGTTACAATCTAAAAAAAAAACTGTCAGTGATTTCCCTTTCATAAATCCATGTTGACCTTCCTCGGATACAACTAGGAGGCGACATAGTATCACAATGCCTCAGGTTCAATTCAGACTTTGGTGCTTCTGTGTACTTTGAATGTTCTCCCTGTGGCCACATGGGTTTGCTCCAGACACAAGTTTCCTCCCTGACCCCAGACCCCCCACAAGTATGTGGGTTAGTAGGTTCATTGGCCATCATAGATTACACCTATTCTTAATGCGAGTTGTAGAATTGGGGATAAAAGGGTGCAGTTGAGACAGGCGCTGATGAAAATGTGCAAAGAACAAAATAGGACAAATGCAAATGGATGTTTAAAGGCCAGCATGGACTTGGCAATCCGAAAGTTGACTCTACGACTTGTTATTTTTCATGTATACTTTCACCTCTTCCTTAATAATAATTCAGCATTTTATTTACTACTAAAGCCTGACCAACTGATCAATAGTTCAGAATCCTCTCTCCCTGCTTTCTTAATTATTACTGTCACCTACCTACCTACCTATAGATCTATGGAAGCCATTCTATAATGAATAGAACATTTGGAAAATGGCCTTCATTTATCCCCATTACCACCTCTCTCAAAAACAACCCACAGGGCATGTGGTCCCACACATCGCCTTTCAATACCACACACTTTTATAATATCAGTGATTTGATCATTTAAAAAAAATCAGTAATTCACTAGACCAGTGAATCTCCATTGTGTCTGGGAGGGCTTGCCTCTCTTAATTTGTTCAAAAACATCAAATATTTGTTTGCCTTATTTCCTTATTTACCAATATAATTTGTCCTTGTGTAGTCTATGAGGGACATATTAACTTCAGGTAATCTTTCCATTTATGTGTATTCTAAAGGAGCAGTAATAATGGTTTTTTTTAATGCTTATCATTAGCTTGCTCTTCTATTGTGCATTCTGTTTCCTTATCAATGGGACAATAATCCTTAGCTAAATGCTGATCATAGAACATAAAACAATACAGGACAGGAACAGGCTATTTTGGTCTGTGCCTAACAGAATGCCAAGTTGATCTCCTCTTCATGTCCCTCCATATCCATGTGTCAAAAGCCTCTTAAACACTGCTATTGTATCTGCTTCCACCACCACCACCACCACCCTAGGCAGCATGTTCCAGGCACTCACCACTCTCTTTGTAAGACATTTTTTCACTGCACATCTCCTTTAAATTTTGCCTCTCGCACGTTCAAGCCACGTATTCTATTCTTGGACATTTCCACCCTGAGAAAAAGATTCTATTTACCCTATCTATGTCTCTTATAATTTTATATACCTTTATCAGGTCTGCCTTCAAACCTGATCCTCCAGATAAAAGATATCCTAGTTTTTCTCCTTCTAACTAGTACCCTCTAATCCAGGCAGCATTCTGGTAAACCTCTTCTGCAACCTCTCCAAAGCCTCCACATCCTTTCTGTAATAGGGTGACCAAAATTGCACAGAATACTTCAAAAACAGCCAAACCAAAGTTTTATAAAGCTGCACCATGACTTCCTGTCTCTTATACTCAATGTCCAACCAATGAAAGCCAGCATACCATACACATCCTTCACCACTCTCTATCTATCTATCTATCTATCTATCTATCTGTGTAGCCCTTTCACGGAGTTCTGGACTTGGACCTCAAGATACCTCTGTACTTCAATGGTGTGAAGTGTCTTGCCATTAACTGTATATTTTACATTTGATCTCCTAAAGTGCAAAATCTTACACTTGTTCAAATTAAAATCCATCTGCCAGTTCTCTGCCCACTTCTGTAACTGATCGAAATCCCATGGTATCCTTTGACAGCCTTCCTCAGTGTTTGCAACTCCATCAGTTTTGTGTCATCTGCTAACCTACTTACCAACACATCTACATTTATGCCCATGTCATTTAGATATCTCACAAACAACAGAGGTCCCAGCACAGATACCTGTTGAACACCACTGGCCACAGACCTCTAGCCAGAATATCCACCTTCCACAACTACCCTCTGTCTTCTATGGGTAAGCTAGTTCAGAATCCAAACTACCAGGTTATGAGATCCCATGCATCTCTGGTTCAGCCTACTACTAATGGGACTTTAACAAATGCCTTACTAAAATCCATGTAGACAACATTTACTGCACGACCCTTGTCAATCATCTTCTTCACCACCGCAAAACAGTCTGTAAGACGTGACCTGTCTATGACAAAGCCATGTTGATTGTCCTTAATTATTCCATTCTCTTCCAAATAGAAGTGAACCTGATCATGAAAGAACCTCTCCGATAGCTTCCCTGCCACTGATGTGAGGTTCACCATTTTCTGGATCATCTCTGCTGCCCTTTCCCCAACTCGCTAATTGTGATGCCTATCTCTGCTTTAACAGGCCAGCAACAGTCCAAATGCCTTCTAAAGTGCTGTCATTCTGTCTCCCTTTACCACTTCCTCCAGCAGCTCATTCCATAAAACAACCACTGTGATAAACTTGTCCTTCAGATATCCTTTAAGTTTCTCCCCTCTCGCCTTAAACCTTGAGTTTTGGACTCCCCCGCCATAAGATATATATTACTAACTACCCTACATATGCTTCTCAAAACTGTATCAACTTTTGTAAGGCCATTCTTCAACCTCCTCCATTCAATCTCCCTCTATAAGTAAAGCCCTCCATTCCAGGCAATATCCTGGTGAATATCTTCTTCTGATGACTCCACATTCTTCCTGTAGGGTGGTGATCAGAACTGTACACAATACTCCAAGTCTGGACTGACCTATGTTTTGTGCAGCTGCAATTTTGGTGCCATATAGATAAAGGCCCAATGCTGATGTTAGAACATTGACATGGAAGAACATAGCAGTTTCAGGTGCAAGATCTGGATATGCAATTTAACAGCTTCAAATATATGGGCATGTTGCACACCCAGTGCAAAACTTCTATTCATTGCGAAACACCAGTTATTTACTTTTTTTTTGCTTCTATCAGGTCCCCTCATACAGTATGCCTGCAGTTTTCTAACAAACTTAAAAAAAATCCACATCAAGCTCCTTCTCAAATTCACAAAAATTATATATATTGCACCACAATTTCTTTAAATAATGCTTTCTAAAAACATTATCACCATATATGTTGGTTCTGAAATTCCAATCAGCACTGCACTAGATGTGCACTAGATGAATCAAGGATGATATTGGAAGATAATCTGTAGAGTTGAATCTACACAAATCCAATGCAAGTCTATGTGGACGGGGAACAGTAGTCCCAGCATTCAATTGCACCTTCATTTCTTCTTCCTTTGTTGCTGCTGGTCAGACACAATCAGAAATCAGAGAATCAGACATAAAATGATGCCATGATTATCGTCAAATGTCTTGAGCGGATAATAATATCTTGTAAATACGGTGACCATGGTAATATAACACAGGATAATAGGATATGAATGCTTAATGTGTTTGTTTTGCATTGAAGTTCCTCCTTCACAGTAGTGATAAAAATATGCAAGAAGGATCTCACACGAAGGGATTAAGTTGCCGAATGTTAGCATCACAGTGTTCTTATACTAAGATCATTCGACTACCTGATGAACGTTGATAATTTCTCCAGCGCCTTACCTGGCAACAAATAGCTCCTGGTCTCCTTTGCTGCTGCTATCCAAAGGGACTCCTGTAGTACATACAGAGAGATTACATTACAATGTTGAAAAGAAAGTTCACTGAAACCTGTTTTAATTACCAATTATGTCAAATGTTTAAAAACAAATTAAACAAACATAGGTTTATCATTAAAGCAAAAAGAAGACTGTATTCCTGGCTCGGTGAAAGCTCAAAAGAATAAGGAGGAGAGTCGTGCCATCACTCCAGTGCACCTTCATTTCTTTGATGTTACTGATCAGACACAATCAGAAATTGGAGAACACAAAAATGGTGCCATGATGAATTAATGCTGCATCAAACATTGACAGTAGTTTGGGTTCATACAGTAGCTACATGTTAAGTACCAGGCAATTTGATTAATCATATAGGCATACAGGTTTAGTTTAGTTTAGAGTTATAACATGGAAATTGCATCGCTTTGAGATGTGGGAGGAAACCAGAGCACCCAAAGAAACTCATGTAGTCAAATGGAAGAACGTGCAAACTCAACACAGACAGCTCATGAGATTAGGATCAAACCGGGGTATCTGGTGCTATGAGTCAGTAGTGCTACCACCTGCACCACTGTGGCAGTTGAAGCAAGATTTTCCAACCAAAATAAGCATGACACTATACGACACCGCACCCCATAATGGTATAATCAAACAATGCTGATTCAAGGGAACTAAAAAACAACTTACGACCAGTCAGTTTATGAGTGATCTTCTCTGCCAGTTGGCTTCCATGTGCCAGTTGATCACGGAAGCTCTGCCCCATATAGTAGTCAATATCATTCGCTCTGAGCAACTCCTCAAAGGACTTTGTGGTATCTCCCAGGTGTTGTTTCAGTACGTGGCAGATGCCTCTGCCCTCACGCATCTTCTGACGGAGGTGGGAGAGCTCTCGAGCCTGGATCTGGATCAAACAGTCGTATTTCCTGGAATTCAAAGCAGAATTGAATAATGAGAAAAAAGAAAAAAAGATCAGATGGAAAGTAAACACACTGATGTAGTGAAGGGGTGTCCAGTAGCTATAAAATCAGCCCTATTTCAGCATACAAATCTATGGCGATGTTTTAGTGTAGTACGAAAATAGTACAGGTAGTTCTGTTATAACATGGCAGCTGCTTTCCTGTTTTGTTTATCGATATTCCCCAAATGTGTTATTGGGGAAAAGGGGATTAGGGGGTTTCAGGCTCGCAGTAACATTATTTTTCTGCAGGATTTTTAAGAAAAGGGTCTTTGTAATACTTATGTTTAATTATTGTCACTGAAAACTAGAAATAACATGACCACAAGTTATATAATTTAATAAAATGTTTTCTGGTTTCTGCTTGCACATTTCCAAACAAACTTTTAATTGGTTCTCTAGTTCCCGATAAAATCCACATTATTACTAATTTGGCCTGCTCAATACAGATAGTATTCCCTTATTCATCAGCCTGTGTTATATCCAATTCACGCTTTAGAAACACACATTAAAGTCGAAGTACATGGACTGTAGTGTTGAGGTGACAAATTGCAAATGTGACTTAAAACCAACTTTCTGTTTTGAAATTCATCAAGCACTTCAAGGTTGGGTAGGGATTTCTTCCAGTGTTCTGGATTATCTTCCTCTCTCTAACAACGTCACCAGAATAGAATCGCTGGTTATTCGATGTCACTAATAGAATCTTGCGGATTGAAAAGTATCTTAAAGATGGT
This sequence comes from Leucoraja erinaceus, assembly GCF_028641065.1. Taxonomy (NCBI): domain Eukaryota; kingdom Metazoa; phylum Chordata; class Chondrichthyes; order Rajiformes; family Rajidae; genus Leucoraja; species Leucoraja erinaceus. The sequence goes on from NC_073386.1 coordinate 45,353,382, forward strand.
CTTAAAGTGGTGATGAGGTAATCAATTCAAACGAACCATATTCAGCACGCGTTTCAAATGAGAAGCATCATTTTAAAAGGAAAGGGGGAAAAAAATGGTCAATAAAAGAATGATTTTCTATATTTACCCTGACCAGGACGCAATTTTAGCCGAAGGACCTGCCACTTTCGCACTCTTGAGCTGTGATTCTAGACTGGTAACTCTGTGAATGAGCTTCTTTATTTCTGTGTTGGACCCCGTCGTTGGTTGGCAATGGTCACCTCCATCAGACTGCCAGGCCTCGTCATCATCTTCCTGCTCATCAAGCTGCAATGCCTCAAATACATCACCTTGTGCAATGTTCTGCAGTCTCTCGAGGCTGGAGGCATAATCACTAGTCTCTGAGAAGGAGCGGATTTGAGACTGCAAGCTCCGGATGACCTTGTCAGATTCAGTCAGTTGTGCTTTGAGGTCATCGACATGTTGGTGCAGTATGGCAATGTCATTAAACTTTCCATCATCTTCATAAGTAAGCTCCCTCCTCAGGCAAGACTTCATTGACTGTGGAAGGGAAAAGACAGGGTGGGAGGCAGAGGAGCGTTGTTTCCCGAGGGTAGAGTTTTGCTGGGCCATTTTCTTCTTTGGGTACAATTGTTCTTGCAAATCAACTTCACCGTAGTCTGCATTAGGAAATAATACAATGAGTTAGTTTATTTTTTTCTTGCATACAGTTAATTCCTCTTTGTTATGTTACAATTTGTACTTATTTTTATTTACTCTTCTTTGAACTGCAACATGCCATAGATATCTCTGATTATTTTGCCCACAAGACTGTATGCCTGGGCCTGTGTCTGCATGTGTTTTTGCATGCTTCAATATCTGTGGATTACTTGAACATAACAGTTCAATCTTTCCCTTACTCAATACTTTGGCTATAAAACGGAAATTTCACAGCTTAACAAGATGGTACATCACTATAAACTTAGTTTTGTGCCCTATATAGGTTGTGATAACCATCAACTTTTCTAGCACTTCTGAGTTATTAAATAGCTTTTACAAACTCTTTCAATTATGTATTAAAAATCCAGCAGTCTTTGTGTGGTGAAACAAAAATGTTATATATAACTGTATGATACAAAATTGTGCAAAAAATATTTTATCCACTAACAGATCTTCACCATCATTGGACCAAATGCAGGTAGGTGGGACCAGTGTAGCTGGGACATGTTGGCCAGTGTGGGCAAGTTGGGCCGAAGTGCCGTTTTCCACACTATATCACTCTATAATTGTGTTTTTGTTTTAAAAAGGCATTAGACTTTAGAGATACAGCGTGGAAACAGGCCCTTCGGCCCACCGAGTCGGTGCTGACCAGCGATCAGCCGGTACACTGGCACTTTCCCTACACTCTAGGGACAATTTTCAATTTTACAGAAACCAATTAACCTGCACATCTTTGAGTGTGGGAGGAAACCAGAACACTCGGAGAAAACCCACGTGGTCACAGGGAGAACGTACAAACGCTGTACAAGGCACAACTCATAGTCATGATTGAAACGGTAAGGCAGCAACTTTGTGCCGCCTCAAGTTGTGCAGCAAAAACAATTATCCAAACAATCAATTTCAGTGAATTCAATAAGTTAATGCATTGATTGATGCAGCACGGATGAGGCCTATTTGCCAGGAATCTGAGAGAGGCAGCACAAGACCAGCCTGTAAATGTAGTCAGTGTTGACTATAAAACTGTGAAGTCACTAAAAATAAAAGGATCATTTGTTCATTGGGTTATTATTATCTAACATTTTGATAGAAAGACATATAACACTCTACAATAAGATCGTTTTGGTTTATTTATCTTTTTCCTATCCTTTCCCAATTCAAATTAAGGTATTGTCAGGCCCCACATGGGATTAGCATTTTACTGACTTGCATCATTTACATGATCATCTACATTTACATAATGTGGTCACCCCAAAATTTCCCTCGGAAGGCTTGGAAACGTGGAGAAAATATAGCAAGAAAAATTTAAAGGTAGGACTTAAATATTATTTGTAATTCTTTCACTTCTTGCTCTCTGAGTTCATAGCCTGGCTGGCAGGAAAAGCAGTGGTAATCATGTCTAGGTACGTATCTCTGGACATTTTATTGCCAATTCATTGGGTCAGCTTCAGATTCAGCCTGGGTGGGATGTCTCAGTTAAATTTACTTCAGTCCCAGCTACACTATGTTTGCCTGAATTTAAACTTGTCAATAATATATCCCATCTCTCCGAAACAAATTTACTTGTCCTAATGTCCACCTAATGTTCTCCATCCAAATAAAGTGTCCCCATTCCTTAGGGAAGCTTTCAGTTTCACCAGCCCTTGCGCAGCCTATGTGTAGGAAGCAATTGCGGATATTGGTTTAAGCAAAGATAGACACAAAAAGCTGGGGTAACTCAGCGGGAGAGGCAGCATCTCTGGAGGGAAGGAATGGGTGACGTTTTGGGTCGAGACCCTTCCACAGCCTATCATGGGTTCTCTTCTGATTGTGGTCTCTCTCCTTTCTCCCAATCACCAGGGATTTTTTTCCCCACTGCCTTTTGACAGCCTATTTATTTTGCCAGTCATTTGGTGAGATGTGGTTTAGGTTGTCAGAATCTGAGCAAATCTGTTTTTTTAAGAACCTTGGCTATGTTTTCCCCCATTAACCACACCTTTGCTCCCTCCAAGCTTCATCTAATGAAACCTGGGTCGTTATTATTAATGAAACACCCCCAAAAGGAGAACATAGCAAGATGAAGCATCATTCATAAATACAACCAAATTATCAGATCATTAATTAATTGTTCGAATCACTTACTTTGTTGCAAAATACCTCAGTGTTCTCTGAATACACTCTGCATTCGAGGACAACCAGGTGGTATTATGTCCAGTGCAGAGACTGTCCATTTATACACCAGTGGAAACAATTATTTTTGGCGATGCCAGAAAATTAATGTTTGAAATACCAAGCTTTGCTATAACTTTCTTTTAAACTGCCATGACTGAAATGTTCCCTGTTTGTCTTCTGATGTGAGAGAGGTGGGATCATGTCATAAAGGATTGCTTGTGGTAGGGATGATGTCGTGGAATGACCCGAGGTCATTTAGATATTATAACTTATAACTAATCACGTATTGTCTTTCTACTGACTGGATAGCACGCAACAAAAGCTTTTCACTGTACCTCGGTATACATGACAATAAATGAAACTGACTGAAACTGACTAACTAGCCCCCCTCCCCTCCCATTTTGTTAAAGTGCTGTTGTTAAACTCTTCAAAACATCCAAATTCCACACTACTTCATCTCCCCGTCTCCCTGTAAATATCAATCCCGATTAATTCTATTTCTCTTTTATTCCATTTCATCCACTGTAGCTGTAATTAGCTTGACTAAGTAATATTCATTTTTTGTTACAACATAGAAGGCCATTCGACAACTTGCACCTATCCCAGCTGTTAGAGTAATCCCATTTACTTCCATGTAACCTGTTCTCTCTAGTATACCCATTAACTCCCCACTATACTATAACCAATTAACCTAATAGTATGATTCTGCAATGTGGGTGGAAAACTGAGCACCCAGAGAAAGCACGGGTGATCACAGGAAGAATGTGCAAAACATTTCATGGACAGTACCCGAGGTTGGGAATGCACCTGGGTCGTGTGGCTCTGCAGTAGTAGCTGTGCATCACACGGCCCTTAAATAGAATCATGTTCAATGAAAACTCTGCAGTGCAGGACAGTAACAGGCCAATTGGCACAACTCGTCCATGTCTCTAAAAATGCCCCTTCTAAGCTAGTCCGATATGATCTAATTTGGCCCCTATCCCTATACCTGTCAAAATGTCTTTTAAACTGATCAGATTAAACCTCATCTGCCATTTCTCCACCCAATTCTGTAGCTGATCTATATCCCAGTGTATTTATTGACAGTGTTCCTCACCGTTCGCAACTCCACCAATTTTGCCGTTGTGTGCACGTTTACAAATCAACACATCTACATTTACATTCAGTTGTTTCTATATATCACAAACCATAGAGATCCCAGCACAGATCCCTCCAGATCTGTAATGCAGTATGAGAGCCTGCTGACATACTGCATTACAGCATGGTACGGCAGCTGCACCATGGCAGACAGGGAGAGGCTTCAGAGGGTAACTAGGTCAGCACAGAAGATCATTGGCTGCCCTCTCCCCTCCCTGATGGATATTTACACCTCCCGCTGCCTTAGCAGGGCAAAGAATATCATCAAGGACAGCTCCCATCCTGCGTTTGGACTGTTCGACCTGCTGCCCTCTGGAAGGCGCTATAGGTGCATCAAATCTAGGACAAATAGACTCATGAATAGTTGTTTTCTGAAAGTCATAACTACTCTTAATTCACACATGCACTGACTTCACAGCCCAACACCCGGACTTCCATCTATTCTATCCACGTACTGAAATTTGGAACTGTAATGTGTATTGTAACTGTAATTTTTAATATTTAAAACTTTTTTTAAAATATTTAATATAATCTTTAAACATCTGCCTAAGAATGCTACCTATTCATCCTTCACCATTTTGCCTTTATAGATATGTATATAGCGCCGCAGAATTGTGCACCTATCCCCCCCCCCCCCCCCCTTTTGTTTTGTTTTCTGTTTCTTGTTTTTTGTGCTAAATTATATGTATGCACTGAGTACGAGCTGCTTTTAATCTCATTGTACATGTATAGTGACAATAAATGGCATATCATATCTGTCTATCTTCACTGGTCACAGACCTCCAGCCAGATAACACCTTTCTATCACAATCCTATGTCCTCCATGAGTAAGCCAGTTCAAGTCACTGGAGATCCCATGCATCATTATCTAAATCAGTCTACCACGAGGGACTTTATCAAATAGTAGATACAAGGAGCTACAGATACAAAAAAAGACACAAAAGGCTGGGGCAACTCAGAGGGTCATGCCGCATCTCCAGAGAACATGGATAGGTGATGTTTTGTGTCGGGACCCTTCTTCAGACAGTGCCAGAGGGCATTGAGATCTTCCCGGTGGGGGATGAAGGTGGAAAGGGACTGGGCTGGACACCCATGGTAAAGATTAGTTTAGTCTAGAGGTGGAAACAGGCCCACTGGGTCCGTGTCGAACAGCGATCCCCGCACATTAACACTATCCTACACCCATTAGGGACATTGTTTACATTTACCAAGCCAATTAAGCTACAGACCTGTACGGCTTTGGAGTGTGGGAGGAAACTGAAGATCGTGGAGAAAACCCAATCAGGTCACGTGGAGAACGTACAAACTCCATATAGACAGCATCCGTAGTCGGGATCGAACTCGGGTCTCCGGCGCTGCATTTGCTGCAAGGCAGCAACTCTACTGCTGCTCCACCGTGACCGCCACCGTTAGGCAGTGGGGCCCAAGAAACAGAAAGTTATTGACGAATTGAAGGGCATGTGAAGTGTCTCAGATGTAGGATAGAAGTGACTGGACAAGGATGGAGACAGGATGGGATGGAAGATAGAAAGGATGGAATGAAGATATTTGGAGATGAATTCTAGGAGGGAGAGCGGGCAAAAACAATGGGTCTGCCAGGACATTCCTGTTTGTGGATATTGGAAAAGACATAGAAGCGGGCAATGATAAGGTTGGAGGCTATGCAGGGGAGATGATCAGAGTTGGGATACGATGGCCTGAAGAAGAAGGCCCCCAATCTGAAACGTCACCCATCCATGTTCTCCAGAGATGTTGCCTGACCCACAGAGTTTCTTCTGCACTTTGGGACTTTATCACATGCTTTACTAAAATCCATGTAGACAATATCCACAGCCTTATCTACATTGATCACCTTTGTCTCTTCAAAAGTATCACACATGATCGTAAGACATGACCTGCCACAGACAGAACTATACAGACTGTCCCTAACTATCTCATTATTTTCCAACTGGGAGCGAGCATATCCTGAATAAACCTCTTCAATAGCTTCCACTCCACCAGCGTGAGGCTCATGGAGTATGGGAGGAAACCGGAAGTCTTTGGAGTATGGGAGGAAACTGAAGATCTTGGAGAAAACCCACGCAGGGCACGTGGAGAATGTACAAATTCTGTGAGATCTATAATTTCCTGAATTATCTCTACTTCCCTTCCTAAGCAACGGAATAACATTGACTGCTCTCCAGTCTTCCAGAACCTTGCCTATGGCTGGAGAAGGTACAAAGATCTTCATTAAGACCCCTACAATCTCATCTCTTGGTTCTCTATATCTGGGATAGATTCCATTAGTTCTGGGGATTTATCCACCTTAATGATCTTTAAGAGCTCCACACTATCTTCTCTTGATCTCGAATTGTCTTTGCATAAATTGCTGTCTGCACTACCCTCCGTTTACTCCTTGGTGAAGACAGATGCAAAGTACGCGTTTCTCACCTCGCCTACATCTTCTGACTCCAAGCATAATCTTATCCTCTTTTATCCTTGTGGTCCCACTCTCTTGTTTTTAATATATGTATAAAAATCCTTGGGATTTCCTATAATCCGACTTACCTATGACATTTCATAGCCCCTTTTGGTCCTTCTAATTGCCTCGTTCCTTTCACCTTTCTTTATATTCCTCAAAGGCCATGTGATGAGACTTATGGAGTTATGATCACTGTTCCCAAAATGCTCTTGAATATACCAGTCACCTGGCCAGGCTTGTCTCCCAATACAAAGTCCAGTATGATCCCTCATCAAGTTGGACTAAGCACAGAGTGTTTCAGGAAATTCTCTTGGATACATCTAACAAATTCAGCCCCATCTAAGATTTTTGCACTGAGGATGTCCCAATCAATATTGGGAAAGTTAAAGTTGCCAATTACAACAGCCCCGTTGCTTTTGCAGTTTTCCGTAATCTATCTGAAGGTTTATTAGGAGGTCTATAATAAATCCTATTATAGCAATGACACCTTTCTTGTTTTTGAGCTCTATAAAGTGGACAAACATTGATGGTCAATAAAGAGGAAGTGCTATTAGCAATTTATTATGATGGAGGCCTGCTGATGAGGAAGATGAGGATCCAATTATATACTGTCGAGCAGAGACCCAATTCAGCAGGTCCTATTAGTAAATATCAGCTCTCCATTTACAAAGTGTGAACTCAAATTTCTACTCTTGGGTACTGTAACACATTGGAGAAAGCTAGGAAGGATGACCGACCAAGCTTCTGGGTCTCCCTTTGCAGATCATCCTTCATGCTGGAACTACTTAGCACAATGCAACATTCACTTAAGTAAACTAGAGTCTCCATCACAGAGATGTTCCTGTCTTTACCTGGACTACTGGCCTCTTCTCTTTCAGCTTCATTTTCACTTCTTCCGCAAGTTTCATAACCGAGGTCCTGCAAGTCCACTTGCACCTGTTTATTGTCCTGCTCCACTGATGATTCAGCTGGGGAATGTACAAACATCACAATAAGAGGGAAGAACTAAAAGTCATAGTCAAGAAGCAACATTCAGATCTGTAGGTTTCCCCAGTACCCTGGAATTTAAATAACCTATTAGAGAATAACGTATTATTCCTCAGTGGCTTGTCATCCCAGTATTCTGTTGGTCAATTATGCAGAAGAAATACAGATAAACCCGTCATCATATCAACAAGTCATCAAACTAAGCTGCTGACATGCTACCAATATCTTGCCACCTTTCTCATCATGTGGATACCCGATTAATAATGTACCTCACTTATTGCAAGAAGAGCCTTATGGGACACTGTCAAATGGGCTCCAAGGTTCCATTTAAACATCCAAGACACTTCCCAAAAAATTAATTGTCTCATGCATTTATCTGTATAAATCTATGTTGATTTTTCGAATTAGTTTCTCTATCGTAGTCCATATTATGGACTAGAAGTGGCAGCACTAATGTCCTTTTGAAATAGAACATTATGTTTCCCAAATTGTCATTGTGGTTTCAAAGATTTGTTTAGGTTAGCGCCTCAATTAATTTGAATCCGAACTGTTCAAAGGAACGATTTAGATAAAAACATGAAAGGCATGATTCGTAAGTTTGCAGATTACATTAAACTTGATGGTATTGTAGACAGTGAAGATGGTTATCAAAAATTACAGCAGGATCCGTATAAACTGGGTAAGTGTGGTGAAGAATGGCTAATGTAGTTTAATGCAGGCAAAGTGTGAAGTGATGCATATTGGGAAGTTAAACTGGGGCAGAACCTTCGCAGTGAATGGTAGGGTCCTAGGGAGGTTGTAGAGTAGAGGGAGCTAGTAGTACATGTGCACAGTTACACAGTTTCCTGAGAGTGCTCTCACATGTAGATAGGGTGGTAAAGGAGGCTTTTGGTACATTAGCCTTCATCAATCAAAGTATTGAAACTAGATGTTGGGACATAATGATACAGTTGTACAAGATGTTAGCGAGGCTGCATTTGGATTATTGTGTTCACTTTTGCACACCCTGCTATAGGAAGGATGTCATTAAGCAAGAAAGAGTGCAGGGAAGCTTTACGAGGATGTTGCCAGACCTTGGGGGCCCGAGTTATAGAGAGATTGGGGCACCTAGAATGTTATTCCTTGGAGTGCAGAAGGCTAAGGGCTGATCTTATAAAGGTGCAAAACATCATGAGGGGATTTGATAGGGTGTGAGCACATAGTCTTTTACCCAGTGCAGGAAAATCAAGAAGAAGAGGATGTAGGTTTATGATGAGAGGAGAAAGATTTAATAGACACCTGAGGGGGGCAAGTTTTTTACTCAGCAGGTGGTGGGTACATAGAATGAGCTGCCAGAGGAAGTAATTGTGCCAGATACAATAACAACATTTAAAAGGCACTTGGATAGGTATGTGGATAGGAAAGGTTCAGATGGATATGGAACTAGCTTAGTTGGAGAAACTTGGTCAGCATGGGTGAATTGAATTGTACGGCCTGTATCCATGCTTTTTTTTTCTGTAAATGTAAAGTTGGACAGTTTGGAGCAAGGCCTTAAATGTTAAGGATATGTTTTAGTTTAGTTTCCATTTTGATTATAAATCTGAGGGAAATTGGACCCTCCTGTAGGACATTGGTTTGATTTTGCTAGCAAGTACTGAGGTTAAAGGGGAGCAGAACCTAGGATGCACCCAGATCCTCCATAACCTTTGAATGCGACCCACAAGATGCCCACAAATAGGCTGGTGTGCTGAAACTGTGAAACAAGGAATGTAAGATACATTCCTTTGGCAATAATGAATGACAGCACTGCATGAGAAGGAACTGGCTTCCAAGATAACCAGGGGCTTGTGATTTTTGGAAGAAAAGTGCACAGAGGAGTTGTTATAAAACAGAGCTAATTTTTTATCCAAGTAGTTGATTGTAATCAACAGGACATCGACCAACCATTTACAATTAATGCGTTTCCTCACAGGGCCAAAAGATTTACAAACACATACAAAAGGGAAATCCACTCCCGAGTCCCTCATTCCCCAACCATCCAATTACTTCTGAGGAACTAATGGGCCTTTATATTAAGGTTGAGGCTGATGTGTTAATGCACAACACAACAAAAGACAATGGCAGATAACCATGTTAGCACAATACACAAGGACTTTGTTCTTGATAAGCTGAGATGATACATACTGAGTAGGTCTTTGTACTGCTGCAACTGGTTGTCCTGGGCCTTTACAGTTGCCTCGGTCACTACGAGTTTCTCCTGTAATTCCTTGTTCTGTTGTCTGTACTCAGCCAGCTTGGTTTGAAACGGGTTGGATTGCTGTCCAAGCACCCCATGATGCCACGGACTGACATCATGCAAAACTAATCCAACCTAGATAGTAGCACAAAAGGAGAAAAGTTAAAGAGAAATCACAGAGAATAAACCACATAAGAGTATTTTATAGCAATCAATAGGTAGAAATACATTTTAGGGATACAGTAAAATCAGTTACTAATTACTCGTGCAGTTTACTTCAGTCTCTTTCTGATGATGCTGCGATACATTTGTCATGATCCAGTCCCTACTCCTTGTATTGTTCTACAGATATAAGCCCAGTCCATGTGTATTCAGAGGTCACCGAGGAGAGCCTGAATTAACATCTAGCTGACACCGAGACACTTGGTAATTGTGAAAGGATGTCAAAGGAGCTCTGAAAGCATAATAGACACAAAATGCTGGAGCAACTCAGCGGGACAGGCAGCATCTCTGGAGACAAAGAATGGGTGACGTGTCGACCCTTTCAGTTTAGCTTCGGTTTAAACCAGCATCTGCAGTTCCTTCTTACACATTTCATCTGAAAGCATAATTGCTTTTTCAACATCCTAGCCATAAACCAAATGAACCATCATTGCTGTCAGGGAGATTAGCCAACTCAGCATAGATCCAGGATTGAGCCCCAAAATGTGCCTAGTCTGCATGGCACTGTGCACTCATGAAGGAGAACAAATACACTTACCAAATATGGGGATACTAATGTTTATTATAAGCCATTTTGTATATCCTCAAATCAACAGAATGCTGAAAATGAGATGTTAGTTAGACATTAAATAACTTCTGTTTATTAATAGAACTACAGATTCACGTCCCTTGTGACTGTTAGTTGCCATGTGGCACTTATCACAAAATTTAAAACACCTGTATTGGATTGGTTTGAACAGTACACAGTTAGTTCATCATAAACTCTAAATTCCCAGTTTTAGTTTTGCCCATGGGTGCTCTCTGTGTGGAGTTGAAATATCTTTTCTGAAACCACCTGGTTTCCCTCAGCTGCTCTGGTTTTGTCCCACATTGCAAAGATGTTTGTAGGATAATCACTCACTGTAAATTAGCCTTTAAGATAGGTTAATGGCTAAAGGAATTATTGAGGAGCTGACGGGTGTGATGAAGAGTGGATGCAGGGTTACAGGGAAATAAGGAGATGAGGAAAGGGACAAATTGGTGTCAGGGTATGAAAGCACCCAAAGTTATGGCAGATTATTATCAAAAGTGTCAATTTGAAAACTAACCATGTCTATGTTACAGCACAACATCTTAAGGAAATTCAGCACACAAAAGTTGGAAATCATCCACGAGGAAACAAAAGCTCTAAACTTGGATTTTGAATCAAATCTTAATCCTCAGACACATGACAATGATAAACAAGCCATGCATATTGCATTGACTTATTTGTGGTGAATACGTCATAAAGCACTGTATAGAAGATGTTACTTTCATTAGAATACATCACAAATCCAAATACATTTCAGAATGTTTAAATCCATTTTCTTCTCTCTAGATTAGCATGTTTCCATCTCTCAGGCTTGATGTAGGGTCCCTCGTCTCTAACATTTTTCACTTTCTGTATTTATATCATGTTAGCCCATTTTATCTTATTTTCTTGTACATCTGGGCTCCCAAGCAGGTTCCACAAACTTACCATTGACAACATGTGCACAAATCAATGTGATGTCACTGACATCTCCATCATTCTACACATGCCTCCCCCACCCGTTCTCCTATTGAAATTATCCTACAAATGTTTGACCTGCTGAGTTTCCCTAGCATTTTCTGTATTTATTTTGTGACTGCAAGCTAAAAAATAGGAAAGGCTGTATGTTACTTTGTTTAAAAGGGTGCATGTGCCAACTGTTAATTCGAATGGGCACCAGCAGTTGAAGTAGCAACTGTGATCTTTAGAGACATTGTCATCTGATTACTACGGGGAGGTTACATGGAAACAGTTTTTTTCCCCTACGCTTTTTAAATCCAAGATGGCTCTTCCTCGTTTGTCACTTTCCAAAGTAACTTTTAAGTTGTTCTCAAATTCTCGCGTTATAACCAATTTAGCGCCCATAATGCAAATACTGATTCATCACTCATGTTACATCGAATTCATGCTATGGAAACATACGTTATATTAGAACTACCAGTAAAAAGTAGGTTTGGGGATAATGTTTCAAAAAATGGAAAAATGTTCTTTCAATATTTTCATGAAAGAACAAATATGAAAGAAAACCATCCTATCTGACTCAATTACTAGAACAGAGGATCTTATCAACTTACCAGTGTGAATGCCTAACTGATCACACAAGCTAATGAATAATAGCAGCCTCAAGCTTTTCATCCACATTATTTTCACCATGAGCAGACACTGAGAGGAATCAATACACCTTCCAACAAACACCATTAAAATCAAAATGGACAATATATGCACAAGCAGTGTGCGTGTGCTCACATAAACACACATGACTATAATGTTTGGTGAATTAATTTTAAGAAGTGGAGGTGCAAGTTAAAATATTACTGTCAGATATTCATTTTTTTGCTAAATTATTGAAGTAATTACACGTCAGAGGGTTTATTCACACTAACCTGCTGACCAGCATCAGATACATTTGAGGTCCCATTTTTACCCTGTGACAACATCGTTCCAAGGTCAAGTGAATGGGGTCTGGCCCGCTTTGTCCCTCGGTCACACTGATGCATGTCTGCCTTCAAGGGCTGAGTTAGGCCGATCTCAAACTTAAGTCGTTCAATTTCTTTGGCCATATTGACAATGAGCTCTGGATTGAAATGTTTTTCTCCAGTCTGGGAAGAGTTGAGCTCCAGCTGTTCTTTCAGGAGACTGATAATTGTTTCCGAGTTTTGTAATTTCACAGTTAGCTTTATGATCTCCTCTCTGAGGCCCCATATATCAAGGCTGTCCTTCTTTGCGTCTGTCCCCTGTCCCTGCAACGCAAGATACTCTTCCACGCTGTTGTTCTGTTCTGCATTCTCCAAAGTCTGATTATGTAATGGCCTATCAATAAATGAAGGTAGATTAAAATGAATGCCATCATCAGTTTAATGCTATGTTATGACAGTGCTATGACAGTCTGGCAACATGATTAAACTATTTCAAATCTTTTTTACTTAAATACCATTTAAAATACATGAAAGACTATGATAATCAAGAACATCAACAAATATCTACCCCTCCCTCTGTCATGTCCCTGATATTGCAGACAATCAACAATCCACACATTCAAAGGTTTCGTTGGAATTGGTTTGACAAATCATAAACTGTGTTCCCACCTTCTGTCAGTCACCAGGCTTGTGAAATATATTGATTCACTTCCCCAAATACACCATGAAAATGAAAATTGCTATGTGGTCAGATGGACCTTGCAATGGGTTAACATTTATTCAGTACATTGAAAACAGTTAATGGTTCACAGAGACAGCTTGCAACTGAACAGTACCATACCTTATTCTGAAACGATCATCATCGGAAACTGTTTCTCCTCAACTGCTGGATGTTCAATTTAGAGTCCTCACAAACATCTGTGTTTCCTTCTGTATATCTAGTTTATTTAATGTGATCAGTTGACCTATTGTCTCTCGATGAGTCACTTACCAAACCCCTCCCCCATACCTCCTCCTTACAAGTAAATTGGCCCAGTCCAGTTTATTTCATTGTTTAATTAGATGATCCATTAACATGATTAGAGATAGAAGTGAGAGGTATGGTTGTACATGGAAACTAGGGAATTAGTTCTGAGTTCTAAACTTGTTACATTATTTATTAAATGAATAGTCCGTGGTATAGAATATTTATTTAATATTCAATCAGCACAATGATCCACTCCACAATGGCACAGATATGTCAGTAAATGTCATGCAAAATGCTGGTGTTTATCAATATTCCGACGTGTAACTTAGAACATCAAGATTTCCACAAATATGTATAGTTATAAGCTGGCAACTGGTCAAAGTCCAATACTGGAATCCTGATGGAGATTAGAAGGGGACAGGATTTTGCTACAAATGCCCCACGCTTGCTAAAGAATTCAGTGCCAGGCAAATGGAAGAACAACTGGCTTTCCCCCCTTGTTTTTAATGGAAGTGAATGGATAAAGCAGCCTTCAGAAGATGTCTTTAAGGGAGAAAATGGTTAGATCGCAGTGTAAAAAATAAACTTTTTAATCCTCCAAGAATATTCTTATAATTTTAATTTGTAATATTTTGAAGGCTTATTAAATTTCTTATACTTAATGGTATTTAGGTTTTAATGATGAATTGGTGTTTTTTTTCAGGATGTAAAGAGGCTTCTCAGGAATATGGATAGGCTGAGTGCCAGCAGATGAAATATAACTTGGGAAAATTGTGAGGTCATCCACATTGGTGAATTAATAAGAAAAGCAGAGTATTTATAAATGGAGAGAGATGTGCAGTCGCTGTTGTGCAAAGTGAAACAGGTGAGCTTGGCAGCCTGAGTACAAGGAGTTTAGAACAAAGGTTCACAGCGTCACAACAAAAGGTTGGCTATGATCAATAGACAATAGACAATACGTGCAGGAGTAGGCCATTTGGCCCTTTGAGCCAGCACCGCCATTCTATGTGATCATGGCTGATCATCCCCAATCAGTACCCCGTTCCTACCTTCTCCCCATATCCCCTGACTCCGCTATTTTTAAGAGCCCTATCTAGCTCTCTCTTGAAAGCATCCAGAGAACCCGCCTCCACTTCCTTCTGAGGCAGAGAATTCCACAGACTCACCACTCTCTGTGCGAAAAAGTGTTTCCTCGTCTCCATTCTAAATGGCTTACTCCTTATTCTTAAACTGTGGCCCCTGGTTCCGGACTCCCCCAACATCGGGAACATGTTTCTTGCCTCTAGCGTGTCCAAGCCCTTAACAATCTTATATGTTTCAATGAGATATCCTCTCATCCTTCTAAACTCCAGAGTGTATAAGCCCAGCTGCTCCATTCTCTCAGCATATGACAGTCCCGCCATCCCGGGAATTAACCTTGGAAACCTATGTTGCACTCCCTCAATAGCAAGAATGTCCTTCCTCAAATTAGGGGCCCAAAACTGCACACAATACTCCAGGTGTGGTCTCACTAGGGCTCTGTACAACTGCAGAAGGACCTCTTTGCTGCTATATTCAATTCCTCTAGTTATAAAGGCCAACATGCCATTCGCTTTCTTCACTCCCTGCTGTACCTGCACGCTTACTTTCATAGACGATGTACAAGGACCCCCAGATCCCTTTGTACTTCCCCTTCTCCCAACTTGACGCCATCAAGTTGAAGAGAAATGTGTTCTCTCAGAAGTTGATGAACTAAGATTCTCTACACAAAAAGGGTTGTGGAGGCTTAGTTATTGTATTCATTCCAAAACAATATTAACACATTTCTAGGAATCAAGGGATACAGCAGTAGTGCAGGAAGATGGCATTGAGGTGGATGATTATGTATGATCTTGTGTAAGATACAGCAGGCTCAAAGAACAGGATGACCTACTCCTACTTAATACTTTCTTATACATTGTTTCAGTGTTTTAACATTATATGGGTTTTAAATATTTTTTAACATCCCATTTTGTTTGTTTTCAAAGTCTAAAAAAAATATTTTTTAATTAATGCTTCAGAATATCTCAAACTGTTAGTTTGTGCGTATTAGTGCTACGACAGTCTGGCAATGTGATTTAGTCAGCTGTCAACATCTGTTCTCTATTCTTTGGAGGTGGAGCTTAGTTTAGCTGCTCCAGAAATTCCACCGCTGTGCAGCAGGCCCTTTTTCTGATGGAGGCATTCTCACTGTGTCTGCCTGCATGGAGGGTTGCCAAAGTATAAGCCCATTTTTTGGTTCACATGTCAAAGGTGGCCAATATAACTCCCTTCTTTTTGCAACGCGAGTGAATTTGCCATAAACCACTGAGAAGTTCTGACAGTGGTTAATTAATTCTTCCTTATTGATTGTACCATTGCTTTGCCACCCATCATTGGATATTATTTAATCTAAATGCAGGAACAATTTTTTAAACAGCAAGAGAAAATCTCTGGGAAATATTATGTCCATATTGTGCTGTGATTAACATACCACCTCAGGACTTCTAACCTTTTCTAGCATTAGTTGTATCTTTACATTAGCAGTGTTTGTTAATTTGAAATTTGCTGTCTTTTCAAAATACAAACTGCTTATTAGAAAACTCATGCCTCATTAGTTGGCAGGATCTAATTTCAGAGCTGGTCAGTCAGCTATCAAATCTATTGAGCAACTGACATTGACATATTTCGGACTATAGGGTGGTCATGGGTTATGACAAACTGGCAGGAATGTAGAGATGAGGCCAGGATTATATCAACCTTTATCTTATTCAATGGCAGTGTAGGCTGGCGGGTCTCGTTTTTATGTTCTTATGTAAATGACTGCCGGCAATAATGAATAGTCTTACTACTTGTGGTCTATCTATAGTAAAATTATGAGCAAACATTTGCAATATCACAGATGCAGGGGAAAAATAAGTCATGTGCTACTGATATTTCAAATTGCATATTTCATTGTTAACGATAAAGGAAAAGATGAAAATGCTCAAATTAGTTCAGTAGCAGATTGGTTGAGGTGAGGAGACAATATTGGTGTTTGGAAGGTTATGGAATTGGATACTCAATTTAATCAAATGGGCAGGGCTTTGAACAGTCAATTTCAGCCTGGAAATATCCTTTGATATCCTCATAATATCCACTGCACGAGTGGTTTAAGTTAAGGTGGTAGATCAGCAAGTGGAGGTGCTGACAGGAACTGATGGGAAGACAAAGTTTATGACAAGTAAGTCTCAAAGGAAGGGCAAGCAGTAACAGGTTAATGAACACGGTGAGCCTGAAGAGACAACATGTGTTTATTTCAATGCAATGAGTATTATAGGTAAAGTGGATGAACCTGCAGCCTGGATGAGTGCAAGGTACAATGATGTTGTGGTCATTACAGAGACTTGGTTGCGAGAGGGACAGGACTGGCAGCTCAACATTCCATGCTTTCCACATTTCAGATGTGATGGAGATGGAGCTAAAAGAGGTGGAGGATTTGCAATACTAATCAGAAAGCATGTCGCTGCTGCACTCAGAATGGACAGTTCATCAACAGAAAATTCATCCATTGAGGCTATATGGGTACAGCGCCATAGAAAGAAAGGAGCATTCAGTCTGATGGGGTTATATTATAGATCTCCTAATAGCCAGTGAAAGATAGACATATGTAGACAGATTATAGAAAGATGTAAAAGCAACAGTATTGATGTATTTGGTGACTTTAACTTCAATATTGACTTGGACTTTTCTTAGTGCAAGAGGCTTTGAGGGCAGAATTTGTTAGGTGCATCCAGGTGGGTTTCCTGAAACTGCGTGGATTATCGAACTGGAGGAGGAACCATTTTGGACCATGAACTGGGAAACAGGCATGGAAAGGTGACTGACATTTCCGTGGGAGGGCATTTTGGGGAAGGTAATCACAATTCCTTGGGAATTGATGGGATAAGTTTGGATGAGGGGTGCAGGAGAAGATACCTTTGGTCTAATTATTTTTTGACGTGTCATTTTTAAATCTTAGTTCTGCCAACTGGAAATTTTGAGTGGGCTCGTGGAAGATATTCCAAGATCTATGAATAATAAATCATGCTCCTGGAGAAGGGCAAGGGACAATAACATCTTAACTTGATATGTGTCTGAATCACTTGCTAATAAGTCTAATCTTTTCTGTCTTATAAATGTTAACCTAGAACAATTTGAATGAAGCATCTACATATAATAAAGTAAATATTTACTTCATATGAGGCACTGGTGACTCAATCTGTGACTTCAGCTCCACAAGCTTGTCTTCCATCAGTTTATTTTCTTCCCTCGGTCTCTGCACGTCAAGTTTTGTCTTCTCAACATTGCCCACTGCCTCTGTGCTGGTGACCAACGAATTGTGAAACAAGATGCTGGTGTCCGTTTCTCCAATCTGACTTCTAAATCCAGAATTATTGAAGGATCTCTGTAAAGACAAAAAGATTTATTTGCAACTGAATAAATTACTTGTCACAGTATGAATGGACCCAAGAGAGCAGCTAATCTATGAAACTGGTACATAACGCATCATCAGTCTACATGCTTAAATATCCTCTTTCAAGTTTAATATTCTTGTGAGCCTTGATATTACCAGCCTCTTTTTTTTTTCCTTGTGCAGGATGAAAATATGTAACAACAAATCTAATTTTAGATATGTGTGCTGTGAAGATGCCATAGTTAGAGAAAGAAACATTGCTGAGATTTGTGGTCATGATGTGGTCCAGCTATTTCCACTGGAATTCTACAACTGTGAATATTGTGTGATATAACTTTCAGTTTAGTTGCAAATCCCTCTACTTCAAATAGGTTGCCAGCACTGAGAGCCATGCACAAAGAATGGATTGCAACTTAATGGAATGCAACAACGGAAGCATGCGACAATGGGAAATCAATGACTATTCAGGAAATGAAGCGAGATGAGAAACAAAGAAAAAGAGTCCACCTGATCAAACTGAATGTATCACAAGTTAGCACTGTATAACAGCAAAAAGAGCTGACAAAACATATTGTTCCTAAGCACGTAATTGGAAAAAATGCCAATAACAAATAATTCAAACCATAAAATGATATTCGAACACAGTAGTTTAGTTTAGTTTAGTTTGCAGAAACAGCACGGAAACAGTCACATTGGCCTACTGAGTCCGCACCGACCAGCAATCCCCGCACACTAACACTCTCCCAAACTCCGTACAGACAGTACCCGTGGTCGGGATTGAACCGGAGTATCTGGCACTGTAAAGCAGCAACACTACTGCTGCAACACTACTGCTGCACCACCGCACCGCTATTTAACAACTTGAATATGAAGATGTGGAATATCAATTTAGAATTCATCCTGTACTTGTGGATCACACAACTTTTTGATGCTGACTTATTTTCCCACCTTGAATTATTTAATTTTCCACCCATTGCTGAAGCAAAATGTTGTATTTAAAACTGTTAAACATTTTAAGCTCACATTCATTTGTGGACACTTTTCTTTATCAGTAAATATGAATAAAAACCATGAGAATGGAATTGATTCTCTCCATATTCCCAATGGCTGCATCTCAACCCACCCAAATTATATTGAGACTGCCTTTTCTCAGGACTTTCTGGACATATATTATTTCCCTTTCCTGTGCAAAAATGAATGTTGGAAATAATATATCATGCATCATCTGTAGAGAAGGAAACTGTTTCTGCTCAATGCCCCTTACAACAAAAGTTAAATGATAACCTCAAATGATAACTCTCTCTCCACTGACATTTCCTGATTTGCCAAGTGTTTCCAGTATTCTGCTTTTATTTTAGATTTACAGCCTCTGCATACAATTTTTATATTTTTTGAACCTTCGTCACAAATTAAACCATTCCCCCCCCCCAGATTGTGCTACTGAGTTTCCACTGCAGCCTTTGATGTTACCTGATGGTTTTTCTCCACAACTTCTGGATGTTCATTCAACAATTGGATGTTGTGTGTACACCAAGTGGTCTCGTCACCTTCGGCATTCTCACTGTAGTTCTCTGCAAGAGAATTCAAGGCAGATGCTGGTCATGGACATATAAAAGGATGCTTCTGCCCATTATCTCTTCCTGATTAAAATGAACATAATACATTTATAAACATGAAAATTGCTTTAAAATATTATATTGATCAACTTCTACCTTGTTAAAAGAACTTGCTTTCTCACTCTTAGGGCTAAGGGAATCAAGGGATATGGGGAAAAAAGCCAGAACGGGGTACTAATTTTGGGTGATTAGCCATGACCATATTGAATGGCGGTTCTAGCTCGAAGGGCTGAATGGCCTACTCCTGCACCTATTTTCTCTGTTTCTATGTTTCAATTGAAGATGCGTGTTCTGAAATGGTGGTATTTATCTTTTCTGGAGATTTAAATACTAAAAAATGTTCTATTCATTTCCCCCGTTTCATGCTGTTGATTAAAACTAGCAATCCCACATTCACAGGCAAATGAAATCTCGGCTGAGTTATAATATTATGTTATAATGCTTTTCATTAGTAAGCTGAAAGTTGCTACTGTTACATTCCTGGAACCTCTAATTGAACTGCATTCTAATCGGATGCTGAGCAAGTGATAGATCAGTTCCAGTTCAGCCGACTTCACCTGCTTTTTTCTAACTTTGCTCATCAAACCATAGACAAAAGTAGTTTAAGTGCCAACAAGAGTACAAACCATATTTAAAAGCCTATCAAAATTTTGTCAACCATAGACAAAGAAGGTTAAGTCGTTCAAACAAGTGCAGAATTAAGGGACAACAAGAGGGGGAAACCATATTGTGGAATGAACTTCCAGTGGAGCCAGGTTCATCAAATATGGAGATGAGAAGGGAATGGAGGGTTATGGTATTGGGTGGGGAAACGTCACTTATTAGGGCCGCTTAAATTATAGATGGTTACATGGTTAACATGGAACATATTGAACGTCACATCGCAATAGATGTACAGTAACATGAATCACATTGAGCTCGAGGATTTTTCCCCCATGTTGCTTGTTTAAAATGTATACGAGTTGCTGGATCACAACAGTTTAATGGATTTCACTGCACTAGAGTATTACCCAGAAGTCTGAGGAAGGCATTCAAGCTGAGGTTCGAATATGCTGCTTCAGCAAACTTCATAAATTTGGAATTTATGCACTGTGGTGGATGCTGAGCTTTTAGAAACTAATGCGGCAAGAAAATATTCAGCAAAACCAGAGGCACTCTGGAATGTATTTGCACAAATATTCCTCTATTCAATTTAAATAGTTTTCACAGGTGGAATTGATTCTCACAATTCTATCATTATCTGCAGAATCACTGCAAGGCCACGTGTCTAGACCAACATCATTCTATCTAATTGGGAATATACAAGAATACCAGGTATTTGCAGTGATGTACTGTACATAAACCTGGTTTACAAAGCAAATTAGTATCAAAGGTTTCCATTAACATTGGATGCAAGTGCAAGTATGTTAGGAACATGTACTTTTATTCAATGAGGATCTTATTTACTTAGACCATTAGCATGATAGTTAAATTACTGGATTAGTAGTGATCCAACACTAATTCAAATCTCACTACACTGGCTGGGAAACTTAATTTTATTAAATAAATTTGGAATTTAAAATAAGCTGCTTGCAGTAATGGTAACTACAAAAGTACTGGTTGCCATTAAATATCCATGATAGTTAATCAGCCCTTTGTGTAGGAAGGAACTGCAGATGCTGGTATAAACTGAAGACAGACACAAAAAGCTAGAGTAACTTAGCGAGTCAGACAGCATCTCTGGAGAAAAGGAATAGGTGCCATTTCGGTCGAGACCCTTCTTCAATCTGCCCTTCCCTCATTGTGGCCATGATGATTCCAGCACCACACCAAAATACTTGACTGTTAAGTGCCTTCCAAAAATGCCCCCAAAAGCCACTTAATTAAACCAAACAATTACAGCAAAACATAAGAATAAAACATTACATGTGATGTGAAAGATATTTAATCTTTCTCACAGGCTGGCCAATAAACGTCCTGAGAATCATATTTTCTACCAATGAATGTGATATCATCCACAAAATGTACCAGAACAATTTACCAAAATAATCATTAATCTCCTAACCTGACAGTTCCACAACCTAGTGGAAATGGGATAGAGGAGGCACGGTAATAGTACCATCTGCAAGTATGCCGTCCAGTCTTATATAATTCAGAGTTGGAAATATATTGCTGCTCATCAATACTCTGTTATTGTTGCAAGCACTTGAACTGATGAGACTAACATCCGGGGCATTGATTCCAAAACCAGTTCAAACATTATTGTGGAGATTCCATCACACGATCTTCTGCCTCCAACTCCAGTAATCCAAAACCTCCCAATGGTCAGATGTCACACATTGGCTCATTAGCCTGCTGCACTACCTACCAACAACAGGCAGATTGGCAACAGATTTAATGTTATTCAAATAACTTTTTTATCTTTAAAAAAAGGACACAAAATGCTGGAGAGAGTCAGTGGGTCAGGCAGCATCACCGGAATAAATGGATAGGCAACGTTTTGGGTCAGGACCCATGTCAAATATTTTGTAAAAAAAACTATGATTTTTTTTCCCCCCCAATCCTTTTCTTACCATTATGTCTCCTAGATTGTTGGGAGTGGTGTTTAGCTTAATGTCTAATTCCTGTAGAGTCCAAAACAACCTTGGACAGTTAGCAACCTTAAATTGGCCTTATTTATACAATTAACTTAACAACCGATGGTTTCTCCCTGAATAACTCTGGTTTTAGAAAAGGGTAGGAAATTGACGAGGAAAATAATGAAAGTTCTGCCTATAGTTGACAATTTATAGATAACTAACTGAAGACTTCATGAATTAAGACAGCTGTTTATTTAAGCATATACGTTCCATGTGTGTTGGGAATGCTCATCATGAAACTGTTTTTTGAAGTTTTTCTTTCCATTCCTTTTTTTTATAGGTCATCAGTGGCAATGTTTGTATTCCCTGCCCATCTTCAAATGCTCATTGAGAAGGTGCTGTTAAGCCCTCTACAACTGAATGGTTTGCTGGGCTATTTCAGAGTCCCCCATGTGGAGTCTTATGGCACTACATACTGAACTAGATCTGGTTGTTGTTGTTCCACATTCCATCTTTTAACTGAATGTAAATTCCACAGCAGTTGTGGTGGGTCTCAAGTTTCAATCACCAGATTATTAGGTTACTACTGTGGTAATTTAACCTCTCTCCTCCACCATCCCCAGTTTACAAAACAGAATTATCCGACTTGGATGTTATCATTCATATAGTTTCTGATTCTCAGTGTGATCGAGGAGCGGTGTTTAAAGACATCTGACTAGCTGAGTTTTAATCTTACCACACATTAACTTTCAAGTGAACATGAAACCCACAGGAAATAAGCTTGGTTTTAATTTGTACCATACAATGATGATCTCACATAAAACATGCAGGATTATGGGGTGATTGGGGGAAGAGGCAAGTTGCTATAGCTAACAATAATGACACTTCAGTTTCCTGTCTGTTTGGTTCTGAAAGTCTATTAGTCTGCAACACATGTCTGTCCTGCATGCCACATTCACACAGCATAACAATTCATTTATTTTGGAATGCTTCACTTCTGGGTCAGTTTTCGCAAACAGGATTCAGGCAAAACCATTAGGTGTCGCCATTGTTACACCACAAAGTTGACAACAAATCTCCGAGATTAACAGAGGTATTCAAAAATTCTGTGTCGATGGTTATTTATTCTTCCACAGAGAAGAATTTTTGGAGATTGCTGTAACACAATGCTGCAGGAGGTACAAGTGACTTTTTATTAACTACGAGCTACAATTACAACAACAACCTGTCTAGACCGAGAAACTAGATCTGTGTACAAGCATTTTCTCATAAATATTTTAAAGTTCTCTGGTTTATGGGTTTTTTTCCATCAAATATTTCATTTTTTCCTTCATTCTCATGTGTATGACCCAGAAATGATTTGGATTTTGTAACATGTTTACAATACCTTCTACTGCCAGGTTTTCCATCTATGTAAATGCTTAAATATTATTGACATCATTGTTATTGAATGCCATTGATCACCAAGGACCAAGGCCTGAGAGCAACCAACATTGGGGAAGGGGAGGTCTGCGTCACGAGGTTGCTAGATTATGTTACATAGTTGTTTTTGCTTATTTCACTGAAACAAAATCCAGGGTTTAGCATTATGGGAACTGCAGGAATCAGATTGTTCTTCCTGTTATCTGGAAGGAACAGATTCATGCTCAATGACTTCTGATAGACTATAGTCCCTCTCGAACCAACAAAAATAGGAACATGCATCTTTGCAAACTGCAAAAGGGAAGATTGAGCCAAATCTAATCTTATCTCATTTAACGTTGTCCATTGGCATTTTCAAAATAGACTACTGGACATTTGAAAGAAAACCTGGCTGACTCTTTCCCACTGCAATGCACTGAATTTGCACACTGTTTCACCACCTCCTTCCCCAAACACATCGTAATTGACAAATATAACTAGAATGAAAGCAGCAAGAACTGAAATGGAATGATCAACTTTCATGTTGAACATTAAATAAATTTGTTTTTGGAATGCCTTAAAACTATTAAGTAAATGGCATTTCCTAATCTTGGGATCAAATATTGTTCCTGTTGCACACAGAAGAATTTGGTTTGAAGTATTTTAAATGATATTTTATTATGGGCTAGAAATTGCTCGAACATCACAATCCATTAATGCATGGAAAAAAAGAATGAATCAGGGGGGAAAAAAGCACATTCTTATTGCACAGTCCGGGTTAGTTGTAGCAACATTTACCAGCATCCTTTTGGGTTTTTGAACTGCCTGCCATAGTTCAAAATACAATAAATACTCCACAGGGTTATAATATTGATCACACATTTGTCGTTTCTTCACCAAAAGTATTAATTGTGTTCATGCACATGTGCATTGTAGTTGCTGCATTCATCAAGGGAAGTAGGGTGGCCACTGTTCTAGTTAGTTGTATAAACTGGATACCATTCTCAAATCAGTAGGGTGGCCAGACAAGTTCTTTCCCTACTCCAGTCTAATGAAATGTTTTCTTTAACCAAATATCAGCAAGAAAGGAAAGAGTGTTTTATTTACCCTGTGTGCATCTCCAGTTTGCAGAACAGAGTGGCCAGCTATCAATCTCTTTTCACTTCCAGCTTCCACACCCAATTCACCCTCTCCCTTCATATATGCCCACCCAACCAAAAGCATAAACAGCTTAAATAAGGTTCCAAGGGCTCTAGCTATTTTTCCATAAGTTTGCTTGACACTAGCTATTGGCAAGATACTGCAGTAGGTAGATTCATACATTATCGAAACAGGCACCAGCTGTATGCGCCCCCCGCCGGACGCGGGACACAGAGTGTAGTTTTCTTCACCCTCCCTGGGGCTTTTGGGTCATCGATTGCCTCGATACCATGGGTTTCTCAGATGTTTGCTCCACCCTATAAGTCATCCAGTATTGAACGATCTACTCTCCACACTACCAGGTCCCTCCGTGCAGCTAGCCCCCCTCCCCACGTCCGCTCAAGTATGCCCCAAATTCCTTTTTCCCTCTACGGCTAACGGCCCCCTACCCGCTCTACCCCGCTCCTCCTCTCCCCCACATCTGATCTTTCTCGGTCGCCGGTTCTGTGAGAATTGGTTCCTTCTCACCGATCACGGCCTGGCCGGACAAGTGCCTCCACATGCAACAAGTGGCTAGCCACAACGTCGCGTTATGCGGTCGCGTTTTCTGTTCACTCGGCCTAGACCTCTTCCATCCCCCCCAGTGTCTACTGCCAATGGTAACCTGCACCCTTGCTGGACCTTTACCTGCGTCCCCCTCGGAACCCCGCTCCAACCTGACGGCGGATGAGGTAAATAGGTACTCCGCGCCTTCGCCAACATGTATACCTCAACTTCTTCCACCCCCCCTAATCTCTCGTGGACCGTGCTTCCTGTCCGACTGGCCTACCCATCGAGTTCTGCACCAGATGGCCCGAGATGCACGAGGGTTCTTGCATCAATCAACCCAACATATGGAAGCTCCACCTATTAAATCCAGTCCGTTTCTGGACTCCTCGCCTGTGCCGATGACATGCTCATGTCACATTAATATTCTTGCTTTGTTTTCCACAACTAACTTCTTGTCCCCGCCGGCACCCCCTTTTAGGTTGGCCGCGAACGGCACTTAATGAGGTGGACCCTGAGGATCCCCTTTGCACTTTTTCTCAAGTCCGGAACAACGTGATAAACGTCTGCTTGGTTGACGGCATTCCCGACTAGTGGGACCTAAGACAGAACTTGCATATTTTTCCCATGTTAGCGCACTGAGGGCCCGATCACAAGCAACTTCGCCTGCGGCCGAAACCGCTATTCAGACTTAAATGCCAGCCCAGGACTCCTCCTCCATTCTTGGACTCCTTCAACCTCCTCAACTCCTTACGCCACTTAAGATATCCCCGTGGTTTTGCCGACGCCGTGTCTTCAGATTCCCAACCACCACCCCCATAAATCATTCATGTCCATTTCGTTGCCCTTTGTGTGTGCCCCTGCTCGTTCAAGTTCCAGGCTACACCCGCTTGTTTACGTCTCAACTCTCATTTCGGGCCAGAGGCGCTCGAATATCTCCGTCGTTTCAGCCCGCGCAAGCGGATTCATTTCCGCCAGCGGTTCTACCTCGCTGCCCGCACTGCTATTCAGAACCGTGTCAGGCCCCCCCGCCCCGTGCTTCCTATGGTAAACCTTGGGGCTTGGTGTGTGAGTATGTCCTGTGACTGTCGGGTTGTAAATGGGCTTTTGAGGGCACAAAACGTTTCTCCCACCCGCGTCGCCCAGGTCAGTTGATGGCACGGCTTTTGTCACCACACTGGGGGCCTACATGCACCCCCGTGGGCCCCCCCTGTTTTTTCCCCCGCGTTCTGGGGCTTAATTGTGCTTCGTATCTATTATGTTCGCAAGCGTACGTCCAGCAATGTGCGCTCCGCTAAAAAGGAAGGGAACGCCCCTGCAACCGACTGCTTTGAAGGTTAATCAAAATGATGCGTCTGCGAGGTACCGGCGACGCCCCACCACTCTTTAACGCCTCGGCTTGGTTTGGCCATGGCATCCCTCGCTTGTCCCGAAATCCCTTAGGAGGTGGGTGGCGCTATGGTGCCGCAGCCTGGACCCCTCCTTGCACGTTGGGCGGCACGCGTCGGTCCTCTGTGCCTCCTCTCTCAGCTGGCCGCTGTGGTAATGCGTTCTTTTTTTTGTTCCGGGCGCACTACGATCTTTCTGCGTTATCATTTTACGCCCGTCCGGCGAGCACCTACCTAGCAAATGGTGGTTTACCAAGCCTGCACCAAGGGTGTCGGCCTTGTTTTCCTCCCATCGTTGCCTTTCCGTTCCGGAGTTGCGTTTTTTGTACCAATTCGCCCCCCTGCACCGCTCTTCAACCGATGCTCCTTTGCTTGGTTTTAGCCGACAGTAGCCTATGACGGGGCGGTATGCGCATTCCAAGTTCCTTTCCCTCCCCTTCCTCCCGCGGGCTGACCCCGTCCCCAGTGCCGCATCCGAATATTCTCATCCTACTTCAGGGCTTTTATGCATTTTTTTTTACCAGGCGCCCCAGACTTCACCAACTTTTTTTACTGCTGGGTCATCCACCCTTCCCATGACTTTCTATAGCAGATTCATTCCGACCCCGAGACCGCCCACCCCCCCCCCCCCCCGCCCCCCCCGCCCCACCCACCCCCACCCCCCACCCATAGTACCACATCTTTTCCCTCTTTGTTGAGACAATTGATCTGTAATTTCGCAAGGGTATTATACAATGGTGGCGTTAAGTGAGCTTCTATGCCTCAGGGTCTGTGCCCCCCTTCTACGCTTTGAGGGGGTCGAGACCACAGACACTCATTGAGGTGACGCCGCGACCATCTCCAACATAGCACCGCCCTTTAGCCTTTCTATCGCTGAACCTATGGTTTGTTCACCGGTCCAGCCATTTACCATGAGCCATGGCCTGAGCAGAAAGTGACGCCCCCTCCGTGCATGCCTACCTTTCCCCCCCCCAAAACGCCAGAGCAGACCCTCTTGTCCTCGGTGCCCTTCCAACCTAAAGCTGTCATTGGCACCATGCCAGGGCTTGGGGCCGCGCGCGCCCCGTAGGTCCCCGGACATCGCCGCCCCCAAGAGAGCCCCTTTCTCCTCTGCCTCTTGGTTTGCGTCTTTGGGCCTACGCCCATCTGTTGGACACTAATCCAGACCGTTCCACGCCCTTCGTTCCTGGAGCAGGCACATCCCTCGCTGCACGCGTGGACATAGCACCGTTGATACGCATCCTCACCAAGGGCCGTTTGACCCACCCGGTAGATTTTGGTTACCTTCGCCTGCAGCATAGGGCGCACCTGCTGAGTATTTCCCACGCCACTATATTGTGATATCCCATTTGGCCTCTTTGACTTAGGTGAAGTAGTACTTAAGGCTTCATTGTTTGTTTGGGGCCCTTGTTGCACACTACGCCCGAACACATGAATTTATGGCTTACGAGTGAAACCTTCAGTCGGTGTGAGACTACGTCGGCAATTGGCCCACATTACCCACCAGGGTTAATTTGACTTTGCGAGTCGTCCTTACGCTCACCTGGGATTCCTTCATTAATTCTATTTTTAACCCAATCCCGAAACCTTTGCATTGTCTCTATGGTATGTTTTTGCCTTTAGGGTCCACATCCCAGCACTCCCTACGAGACACTGTGATGCCCAATTCAAAGTGACTCACTCTTTAAATGGCTGCGACAATGATTCCACTGACCCCGGGGTTTTTTCCCTTGGTACCCACCTAGTCAGTACTCCCTCCCCAGGACCCACCATCGGGCTAATACCCGCTCCCTATCCTGCGTTTCACATTACCACCAGTGTAACTCGCCAATACACGACCCTTGCTATCACCCACAGAAGTGTATTCGGTTTCATGTCTTATCTCTCAGTCCTGACCCACCACCTTTGGACTCTTCCTTACATTCAAGCCCGATGCCGCAGCATCGATTGAACTTGATCACTCTCTTGCTCCGCAAAGGGGCTTCTGTGCTACACGGTCTTCTCAGCCCTGGCTTTTTGCGCACTATACCCCCAGTCTCGTACAGTCTCTTGCTTCTGCTTTTGCTATTTCACACTATGTGAATTCATCTTATATCCCCATTTTGTGAGGGCACCGGCGAGCTACCAGGTCTTCAGGTGCTGTGCACGACCACCACGGAGGTATTGTGCCTCCACTTCTTCTCTTTACCGAAACCCACTGTGAGGGTAGGCCTGCTGTTCTTTATCCTGGCGATCTAAATCGCCAATAAATTGCATGCTCCTCCATTAATCGACTTATCAAAATGGATTGTTATTTTGTCAGCCCGGCTGATAGCACATATTTGATTTTTGAGCTGGGGCGAACCCCGCAATACTCCCTATGACAGGCCTGGAATGATCTCACAAACGGGCACGAATGGGAAACCGGTCTTTCTTCTTGACCCACTACGCGGGTCCCCACGCGCCCAAGATCCAATACAATATGATTTCCCCCATCACATCCATTCTTGCATTTGTACACGACTCCAAGAATTGCTGAGCTCACCAACACATTCAAATCTCCGCACTCATCATGAATCCGTGGTTCGCAGGGCAGGTGCAGATCAGATTGGGGGCACCAAATCGATAGCTGACAATTGCCTTCAAAACATTTGATTTTGCTTGACTGCGGCCCACATTCTCTCGAGCCACTTCAACGTGTTCCTAACTTCCGTTCTAGTTGCTTTAGTCCGGAAACAGGTTCTCCTTACAACACAGATGATGGCCTGTCCATAGGTTATACTGTTTCCTTGTACGTGCCAGGCCCGCAAGCTCCCAAAAGGAACAACTCACCAAAGCAAGGAAGGAATCTCATATGTAACAATACGGTCTGCAGTCACTACTCCCTCTCGTACTGGAAAAACTGCCAAAAATATGCGGGTCTCAGGCTCCAACATATGCAATCGGGTACTGGTTACACCCTTGCACCGAGATTCGTAATAGGTCTATTCCATTCTAACCCTGGTGGAAAGTGCCAGTCACAATCTGGAGGCACCAGGGGTAGATAAGGTTGGAACACACCGCGATCCTCGTCAGACTAAAGGGCCTGAGCCCCACGGACATGAGCGCTAACATGCGGCAGCGCGACCTACGCGTGGTCGCATTGAGCCGTACGGCCTCGCGGCCCGGCCCCACGGTCCAACTTCGTCATCGCTGGAGTTGTGCGGAGCTGGTTCCCAACAATCGCGCGAGCTCCGAAACCACAATGACCGTGTTCCCACAAATTCTTCGCTGGCTCAATCCGCCTGCCGGCCGCCTCGACCCCGTACGACACTGCCTCGGACGAGGTTCGGCGGACGATCTTCGCACGCAGTACGACAGAGTCTTGACGCCATTACGCAGCATTGCTTGACCGCTGTAGGTCACGCACGAACTTCCGTGGACTTCACGGTCACTCACTCGACCTCCCGCGCGGCCCCGCTTCCGGTTGGCGTCGCGCTCGCCGCATGCAGGCGCATGCTGGTGGGACCGGCCCTGTACGGGGATCACTCGACCTCCACGCGGCCCCCGCTTCCGATTTGGTCGCGCTTGCCGCATGCTCGTGGGACAGGCCCTTAAGTTACTCCAGCACTTTCTGTTGTTGTAAGACAGCATCTGCAGTTGCTTGTGTCTCAACCAGGTAAAGAACTGAGAATGTTTTCCAATTTCATATTAGTTACAAAGTTTAAATCAGTTGATAACTTAATCATGCCCAGCACAGAATACTGAAACAACAGCTTGAAGATGCCAACTTTATTATTAATGTTAGCAATCCAAGTATTCAAACTCCGTTATCCAATCTCAAGTCTCCTATGGTACATTGGATATAGAGTGCAACTTCTGTGCTTTTCACATAGCAAACTTTCAAATTAAAACCCTGGATAAAGCCCAAACCTTCCTAAAATGTTCAGCAAGATGCTGTAACAATACACATTATTGGCTGAGGAGTATCTTGGACACAAGTTTATGGCCACCATTACTTCATTTAACAGAAATGGAATGTTCCACAACACAAACAAAGGTGACAAAATGATCTACTTTTAGAAAAAGTAACATTATAAATATATAAAACTTTACATGAACAATTGCAACCCAAACTATTATGGGTGCAATTTTCAAATATTTTCAATCAAGCTATTAAATATATACATATTAAATATATGTATACGTCATTATAACTTAATTGTAAAATTGCTTAATCGATCTATACATTCACTAACTTAGAATCACAGGTGGGTCAGCAAATGGGTTTTTGACTTTATCCTCCAAAAGATAAATGAAACAGGAATGATAAGGTTTGAAGGCAATACTATAGGAAGGTTGGTTCATGCATTCAAAATGGAAAATGTGCAAAGAAATCGAGATGATGTTTTTATTTGATCAACATAAACAGGGAAAAAGCAATAACTTAAAATGGAATGTTTTTTTTATCCTCTCATGGTTGCATGTAAAACATTCTGGGTCATGATATTTATAAGACAAGGAGAACTATTAACATATGGTACAATCGTGATTTTATGAATCCAGGTTGATTAACATTGCACACATTTAGTTAGTAAACAGTAAAAAACCCCATTAGGCAGGCATTTCCTGTTAGCAAAGTTTTCAGGGTAACCCCCAGCACACTTTCCACTGCACGCTATGTGGTGTGGGCACGAGACACCTCAGCAGAGCCGGCCTCATGCTCTTGCAGACTTCTCCCACCTCCAGAATCTGCAGGCATCTCGAACTCCTCCTGCATCCTGACGATCTGCTCCTGGGTCGTCCCGAGGGCCTCTTCCAGTTGTCCACGGAGTGCCTGCACAGCCAAAAGCTCCGTCTGCAGCGTAGTTTCTCTGCTGGCGCTATATAGAAATGTGAATTTGGAGACAAAAATAAACTAAATCAAACTACTGAAGACAATACCTGCTGAAAGGACAACAGATGCATGTGCTCTCCCACAGCAACCACAAGACATTGTTGGAGTAACCATATCCTAACACTTCCATTTCCCCAACCACTCACCTCGATGTACCTTAACTGAAATGACCTTTTGGCTTAAGAATTATCACAGAAACAGATATTGAGGAAGGGAGTGGCGGAAAAGACAGTTTTGAGTTCGGAGTAATCAAAACTGAATTGTAGTTGATGGACATGGAGGAGATTATGAAACAAAAAGGACACGCCTTGATAACTGGGAGCGGTCGAGAGACGTTTGCATATACAAACTACTATTCTCAATCGTCACATACAGTGCCCTCCATAATGTTTAGGACAAAGACCCATCATTTATTTATTTGTCTCTGAACTCCACAATTTGAGATTTGTAATAGAAAAAAAATCACATGTAGTTAAAATGCACATTGGCAGATTTTAATAAAGGCCATTTTATTACATATTGGTTTCACCATGTAGAAATTACAGCAGTGTTTATACATAATCCCCTCACTTCAGGGCATCATAATGTTTGCGACACAGCAATGTCATGTAAATGAAAGTAGTCATGTATAGTATTTTGTTCCATATGCTTTGTTGCATATACTGCTTGAAGTCTGTGTTTCATGGACATCACCAGTTGCTGGTGTCTCCTATGATGATGCTCTGCCAGGCCTGTATTGCAGCCATTTTTAGCTTATGCTTGTTTTGGGGGCTAGTCCCCTTCAGTTTTCTCTTTAGCATTAGCACTGAAAAACTCCTTTGTTGCTTTAGCAATATGCTTGGGGTCATTATCTTGCTGTAGAATGAACCACCAACCAATGAATTTTGAGGCATTTGTTTGAACCTGAGCAGATAGGATGTGTCTATACACTTCAGAATTCATTATGCTACCATCGGCAGTTGTATCATCAATGAAGATAAGTGAGCCAGTACCTTCAGCAGCCATGCATGCCCAGGCCATAACACCCCCACCACCGTGTTTCACAGGAGATGGTATGCTTTGGATCTTGGGCAGTTCCTTCTCTCCTCCATACTTTGCTCTTGCCATCACTCTGATATAAGTTAATCTTCGTCTCATCTGTCCACAAGACATTTTTCCAGAACTGTGTTTGCTCTTTTAAGTACTTCTTAGCAAACTGTAACCTGGCCATCCTATTTTTGCGGCTAACTAGTGGTTTGCATCTTGCAGTGTAGCCTCTGTATTTCTGTTCATGAAGTCTTCTGCAGACAGTGATCATTGACAAATCCACACCTGACTCCTGAAGAGTGTTTCTGATCTGTCGGACAGGTATTTGGGGATTTTTCTTTATTATGGAGAGAATTCTTCTGTCATCAGCTGCGGAGGTCTTCCTTGCCCTGCCAGTCCCTTTGTGATTAGTAAGCTCACCGGTGCTCTCTCTGTCTTCTTAATGATGTTCCAAACAGTTGATTTTGGTAAGCCTAAGGTTTGGCTAATGTCTCTAACAGTTTTATTCTTGTTTCTCAGTCTCATAATGGATTCTTTGACTTTCATTGGCACAACTTTAGACCTCATGTTGATAAACAGCAATAAAAGTTTCCAAAGGTGATGGAAAGACTGGGTGCTGAGAGCTCTCATATACCTGCATTGAGCAATTACAAACAACCGAGTAGCCACGTGTCTCAAACATTATGGTGCCTTGAAATGGGGGGGGGGGGGGGGGGGGGGGGGGACTATGTATAAACACTGATGTATTTTTAGACATGGCGAATCCAAAATATTTTAAATAATGGACTTTAATAAAATCTGACAATGTGCACTTTAACCACGTGATTTTTTCTATTACAAATCTCAAATTGTGGAGATTGTGGAGACCCATAAATGATGGGCCTTTGTCCCAAACATTAGGGCACGTCATCACCATCTATATTCATGTTGGATGTGGTGCAAATAAAAATCCAGGCCATGGTACCAGTTATTCCAAGCAAATATCTTGTTCCAATAGATTTATACAATTTCTCTTTTATAAATGGATTATTCAACTTTGGACCAGACCACTGAAATCAAGTATAACTGGAATTTTATTTTGATGTTGCATGTGTTACTAATCAATGACTTACGACTTTCCTATTTTAACAATTACGCATTTTAATATTCTATGATGAAATATACAGGAAAAAAATATTTACTTTGGAAATGTCATAGAGTCCAATTAAATACTTTGCCTAAAATTAGTGAGTAATTCTAGCTAGATATTAAGTGTAATGTAATTTTAGGTACTGAAACTAATTCTACACAGTCTAACAATCTGCACAAAATCTGACAATCTGCACAAAATCTGCATTGGTCTCTTACCTGTCAGGTTGATTGTGGAATTTAACAAGGCTATTGTAGAGTTGTCTTTCAGCTCGAAGTGCTTCACTTAATCTTGACTGCTCCGAAAATTGCTCTTCAAGAGCACAGATCAGCTGCCAATAGATATTAGAAAATGTAAGAATCTCAGAAGTATTCTTATTATTGCAGAGTGAAATGGTCCCTTTATGTTGATGTTCATTTTGAGACATATACATTTGCACTGCAGCCCCAAATCATCAGTCAAATTTGTCTTTGAATTTGTGGGTCGGAAAGGGTTATATTTACCTATTCCCTATCACTAACTAGAAACCCCCGTGAGAAGTATAGATGTGAGAATCTGCTGCGAATAATAAGTAGACACAAATGATAAAACAGTACGCATAACTACAAGATATTTAATGCAAGTAGACTGTGCCTTAACTGAGAGAGAAATTGGGAGAATTTAAAAAAAACTATAAACAATCAACTCCCAACGGCTTTAAATAAATCACTTATTAATTCAACTCTATTTTATTTTTTTGACCTCTTAAAAAATTGCAACATTCTTAAACACGACAAAAGTTGATTCACATTTTCATTTTTCTTCATTACTCTAAACTTTTCAGCTTCACTACATTTAGTCTTGGGAAAGTTGCCGTATCAGCATCTTATTGTAGAATGGTAAATTCAGTGTCTTAAGATTTTGGTTTTAATGTACTTGCTGTGATTCAGTTTCAGTTATTTAGTTCCGTGTAGTTTTCTCACCCCCAACTCCAAATTTTTGACTCAAGTTAACTTGATTTAATCCAGTAACCACTTAAATAAACCAAGGAAAATGTTCTTTGCTGCCTCAAGGTTTAATTTGCTGGAGCTCAGCATATTTAAGACTAACGAGCTAAATGTGCAAACAATAGATTCTCTACTTATGCACACTTATGAAAATAGGGTGTTATTTAAGATACATACCTGATGGTGTTTTTTCCCTGCAGTACTCGGCCCAGATAAATCCATGGTTTTCACTTGCTCCCTCAATATTAGGAGCTCTTGTGTACACTTCTCCACTTCTGGAGACTCCCTTAGTTGTACCAACTGTATCTGCAGATCCTGTGATGTAAGAAAAATCATCAAGAAAATCATTGTTAAGCCGAAATTCAATTGTCAAATCTAAAGCATCACCAAACATAGAATTTTATATATCTGATTAGGAACAGAACATGGCATCAATAATACAAATTATTTTAGCAATCTTTAAAAGTCACACCATGTGTAGCTCTAAAATGTCTCATCTACTGAACTGCCATTAAACAAAAAAATATTTGGTCCCACTTCCTACAACCATGGTTATTTCACAAAACGTTCCCCACTTCAGCACAAAAATCGGTAATCCACAAAGCATATCAACCTGAAAAAGTAGACTGCACTTTCTAACATATTATCTTTCCCCAGAACAATTCAATCATTGATTATATTAAAACAAACCTGAATTTGTTGTTCCTTGTCATGAATCTTGTTTGAAAGTGCTTCGATCTCCACTGCTTGACATTTGAATTCTTGCTGCTGGTTGGAGAAGGCAGACTGTAATGTGGTCAGCTCAAGCTGCAAAGATAAAATATAACCCACGTTTAGATGTTTGAGTCAATTACATAGGAAAAAGCAGTCACTCAACAAAGCAATGGTGACATCGTATTTAAAATGGTTAATAAGGTTCAGGGAATATTTTTTATTGTATTCAATCTGAAACCATGTTCCCCAATAACAGATGATCATTGGCAAATTGCCAACATTTATGAATCAATCTTGTTGTCAAACATGCAATTAAGATTTATTTTCATAACCCGTGTAGAAAATTTATTCACATCAATGCTAATGGGCAATAGGATTTTGAAAAAAAAGGACCAAATTTAAAGACAGGATAAATCAAAAAATTACAACTTAAAGCCAAAAGAGCTGTAGCTTTCAAAGTCTGCGAAGGAATGACACCATTCTGGGATGGTAAAGTCAGTCTGATTTCAATAAAAATAACACAGTACCCTACATAATGTTTGGGACAAAGACCCATCATTTATTTATTTGCCCTGTACTCCACAATTTGAGAGTTGTAGAAAAAAAAATCACATGTGCACATTGTCAGATTTTATTAAAGGGTATTTTTATACATTTTGGTTTCACTATGTAGGAATTACAGCTGCGTTTATACATAGTCCCCCCATTTCAGGAGACCATAATGTTTGGGACACATGGCTTCACAGGAGTTTGAAATTGTTCAGGTGTGTTTAAATGCCTCCCAATGCAGGTATAAGAGAGCTCTCAGCACCTAGTCTTTCTATTACATTTGGAAACTTTTATTGCTGTTTATCAACATGAGGACCAAAGTTGTGCCAATGAAAGTCAAAAAAGCAATTATGAGACTAAGAAACAAGAGTAAAATTGTTAGAGACAGCCACACCTTAGGCTTACCAAAAACAACTGTTTGGAACATCATTAAGAAGACAGAGAGAGCTGGTGAGCTTATCAATCACAAAGGGACTGGCAGGCCAAGGAACACCTCCACAGCAGATGACAGAAAAATTATCTCTATAATAAAGAAAAATCCCCAAACACCTGTCCAACAGATTAAAAACACTCTTCAGGAGTTAGGTGTGGATTTGTCAATGACCACTGTCCACAGAAGACCTCATGAACAGAAATACAGAGGCTTACACAGCAAGATGCAAACCACTGGTTAGCCGGAAAAATAGGATGGCCAGGTTAGGTTACAGTTTGCTAAGAAGTACTTAAAAGAGCAACCACAGTTCTGGAAAAGGGTCTTGTGGACAGATGAGACGAAGATTAACGTATATCAGAGTGATGGCAAGAGCAAAGTATGGAGGAGAGAAGAAACTGCCCAAGATCCAAAGCATACCACCTCATCTGTGAAACACGGTGATGGCGGTGTTATGGCCTGGGCATGTATGGCTGCTGAAGGTACTGGCTCACTTATCTTCATTGATGATACAACTGCTAATGGTAGTAGCATAACGAATTCTGAAGTGTATAGACAGAACCTATCTGCTCAGGTTCAAACAAATGCCTCAAAACGCATTGGCCGGCGGTTCATTCTACAGCGACAATGATCCCAAACATACTGCTAAAGCAACAAAGGAGTTTTTCAAAGCTAAAGAATTGTCACTTCTTGAGTGGCCAAGTCAATCACCTGATCAGATATTAACCGTAGTTTACCCCACCATAGCACCAAACATTTAGAGCTTCAACTTATCTCAGTATTGATCTCCATTCCATCCTTAATGTTGAGAAATCCCTTACACTATCACAGTTACATCAGAAATCCTGAACCCAAGTGACCTGGTGAAGTCTTTAAATGGCACCCCACACCACAGCTGGGTACATGGGTCCCAGACGACTTTGCTGTCTACATTCATGTTAGTTTATCACTCACCCTGGTTTCTTTCTCTTTCCTTAATGCAAGCTGCAGTTCCTCTTTTTTCATTTCCAGCTCGGCCTGCCCGACATCTTCCTGGTCTGACTCAGCCATTGCTTCTTCTGCATCCAAGGCCTTCTGGAGAGCTTTCAACAGAGCAAAGACATTTCAATTTATGCTGTGCATATCACATCAGAAGCAGTCTTCTGAAGCATTAAACCTACAATGAGCATGTACCTTTCTACACATTTAAGGGCCTGTCCCAGTTACACAACCTTTACAGGCAACTGCTGACACCGTGTGATAGGTCGCCGAAAATTTCAACATGTTGAAAATTCAGCGGCGACCAGAAAGATGTTACGTCTCTTTGGAGACCTCTCATACATACAGGCTGTATGATCGTGAGTGGTCTCCTATGGTCATGAGAGTTCACCCGTGACATGTTGCTAGGGGTCGTCTGTATGGTCATGAGGTCTCCTATGGTCGTGAGAGGTCTCCAAAGAGTTGTAGCATCATTCTGATCGCCGCTGAATCTTCAACATGTTGGAAATTTTGGCAACCTTTCACGGGTGCCGGCAGTCGCCTGCAAAAGTCGCGCAAGTGGGACAGGCCCTTAATATGTCACTTCCAGCTGGTTCTGTACTGGCAGTTGGAAGAAGCTTTTATTACTTGTATTATCTTCCAGTAATCAGACTCTAGCTAAACACAGAACCTGCTAGAAAGTTAAATTCAATTTGTCAGCTGACGAGGTAAGCAATTTTCTGACTACACCTATGAGGTGCAAGATCTGATCAATCAGATCTCTTAAAGGTCAAGTTGCGCAGATTCATCTGCACCGTTGAGATAGTTCGCATAATCTACATTCATCACTTATGGATGTCACATAAGCAACAATGTTCAATTTAATTCCTCTATTCTAACTTAATTCCAATTCATCTTTGTACTGAATTTGACTAGACAACATGTTGTATAGATTCTGCTTGTTTTTGCCACCATTGACAATCATAGATCCTGAGAATTTCAGCCGACTTTTCAGTGTATTAATCAATGATTACCGCTTAATTTCACACACCTTCAATTTCATTTGCATTCTGTCGGGTGTCAGTGGGTTCAGAAGCTTCCATCTTCTCAGGCTGGAGGGTGGTCTCATTCTTGCTGTGACCATCCAGCACCAATTCCTGAACATGTCAAAGGAAAAGAACATGTTCACAGGTACTAACACAACATCAAGAAATTTAGACAGGTATATGGATAGGATAGGTTTAGAGGGATATGGGCCAAACACAGCAAGAAAGGCCCAAGATCATAGATCAGACCATGAAAAGGCTCAGATCAACCTTTATTAACTTTAAAAACAACTCCATTCACCAGGATAATTTCTGCCATAGCAGGTGGTGGAGGCAGATACATTTATAATGGTTAATTGACATTTGGATTGGTACTTGAATAAGAGACAATAAGAGGCACATTGGCCTTGTGGGCAAATGGAAAAGCATTACAATCAGATGGGCTGATAGGGCCAGTTTCTGTGCTATTAAAGGTCCTGTGCACGGCTGCCCAGCCAGCAGCTGTCAGTCTCTTCATCTTTTTATTTTTTATTTTAGTTTGTTAAGTGTTTTGTTTGGAGGTCTAGACTTTTTTTATGTGGGGGTGTGGGGGTGTGGTGGGGGGGGAAACTACCTTTCAGGGTCCCTACCTGGTCAGAGAGGTGGCTTTTCTCCGGGCTGCAGCTTCGACCCGTCCTCGCGGCCTACCAGCGGGCCTGGAGTGGCGTTTCCTGTCGAGGACCACCCAGAACCTCGGCTTTGGCGGCGGCACAGCGCTGGAGCGCTATCGCGTAGCGGGCGATGGCTTGCCTGGGTCACCACGCTGGAGCTCCGGTGAGCTGAGACCACTGGGTAAAACATCGCGGAGCTGCGGGACTGTGGAGCGACCAGCTGCGGGCGGCGGCGCTGAACTTAACACCGGGAGCCTGGGATCTCTAGATGAGATCGCCAATTGTGGAGCTCCAACTGGCGCGGCCTTGTTGGCTTCGGAAGCCGCGGCCTCCAGTGCGGAAGCGGCCGTTCCAGGGTTCCCAAGCCGCTGGGAAGACTCTCCCGACACCAGAGCAACATCACCTGGCGAGAACGGCCTGGAACATTAAGCCTCCGTAGAGGCAACTGTGGAGGCCTCAATGGGTCGACTATTGGTGAACTGGGGTTGGGGACTGGACTTTGTGCCTTCCCTCATGGTGGGAGCCATTGTGGGGGGATGTTCTATGTGTTTAAGACTCTCATTGGTGTTATGTCTGTATTCTTTTTTTGTGTGCTGCAAAATGGCAAAAAGCATTTCACTTCACTACACCTGGGTGTATGTGAATGTGACTAATAAAATACCTTTGATACCTTAAAGGATTATATTTTCTAGTGGGCATTCAGGAGCAGACAGAGAGTAGTTAAAGCCAATG
Organism: Leucoraja erinaceus; assembly: GCF_028641065.1. Taxonomy (NCBI): domain Eukaryota; kingdom Metazoa; phylum Chordata; class Chondrichthyes; order Rajiformes; family Rajidae; genus Leucoraja; species Leucoraja erinaceus. Next base: position 45,392,839 of record NC_073386.1, read on the forward strand.
TATATCCTTTCCTCACCCCCATAATCACATGCATGCTTTACTCCTCCCTAACAGGGATGGCAGATTTCATTGGATTACAAATAAAAGGGGACATGCTTCAATTTTTGTTTTATCTGAGTGAAGAACATTAAAGACAATTGCTTTTGTTAAAGCCCACTAACTCAGCACAACGCCTAGAATCTGTGGGAAAGATGACAGTGGACTCAAGGGCGAGCATCGGTGACAACAAAACATTAAAACTCAGGAAATATTTCACATCTGGAATGTTAACAGTAATTCTACACAATAGGAGCAAGTTGAAAAGCAACTTATTTGGATGCAATTAATTTTCAACTTGGGCAGATTTACCACCGATCATATTGAATATAATGAGGGACAGCACTAGGGTCAGGATTCAAATAATAGGAGTAATACAATGACCTTGAATGTAATTAATATGTTTTTTACTTACTCTTTATCTAAGATAATGGGCATCAAGGCAGACCACTATCGGCAGCTGCCCAAGTCAAACGGTATCCTGACTTCAAAATCTATTGCAATTGCTTTATAGTCCTAGAGATTAAATCCCTATTTATTGTGAAAGCACCTTCCGTAGGATTGCAGCTGGTCAAAGGGGTAAGGGGGGAGGGGGAGGCGGGTGACAACTCATACCATCCCTTCCTGGCAGATTAAGAGTAGGCAATATTATATTGGAAGATAATGCTGGAGGATCTCTGACGGGACACTTTTATACTTAAGACATAAAGAAAGGGGAGTTCCGTTGCACAAGGCTGTAGAATTCCGCATACCGTATTTGTTGATCCATCAAACTTCAAGAACTTACTTGAATTAGTTCGTCCTTTTTCTGAAGAAGTTCTTTGAGGTGGGCTATTTCCATTGACAGCTCTGGCGCAGAAATATTTTGCTTGGTGAATTTTGCTATTACCCGATCCTTCTCCATGAGCTGGTGACGCAAGGCCTGAAGTTCACATTTCTTCTCCGCAAGAGCGCAAGCTAACCTCTCGGCTGAATCCTGAATAATTGAAAGAAAACATGCTGTAAATTAAATGCTGTAAAGACAGTGGCAAATTATGTGTTGCAACTTGGCTCACATACTAACCCTCATAGCTGCTTCAAGTCTATTTGAACATTCTTCTACTGACTAATACTAAAATAAAGCTGCACAGTCGAGTCAATATAGACTGGAACAACCACCAAAATAGGCCACTGAGTTTGATTCAACATCTTACATTTAATACAATCCAAAGAGGAAATACTCTCTGCCAATTGACATTGTAATTCACCATAGAACTTTCTAAGCTGAAGCACAGAGCCAGTTTTAATGTCTCTGCCCGAACAATCAGTTGTTATCGCACTGTTTTTATGAATACCTACAGTAACATTAAAAGCAATGTTGGACTCACTTGATCAGACGTGCTCAGTTTAGATTAGCTGATTGTGCAAATATGTTTACCCCAATTATATATTTTCAGCTTGTACTCATTAATATATTAAGTGCATCTTGCAGTCTAGCTACTTACTGGGTTTAAATAACTTAAATGGCACCCTCATAAACGTAAAGAAGAATCCCAGATATTCTACAGGTGCATTAAAAACAAAAACGTAACTAGAGAGAGAACAGGTCCCTTTAAGGATCAGTGTGGTCATCGATGTGTGGAGCTACAGGAAATGGGGTAAGATGTACAGTGAATCTTTCTCATCTATATTTATCGTGGATTAGGTCATGGAAGCCCAGATATTAAGGAATTGAAAAGTGTTGTACTGGAACATATCCACATTACAAAAGAGGAGGTGCTGTTAGTCAAAGCATATTAAAGTGGATGAATCTCTGGGATCCAACTATGTGTACACTAGGACATTGTGGGAAGGTTGGGTCCAAGATATTGCATGGTCCTTAGTAGAGATATGTGCATCATGGTTCAATGATTTATAAAGAACCGTTAGCTTTGGGTGAGGTACTGGAAGACTGGAGGATGCTTAATGCTATGCCTTTATTTAAAAAGGGCTGGAAGGACAAGCCAAGGAACTACTGGCCGATTAGCCCAACATCAGTGACGGTAAAATTACTGGAGGGGATTTGAGAGTCAGGATCTACCTGCTCTCGGCAGGGCATGGACTGATTCGCTGGTAAGCATGACTTTATGTGTGTGAAATTGTGCCTCACAAATTTGAGTTTTTGAAGAGGTGATTAATCGGATTGACCAGTGCAGAGCAGTAGATATTGTTTACATGGACTTTAGCAACGCCTTTGACAAGATCCCACACGGTAGTCTGAGGTCCAAAGGATTTGAGGGATAAATGTTTCCACACAGAGGGTGATGGGTATATGGAACTAGCTGCCAGAGGACTATTGGAGATGTGGATACAATTATACTGATTAAAAGACATTTGGACAGGTACCTGAATAGAAAAGGTTCAGCAGGTTAGAGACCAAATGTAGGTAGATGGCAGTAGCTCAGATACTTATGTCCATTATCCAGTTAATTAGACTGAGAAACATTTAAATTAAAGATTCAAGGCAATTATATTTCTCCTATTGTTTGAATTTTGACCCCATGTGGTGCTCCTCATTCCATCCAAAGGAAATCTGCCTTAATTAAGATATTTACATACAATTATGTTGTTTTTCAATTTGATCCCATGTTTACCAAATACAGATTTGCAACGAGTGAAAAGGAATTATCACCATCTTTATTTACCAGAAAAGGCATTTTTCAAGGACTGCATCTTTATGAACGTGAGGTCTTATGACCTATCTGTGTCACCTGCAAACTTACCAACCATGCCTTATCCAAATCATTGATATAGAAGACAAACAATGTCAACAGCGCAGACCCGAACTACCAGTCACTGGCCTCCAGTCTGAAAAGTAACCTTCCACCATCAGCCTGTGCTTCCTACCATCTATTCAGTTACGTATCCAATGAATTAGCTCTCCCCCAACTGCATGCGATCTAACCTCCCACAGAAACCTACCTTGCTAAAAAGCTTTGTTCAAGTTCAAATGGACTACATCTACTGCCCTCATCGACCTTCTTGGTTACTTCTTCAAAAAATGCAGTCAAATTCAAGAGGCATGCATATTATTTCAAATGACAATATTTCAGAAAATAATCCGATTCCAAGATAGAAGTACAATAGTACTTACAGTCATGAGTTGTTTAATTGTCATTTGCACTAACAATGTTGATCATTACAATTTTTATAATGGTTAAAAAAAAAACCATGCATCGGATTGGGCTGTGGTATAAAAGAACTTAAATCTCAATTTTAAAAATTGTTTCTGAAAGGCAATGGTTCCTGTTATTTAAGAGAAGAGAAACAAGTGTCTGTTAGCTCAGAAAGTTGCGATACATGCAGAGCAGATGGCGTGGATCTTTTGTTGTTAGGGAATTAAACCTCACAGGAATAGTGCATCAACCTTGTGCATTACCTTGGCCTGCTGTTCATGGGTGTTGATAGACTGCAGCAACTGTGTTACCTCTTGCTCGTGATGAGTTGCCACCTTGCATCTGTCGGTGAGCATCTCCTGCAGCATTTGCTCCTTCTGCTGCAGTTGCAGCTTTAGTTGCTCCATAATCTCATTGGGTCCAGAACAAACTTTGTTCATCAACACTGCAGTCAGGTCCTGCCAAGAAGAATTTAGATCAAGAGTGTAGACAGGAATTGGGCACAAACTTGTTCCTGAGAGACACACAACCCCAAATAATCCCACTTGTGTAAATTAGTTAGTAAGTGTCCCAATACTCTGCACTATGGCTTGATGAACATCCAAATTTGACACCCTTGGGTGATGTTCTGTGCACATTATTTTCACATATACATCAGCCTGTTTATTTGAAACTAATGTACTGCATTAAAGAGGCACATATTAATTAGTGTTCCCAAAAGAAATGAAAGGCTTCCTAGACGCTCGTTTCAAACATCGGTGATAAGCTGTTATATTCATATCACTTACTATCCCACAGGAATGGTACTGAATGACCAGAAACATCTGCAGAGAAACATGTTAAAATGAAAGATGATTATTTACAGAACCAACCAAGAAACAGATTCTGAAGTCTAAGTGCTATTTTATTTTCCCGACGACAGGTCAGATGGCTGAGGTGATCTGGGGAATGTGGGGGCGGAGGTGGTGGTAGCAGCAAGAAGATTACAGTCTGACTTTCATAATGAAAGCAGGTCTGAACACAACAAAGACACATGGAATATCTGCTCTTCTTGGAGGTAAGGTGCTCAAGAATCTTCCAATTTTTAGACTAAAGACTATTATGAATATAATTTTCCTCCTACAAACTATTCAGGCAAAACAAACTTGCTTGGTATGTGCACAATTGCGAAATCTTCTTTTATTTCCTATGCAAAGCTAAACTTTCAGAAATTTTGTTCAACATCACAATGAGCAGGGTTTGCCTTGTTCACATTTCTTGACAAGGCCGTACAAATTTCCTACCTCTATCTCCTTATTGCAATTCTGCAAAGTTGTCTGCAGCTGGCTGTTGACGTCATCTTTTTCCTTGAGGGAACTGCCAAGCTTTTCTTCCACCTCCTGTTTTAGCCATTGCAGATTCTTGCACGCTGTTCCTAGTTGCTTGGCCTCCAGGTCCTTCTCTTTCACAAGACCATCCAGGCTCTGAAAGTCAGAGGGGAAAAAGAAATAGCAAACCGAGTTGAAAGCCATTAAGTTAAAAAATAAAAAAATAATTTAAAAAATCACATCTTCCATAAAACCAACACATTTAACAGTCTAGTATTCTGCCATTAAGACGAGAACAGAAATAATCTCAAACTACTAAAGGAATTGGTTTGTAGAAATAATCAAGATTTGCAACAAGCCGTTTCAAAGTTAACTATAGTTTTAAATGAGCATTGTTCTGGTCTCTCATCCATCCTCACTTTTTAGACAAGGAATAAAATTACATCATTACTGCCCCAGTCAAGCAGAATATATTTCTCTTCACAGATTGTATGACAATACATAACCAATCATTTCAAGATCCTCTTGTGGATTTAGTATCAAGCAACTGGTCTTTCACATTCAGCACATTCTTCATAATTGCTCAGTTTACAATACAGCACTAGAATCGTTGCTCTAAAATTTAAGGAACTTAACAAATTCCTCAACTATTTAATACAAAGACCATTCAATTCCTTCCCTCCTACCCTCGCCCACCTCCCTGCCTTAAACAATAGCTCATTTTTGAAATTATCAGGAACCAAAATAATCATCAGTTTCAGCATAGCCTCAATGGCCAACATTGTTTCTTTTGGTCTGAAAAAGGGTCTTGACCCGAAACATCACACATTCCTTCTCTCCAGAGATGCTGCCTGTCCCACTGAGTTACTCCAGCAGTTTGTGTCTACTCTTTCCTTTGAGTCAGGTGCATAAAGACCTAACTTCATTGAACTCCATTCCACGGCTTGAGCCAGTCTGGGCTGATAATTCAGCAGACTGAGGGAGTACTCTGCCAGAGGTGCAGTGTTTCCGATTATACATCCATATGCCTCTCCGTAACTACCATCTCAAAAATGTACTTACACATTCTAAAATCTACACAGAAGCATAGCAGAAGGCTCCGTGTGTGTGCAAGACCCTTTCTTGTTAAAAGAATGAGCAGCTCAACTCTGTAACTGATTTATTTGCAATCCTTTATTGATAGATGTGCAGATCATACAGTCAGTAGCTTCTGGTTATAAAACACTAGAAAATAACCTCGTTAATACAGAATTTTGAGACCATATTTTAGCAATGAAACAAAAGGGAATATTTGACTGCAGGTTTTCTTCACACCTTAAGTAATTTAAACATTTCAGCTCAGTTGACAGCAACTGAAAATAATTTACCGTTAGCAGTAATTCTTTGACATTTAAAGATAGATCAGAATTCGGAGGTAAAACTAACCTGATACAGGAAAGTTACAATGAAACCTTGCATTGAATCGAATCAAGCAAAATCTATTTATTTCTAAGTGCTCTCATCGTACATTTACTTATTTTTGATATATCAATATTTGCAAATCCAGTGTTCACTTACATTGATTGTTTCCTCATTATTGGAGAAGATGTGACGGAATCTCTCCAGATCTCTGTCTTTTTCACGTAGAGCCAGGTGCAGTTGCTGGATTTCACTTTCTTTTTCATCCAAGGAGCTGAACTTTTCTTCAATGGTTCTCTGGAAAATAACAGAAAATTAGACTCCGGTCCTCAAAGATAGCCAGACTCTTGTAATTTTTGAAAAGTTCTAAACCTGAATACATCTTGAACTCTAGAATCTACCCTCCTCTTCTCCCTGCACAGATAGAACAATACACAGCACAGGAACAGACCTATCAGCCCACAATGTCTGTGATGAATGTGATGCCAAGACCAAGTCAAGTCAAGTCAAGTCAAGTTTATTTGTCACATACACATACGAGATGTGCAGTGAAATGAAAGTGGCAATGCTCGCGGACTTTTGTGCAAAAGACAAACAACAAAACAACCAAACAAATTATAAACACAATCATAACACACATATTCTTTTACATAAAAAATAATGGAAGGAAAAAACGTTCAGTAGAGTTAGTCCCTGGTGAGATAGGCGTTTACAGTCCGAATTGCCTCTGGGAAGAAACTCCTTCTCAACCTCTCCGTTCTCACCGCATGGCAACGGAGGCGTTTGCCTGACCGTAGCAGCTGGAACAGTCCGTTGCAGGGGTGGAAGGGGTCTCCCATGATTTTATTTGCTCTGGAGTTGCACCTCCTGTTGTATAATTCCTGCAGGGGGGTGAGTGAAGTTCCCATAGTGCGTTCGGCCGAACGCACTACTCTCTGCAGAGCCTTCTTGTCCTTGGCAGAGCAATTCCCAAACCAGATGGTAATGTTCCCGGACAAGTTCCCAGACCAACTCTTATCAACCTGTATATAAACTATATCCCTCTGTGTTCTGCATATCCATGTCCCTTCCAAAAGTCTCTTAAATGTCGCTATCAAATCGCCCTCTACCTCTACCCCCACCCCCACCCCTGAACCGGCAGCATGTTCCAGGTACTCGCCACCTTGTGTAAAAGCAAAAACCAACACATCTCCTTTGAACTTTGCAACTTTACCTGCTAGTAATTGAAATTTGCATCGTTAGAAAAATGTTCTCTCTATCCTATCTGTGCCTCTCATAATTGATATATTTCTCTTGAGTCACCCCTCAATCTCTTGTAATCCAGAGATACCAATCCAAGTCTGTCCAATCCGTCCTTGTAGCCAATAGCCCCTAATCCAGGCATCAATCTGGCCAAGGGTCAGGTCAGTCTGAAGAAGGGTTTCGACCCGAAACGTTGCCCATTTCCTTCACTCCATAGATGCTGCCGCACCCGCTGAGTTTCTCCAGCATTTTTGTCTACCTTCGATCTTCCAGCATCTGCAGTTCCTTCTTAATCATTCTGGTTAATCTTCTCTGCACTCTACCCAAAGCTTCCACATCCTTCCGGTATTGAGACGACCAGCACTGCACACAATACTCCAAATGCAGCCTAACCAGTCCTATAAAGCTCTATCGTGGCTTCCTCACTGTTATGTTCTATGCCCTAACCAATGAAGGCAAGCATTGCATATACCTTCTTTACCACTCTATCAACCGTATTTCCCGGCAATGAAGACGCTATTTTTTAACCCAAAAATAAAGCACGAAAATATACCTGCATCTTGGAGGCCGAAGGTTAGATTGTTAGCCAAGAAAGATAGACTTGGCTATCTGTCAGAACAGCAACATCAAGAACGATGTTGCTGTATTGGGGGATAGCCAAGTCTATCCCTCATTGCTGGCAGCTGATGGAATGCGGCTGTAATGTGGGAAGCGGCTGTAAAAGGACATCGCCGCTGGGAGTTCCTTTCACAGTGTGTGGGGAGTCTGGCCTGGGTCAGCACGGTCTGGGCTGCACAAAGTAGTAAACGTGGCTGGGCCGCGAGTGATAAAGTTGCGCGGTGGGCAGGAGCGTTGAGGAGGGGTCGGGGATCAAGCCAGCAACTCACTCAGTAGCTCGGGTGGCTGCGAGCGGCCACTGAGACCGGCCAGCCACCAGCCCAGCGCCTTCAGCCCGCCCGCACGCCAGCCAGCCAGCCACGGTGTCCTTCAGCACATGCGCAACCGGTGGCGGTGGTGGATGGTGGATCGTTACTGGGCGGAAGGCTGGCTGCTCCGTCCCGGGCTTTCGCTCTCTCTCTCCCCGTTCAGCCAGGAAGTCCCCGTCCCTCAGACCTGAACTGCACAGAGCATTGTGGGACAGGCGAAGATGGAGACTCCCCGGTCCCCATTGCCTCTTTGAAGGAGTTTCACATCTTCCTTTCTACTGACTAAACCAAACCCTTGGATCCTGTCCCGCCAGTCTTTTTTCAAAATTTAGCAACTCAAAATGGGGGTGCGTCTTCATTGCCGGGAAATTCAGTACTTGTTGTAACAAGGAGTTATAGACTTGGATCGCGCATTCCCTCTATACGTCAATGCTGTTAAGAGTTTCCCCATTAATCGTCTGAAATTTTCCTCTTACATTTGACCTCCTAAAGTGCAACACCCAACGCTTGCTCGGGTTAAATGCTTTCTGCAATTTCTCCGCCCATTTATATAGCTGATCTACATCCCACTGGATACTTTGACAGCCTTCCTCACGGTCTGCCATCCCAGCAATTTTCACAATCTGCAAACTTACTAACCAACCTGTCAACCTTTATGTCCAAGTTAATTATATATACTATATAATGAGCTGCCTGACCAGCTCCCTTCACAACAAGAATTTATCTACACTCTAAAAAACAGTGGAAAAATCCAATTTGTCCAAACAACTGAATGTTGTGACAAAAGATTGGTTACAACATAGTCTATCATATCAAGTTCACTTTCCTTCCCTCCAGCATAAAATCTATTGACGCTCCAATGAACCTCAACAAAAATGTAGTCTCCAAAGTTTACAATGTTCATTTCAAAATATTACAATTCCCAAAAGTAGTCCTCATGAACTTTGTTTTAGTTTCACCTTTAATAAGTTTAATGGAATAATAATTGACTGTGACACAATTACAAGATGCATAGCATAATCATTTGCGCATGAAACAGAAGTGAATATGAAGCAAGACACTCTGAAGTACCTCCAAGGCTTTATCTCTCTCTTTGATATGCTCCCAGAGTTTATCAACCAGAATATCTTTTCCTTCTGCACTTTGCTCATCGTTCTGCTGGTATTCAAAGAGTTCAATATATTGCTGTGAACAAACAAAGAGAAATGCAAGTTACAACGATTGTTTGTTGCAATAACCTTTCATTTTAAGTGCCTAGCTCGTTCTAGGCCAAGTTTGCCAAATTGGAAACTTTCATTAGTCTGTGCTTCTAAATGGTTCATTGTAAAGCAGCGAGCATGCATTTATCAAACTGTGATGTAACCTGATACTGCATAGTAGGCTTCAATAGTTTCCTACTCAACTTGAAACCTCATTCAAACCTGAAGGACTGGAGCTTGAAACAGAAAATCTGACTTTTATTCACCTGTTAATCTGTTTCATGTGTCAATGCATTTCGTTGTCTCTGTACTGTACACTGACAATGCCAATTAAAATTGAATCTGAATCCGTTTCAGGTATCACTCAAGCATCTCTCCATCAACATCCCAATGTCATTGCTGATCAAAAGACCATCTGAATTAGTCACATAAATACAGTAGCTACAATTAAAGGCTGGGTAGTTGGCCATATTGACCATAATGACTATATTGTCATTTGGTCTTTGTCAATGGGTTAATTCCTGAAATGTGTAGGAAGGAACTGCAGATGCCGGTTTTAACTGAAGATAAACCCAAAATGCTGGAGTAACTCGGAGGGTCTGGCAGCATCTTTGGAGAGAAGGAATGGCTAATGTTTCAGGTTGAGACCCTTCTTCAGACAAGACGGGGAAAGAGAAACGAGAGATATAGGCAGTGATGTAGAGAGATATAGAACAAATGAATGAAAGATATGAAAAAAAGAAACAATAATAAAGGAAACAGACCATTGTTAGCTGTTTGTAAGATGAGAACAGGAACTTGGTACGATTTGGGTGGGAAGGGATGGAGAGAGAGGGAGTGCAGAGCTTACTTGAAATTGGAGAAATCAATATTAATACCACTGGGTTGTATGTTGCCCAAGTGAAATATGAGATGCTGTTCCTCCTATTTGCGATTAGCCTCACTTATTCCTGAAGTTCTTTAAGCAACATTACTGTGGAAACCTTAACCAGATGGACTTCAATCGTTAAAGGTGGGTGACTTGCCACCACCTACTCAATGATAACAAAGAATGGCTTTGCCAATGACACTCACATCCCAAAAAATTAATACATTTAAAAACAATATGATAACACCTTCAATGATAGTGAAATCCAATTTACTGCCCACATTAATCTATGATATAGAAATATAGAAAATAGGTGCAGGAGTAGGCCATTCGGCCCTTCGAGCCTGCACCGCCATTCAATATGATCATGGCTGATCATCCAACTCAGTATCCTGTACCTGCTTCTCTCCATATCCCCTGATCCCTTTAGCCACAAGGGCCACATCTAACTCCTTCTTAAATACAGCCAATGAACTGGCCTCAACTACCTTCTGTGGCAGAGAATTCCACAGATTCACCACTCTCGGTGTGAAATATATACTCTATGCAAACACCAAAGCACATTTTTAGGCATATATTTATTAAAAACGTTCACATTGCCTTATCTGTCAAAAACATCCCAATGCATTGTACCTCCAACAGATTTCTCCAAAATTTCAACCTCCCCCCAAAGTTTCAAGTACAATCCATTTTCCAGGTATAATCCTCAGTAAAGTTTGTGAGTTACGATACGATGACAGATAGAAGCTGGACTGCAAAGAGAAACTCCCAAATTTTGTTTATGGATGAAGATAGAATCTTTATGTTCAGCCAAACTCATTCGGTATCTCCTTCAATACCACTTTGAAATGTTACCCTATATTAGAGAGTGGTGAATCTCTGGAATTCTCTGCCGCAGAAGGTAGTTGAGGCCAGTTCATTGGCTATATTTAAGAGGGAGTTAGGTGTGGCCCTTGTGGCTAAAGGGATCAGGGGGTATGGAGAGAAGGCAGGAACAGGATACTGAGTTGGATGATCAGCCATGATCATATTGAATGGCGGTGCAGGATCGAAGGGCCAAATGGCCTACTCCTGCACCTATTTTCTATGTCTCTATGTTCTATGTTTCTATATTCTCAATGTAACAGAACAATGTTCTCAATGGAACATGGGAATGTAATATAGGGAGAAGTTTTATTTTCTCTATTTTTCATCATAATACAATGATCAGCAGAGCATAAAAGGGCTGTTAGTACAACCCTCATAACTTAAAAATAAGCAATTAATTTTGGACTTGTCTGCAACTCTCACAACCTGTATATCAATAAAATAAGAACTGGCTGGTGTGGCTTGGAACCCTACTGATCAGGAAAGTCCAGAATTTTATTTGGTCAAAGAAATGGGAGGGATGGGAAAACATCCTGGGGAAATGATTGAAAAGCAACTGGAACATTTATTAAACCAGGGAATAACTGGATTGTGCTGTCGCAAGCATTAAGTAGATCTTTGTACCTGTAGGAAATGCTCTTTGTCACATAATCTATCTTTCAGACACAGGATGTTCTCCTCTTGGACGTGGACTTCACGTTGATGCTCTCTGTCCAAGGCTTTGTAGAGCTGCTCCTTTTCTAGCTGCTCCTGTCGTACCTGTCGCAGTGCGCTGCGCAGCTCCTAAAATAAACAATAAATAGCCAAGGTTAATAAAAACAAAATGAGTTGCTGCATCAGCTGCCCATCAAACAAGCTGTGCATTGCATCTTATTTTATATGCTGCAGGACAACTAACTTTACTGTATTGTAAAATACACAGCAGACCATCTGCATCAGCAACCATTTTTAATGAACTTATGCAGGACGCTGGTGAGACTTGATGATACATTCTGCCAATAACAGAGTTTTCCTACCAAGCACCTAACTTCAAACCCAGCCATGTGAAAGCTTTTGGTGTTTACTTCAGACAGTCCAAATATTAGTTGCCACCAGAACTTGGCAGAAACATGCAACCTCAGTCTGGCAGGCCTGAGGTTTTTATACAGTCGATGGAAAAGGTTACAGAGTGAACAACATACTTTTATACCGAGTTGCAGATGAGGCAGAATAGACTGTTTCCTAAGGCTAGTCTATGTGTTGCAATTTCTGCTCCAGTGATGCAGACTCTTGACACCAGATGCCTCCAGTCCAAAATATAGACATGCCACAACTTAGTGAAAAGCAAAATAAAACCAAACTGGACAAAAAAAAAAAATGTGATTACATTACAGGCTGGGAAAATGCACCCTTAGGAAAAATAAAACAAGATGTCATTAAAATAAAACAGCCCACACTCACTTGATTGTGTTTGACGGTCGCCTCCTCTTGCTGCTGCATTTCTTGCAGATCGGTCTCCATCAGCTCTTTCCTCCGTTTGACTTCAACCAACTCGTACTCCTTCTGGCGTATTAGCCTTATGTTTCGCTGTAGTTCCAATTGATTGGAAAAGGAGGTACTCTGAAGTTGCAGCAGCTCAGCCTGTTGTGCGTGTGTTGATGTCAACTGTCCATCAGCCCTCTGACAGGATGAACAAAACTGTAATCCAGAGGAGACATGAGGGTATGTGGAGGAAATTAGAATGATGAATTGAGAACACACACGAACAACAATGTATTTTACATCATTTGCATTAATAGGATTTTTATTTACATTATTTTTTTTCATTTCAAAACAGTGTAAACATTTCACTCCCTGAATTTATTTCCTCCACCATCAGATCAAAGTCATCAGACACTTAGCTACATATCGACCTCTCTTTCCATCAGCCTAGCCATTCTGATAGTGGCCTTTTTCAATCCAGTCACATCTCAAAGAAATAATTAAAGGAATTCTGCACTACTGAAAGCTCCTTTGTGGAGAGATGAGGTATGAAACAGTACTGTTTCCCTCACTCTCCGTAGCAGAACAGGTGGTCTCATTGTCTCATTGTCCTAGACCTAGAGTGGCTGTAGTTTTCACTCTCTACAACTTGTCTAGCAGTTCCTTCCTCGGCTACTGAGACAACTCCCAAATCCATGACCTCAAGCACCAAAAATAAGGGCTACCCGCACAGGTGAGCACCACCACCTGATTTCTCCACTACGTTGGATACCAATCATTCATCATTAATGGGTCTAAATCCTGGAACTCACAGATAAATGAAATTCAAAAAACTGCAGATGCTGGAATTCTGAAATAAAAAGCAGAAAATGGTTGAAAACACTCAGAAGGTCAGCATTGTTATGGACAAGTTGGAAACGGAGTCAAGGAGGCAGGAAGGAAGCTTATGGAATAGCATCTCACTGTTGTCATAGCACATTGCAGCTTTCAAATGATAGGCAGTTCTGCTACAACAGGATAATTACTTTGCTAAGAAACTTAATGTTATAAAAAGTCAAGTTATAGCAGAACAGCCTGCAGATGCCTTAAAAGCACAGATTTAAATCGTTTCTCCCAATTTCATGACACCAATGTGGTCTGCATAATATAAAGTGTTCCCCACTCAATCAATAGTTATATAGCCAATTCGCAGTATAGAAATATGTTCTGCTGGAATTTGTTGTAACTCACTTTCTCTAGTTGGATTAAAAGCAATAATAATCTACAGTTGTACATTTACAATACAAGCTCACTTTTCCCCCTTTCAATCAGCAGAGCTCAGCTGCTGAGTAAAGTCCAGAGCAATGCATTTTGTAATGTGAATGTTTATTTGTGCTCTCTAACCAGTCTTTCAGAGCCTGTGCATTCATTTGTTCATACTCCAAATGTTCTCATCAAATACTAACTGGCCACCTTATCCCCACAGCAATCATGGTCTCACCAAATGATATTCCTCGTGTCCTATCCATTTGTCTCCAAGTCTCTCTGCAACTTAAAACTAACTTGTCTTCTCTCTTTCCCAGTTCTGACAAAAGGTCTTTGAAACATTATGTGTCTTATTCCACTGACGGCACTGAATGGTTCCCATCATCTTCTGCTTTTAGTCATGAAACTGTCTTCTCAGCAGCACAGTGGGAATACCTTCACCAGAAGCACTGCAGTTGTTCAAGCTCACTGCCCTCTTCCAAAAAAAGGATGGGCAAAAGATGCTGACCTTGCCATCAATATCCAGCTCCCCAAAATGAATATATTAAAAAAACAACCTTCCATAATAATATAATACATTTAACAATCTATGCGGAGATCCAGGGAATGACTGTCAAGAAGGATCAAAATGCAGTTATCAAGAATGAGAACAGGCAATGCCCTTTCCCTCCTTAGACAAGGAATCAATTGTGCTGCACGTTAGGATAAAGGGAAGCAAGCTTTAGACAAGATAATTAAATTTTAAACAGTTTGGGGAGTTTAAGGGCATTAGTAGCAACATGAATTAAAAAAAATAAACATTTGCAGTACGATAAATAATTCAATGCTGTTATTTATATTATAATTTCACTTGCAGTTTACCTTCAGATTTTCAAGCTGATTTCTGTAAATCATCTCCGTTAGCTTGGCTTCCGTTTCATTCTGACCATCAACCACATGATAAAGCTCTTGGATCTAGAGAGTGAAAGACTGGAATATGCCACCAATAAAAAGATCCACATGGCACAGGCTCTTATTGAAAGCCATTAACTTTCACTGATTGCTGCTTCTGGTGTTAGAGCACAGAAGTGATTTGCCCACGAGGAGGCAAAGTTAGAAAATCTCCCCAATATATCTATATCTGCCCCCCCCCCCCCCATTTGGAAATAATTGCTCTTCCTATTCATTTCTTTTTCTCTAGGATTTATTCAGAGGTATTACATTACCGGTTCAGTATGGGGCATCAATGCTGGATGGATGGAGGGATTGGTGAACCAGCTTGAAAAATAGTCATATTAAGGTTCTGATCCAGTATGCTCAGGTTGACAAGACTGCATTAGGATCTTTTTTTTTTTTACACAATTCCTAGAAAGGGCTAAATGGATACTGATAGAGGAATTTTGATACAGCAACACAGCAGTGCAGTGATGCAGCAATAGAGTTGCTACCTTATAGTGCCAGAGACCCAGGTTTAATCCTGACTACAAGTGCTCTGTATGGTGTTTGTACATTCTCCCCGTGACCTGTGTGGATTTTCTCTGAGATCTCCGGTTTCCCCCTGCACTCCAAAGTCATACAGGTTTGTAGGTTAATTGGCTTGGTAAAATTGTAAATTGTCCCTAGTGTGTGTAGGATAGTGTTAGTGTGCAGGGATCACTGGTCTGCACAGACTCGGTGGGCCAAAGGGCCTGGTTCCACGCTGTATCTCTAAACTAAACACATAATAACCATGCCACTGACCATAGGAGATAGAATTAAAATAATTGGCAAGGAACAAGCGAGGAATTATACCCTCCTCTCCAGAAAAGAGGGAAATTACAATCTGCAACTGACAGGATAGTCAAAGCAGATTCTATTTGAAATTTTCAAAGAGCATTTTATATACAATTTAACCCGATTAATTTTCAATCTCCATAACTTTGCAGGTGTCCTCCAGTTGGTTCAGTGGATGATATTTTTCCACCTGTGGCTATATTTACCTCCTTGTCTTTGTTTTTCAATGCCTCGCTCAGCCCCAGCTGGTCACGTTCTTGCTTCTGTGACTTACTGTGCATTGCCTTCAATTCACTTTCCATTTCATTTAGATTCTCCTGCAACATCTGGGAAAATGAAGCAATGAGAGATAAACAGCACGCCTGTAAAATGTACACCATTTAATTGTATAATTACCTGGACTGCATTGGTTAATTTTACTCTTCACAGGAACAGAATATACCTATAACCACCCTATCCCCAATTCATAGGAAATATGGCAGTGGATTTTACAAAGTAAAACAACGAACCCTTAATAGCTTTGAATTTAGATCAAGAATATATGGATGTCCTTTGCTCAATTATCCCATCCGACTTTTGTTGCAGTTTAACATTATGTTTGCCTAACTCTTAAAGAGTTAACGGAATATTCAATTTTCAGCACAGAGGTGATAAAATTGTGATACACCATGTGGATCATAAAATCTACCAGTCATTTGGTAGTTGATGTAATTTGGCACCTGATTACAGAGGTTAACACATAACATGCTTGCAGGTTATACTGGAAATTATAGATTCAGGACAGATTATAATGATAAACCAACGCCAAATAAAAATAACAGCTCACAAGTGTTCCCTTCAAAATCAGCAACAACAGCAGAACTGGTCAATGAACAATTTGCATCTGCATGCCATTCATACCACAAACATCCACTACTCCTCATAATATGCCATCTCACCTTGTTAGCAGATTCCAAATCTTGAATTCTCTCCTGTAACCCATGCACTTGGACCTGGGCTTTCCGTAACTCGTCGACACACTGACCAGCCGCCGACTCATACTGGTTCAATTGCTGCTGCTGTTCCCCAATTAGATTCTGGAAATTAAATGATCAAACCTTTAATTGGTTAAATACTTCAACACTATGACAAAGCAATGCAATCCGTTCAGTCGGCCTGTTCAGTGCAAAGCTCCATTTGGTAACAAACAATTTCATTATTTCTCAAGATCCACCTTGGCTGTCTAGAATAAAAACAAAATCAAGGAATTCAAAGAAAACTCAATAGATACAAGTAAAATAAATCTGCGTTGAAAACACAAACTTGGATCCAACTGTCTAGCTGTTATCCCAGTTTGGATATCAGTAGAGTATGATTTATTTAAAATGTAGTGAAGGAAAAGAGAAAACTGGGGTGTTTCAATCTAGCACAAACATGTGCTATGTTACAGACTATATTTAAAGGTGCAGGAAAACACAATTCAGCATGGGTAGAAATCAGCCTAAATGGTTCAGTGTCATGTGAGGTTACATTTATCCAATGATAAGCATGAACACATATGAAGTGTTTTGGAATACAATCTCATTTAAGTTAAAAACATTGTGTTGCTTTTCTCATTACTCTGTTAGCAAGTAAATAAGGGCTGCAAGCCAAATGACTGATCTAGTTAAATATAAAAGTTATCAGCAATATTTTTAGCTAAAAGCCCAAAATATCCCCTCAGCTGGCATGTAGCAGTGTAGCTATATTACTTGAAATGGAATGAGCAGAATAGTACATGTACACCAGCTGACCCGTTTTACATTACCCCACCCTACCTCCAAAAGTCTAGCCATATGGAGCACTGTATGATGGCATGGGTATATAGGGGGGAAAAAATAGATCTGAGTGTTCAGCAGGTGAGAGCTTTACTTTGGAGTTTAAAGAGTGCAGAAACAGGCCCTCTGGCCCACCGAGTCTGCGCCGACCAGCGATCACCCGTATAATAACACTATCCTACACAGTAGGATTAATTTACAGTTTTTACTGAAGCCAATTAACCTACAAATCTGTACGTCTTTGGAGCGTGGAAGGAAACCAGAGCACCTGAAGAAACCCCACAAGGTTTCAGGGAGAACGTACAAACTCCGTACAGAGAGCACCCGTAGTCAGGATCGAACCCAGGTCTCTGTAAGGCAGCAACTCTACCGCTGCGCTACTGTGCAACCCTATGTCCATAGTAAATGTAAACGGTCTTTACTGTTTACCGCTGCATGATGGAAAGGTCCTGACAGTTTGTGAATATTAGTCGATTTTCAATCAAGCAGTCTTGTATTTTCTCTCCTCTTGCACAAAAGGGCAAGCAACGAAATGGACCCTGCCAAAGGTAAAACTGTTAAAAGCCCTAGTTATTGCTAGCGTCTTGACATTTTCCATGCCAGCATGATCACAACCTGCAATTCAGTCATATAACGGAAACACAAGGTTAAGATTGAGAATTTGACTTGGAAATTGAATAATGGCAGTTGTAATAATTTAGTTTCAAAAATCTCACTGAACCAGCCATAATACATTTTAATAACAAAATCTATTCCAATAGAGTATTGTGTAGGAAAGAACTGCAGATGCTGATTTAAACTGAAGATAGACACAAAATGCTGGAGTAGCTCAGCAGGACAGGCAGCATCTCTGGATAAAAGGAATGGGTGACATTTCGGGTCGAGACCCTCCTTCAGACAATAGATGTATTGTTTATATTACAGCAGTTGTAACACGGGTTTGATTGAAAGAGCTGCAATTTAGAAGAGCAGAAAATACCCAAAAAATGCACCGAAAGATGATAATTTGAGTCTATGTACAAAACTTATCAGCATCTTTCAGTTACAGGAAAGTTTGCACATTTATGTTTTTTCTCCACATGTTTTTCTTTCACCTCCCCTCATTATAATCAGTTAATCCACAGCTATTCAGTGCTGATTGAGCCAGCAGGATCGGCATATAGAGGGGATTCCCATCTCATCTGAATAATAATTGACCAAAAAGGGAAATGATAAAAGACAAAAATATCAGCGCACAAATTTCAAAAGATCATATGCGTCGTGAAATTCGTACAATTGATCGCTTCAACCTGGGGACAGCTATGTCACTACAAACTCCCAGACTAGGTGTTGTGCCCTCTAATAAATGGACATAATAAAAGGTCAGCAGTAGGTTACTGAACCTCGATTATGTTATTCAATCTGAAAGAGCGCACAAACTGGCTGTAATTTATCACAAACAGCAAGTGCTTTCCAATAGCTATGAAGACCCTTCTACCAAACATTGGAGACAGGCATCATTCAATTGTGCAAGGGCAATTAAAGCAGTTTTGCTTATTGTGGCTTCTGTTTCTCATTTTAGAAATGGCTGGAAAAACTCAGCAAGTCATCATTCTGTAAAAAATATCAAGCTTGCTGACTCGGCTTGACATTACTGGCTGCTGGTGTCTTGAATTATGGTTCTCCAGAGTTTTGATCTTTGATGTGCCTCGTTCACTATTTTTCCAATAGCAAGGATAACACAAAAGCAGAAAATGCTGGAAAAATACAACATTTCAGGCAGGCCTACACATCACATCACGATGAATTAGACTTTGCCTAACGTTGATTCTTGGGTTCTAATCAAAGTCTATCATCAGGAAATATGAAATGAGTTTGGGGCATCTCAATCCATTTCCAGGAGGGCAAGTGTCTCCAGTAAAAGATTGGCACTGATATGCAAAAAGGGACTGATATGGGATGTTGTACTTTGCTGCATGGAGACAGCAGTTTGTAAGAGGCCAGAATTTTAGCAGCCATGCAGTTGCATTCCATGAACTTCACAACTTTGTTTGGAAAGCCAGCCCGCTAATACCTCCAACATTACTTGCTGCATCCCCACTCCAGAGTATAAAAACAAAAAGCCATGTGGTGATAGTTAAACTCTTCCATTCTCCAGTACTAACATGACCCAAGTGCAATATTATTAGTCAGAATGGATACTGATCAATTGTATATATTTAAAAAATAATGTGCCAAGGCCTCGGGAATAAAACGGGATGTAGGACACTTAATTTACTCCACATCCCACATTTATTCCCCTATATTCTTCGATCTGAAGACTCGACATGAAATCTGAACATACGAAGGAAGATTATAATGCAACCAAGTAAAAGCATTGAAGGGATTCTAATGGGCCTCTCACTTAGGCGACTGCAGGAGACGTTACAGTTGCCACATGTTTGCTGGTGGTCGCCTTCATGGTCGTGAGGAGTTCCCACATTCTGGGAACTAGTCGTGGCCTCATTATGGTCGCCAAGAATTTTTCAACACATTGAAAAATTAGCGGCGACTGGAATGAAGCCGCCATGCAGAGTAGCGAGAATTCTCAAGCCGTAGGTGGGTCGCAAGGAGGTCCTAGTGGGTTGCCAGGAGGTCGAAGGTTCTGGTAGAGACTGTAGCCGGTGCTGACCGGTGAATTTCATTGGCTTATTGCGGAAAGAAAAACATAACCAGCAGTTTTCAGAACCAAAGATAACCGACCGGTAATGTTAAATGTCCGCCGAACTTCACAGCCATGTATCTCTGGCTTCTTAAATGTTGTCTGGCTTCTTAACAGTTGTCTCCACTCATTCTCTCTCCCCCCCCTCTTTTAAAGGACTTACCGTACACTGTGCTAGCCGTCTTAATTACAGCGCCAACCTTCCTGTTCATCGCGGTGTGTGTCTGCATCACCTTGGCTTTGCACCGTGTGAATTTCAGACAGCGCTCTCCCCCGCTTGCCCTGGCCCCCGCCTTTGCGGGTGTGTGTGTGTTCTACTCTGATAGTCGCCATTCCAGTTGCCGGTTTTTCAGGCGACTGCCGGCAACTTGACAGTCGCCTGAAAAATCGCCTAAGTGGGACAGGCCCATTAGAATACTTAGACTTGCCTAGACAGTGCCATCCATTTATCTGTGTGGATTAGAATCTTTTACTGGATCATATGAACATGGAACAAGCTTTTATTTATAATACAGCACGGAAGCATAATGTCATGAAACACTCACTATCTCACTCTGAATTGTTTATGTGCATCTATTTAAATTGAAGGGGAAAATAGTGTGCAAGGGGGCTTAGTGGACAGTTGAAAAGAAATACCACATGGCAATTACAAAAATGTTACCTATGGATTTGTCTGGAAATACAAGCTTACTTTGACTCCTGCAAAATAGTTTAGAGGTGCCCGGAGACAACTGGAAAAAATAAAATACCCTAAGCAGTCATTATTCAAGTACCTGCGTACGAATTGGAATATATTCATCAAGGACGTCCTGTAGAAGGTCTTCAAGATCTGCCATATCATCGAGGTTCAGGTGCATCCTGGGAGCTTCTGTGAATCTATTGATAAATTCATAACTACTGTTCTGCAGGTGAGATCTGAAAATCCCATCCCCCAAACTACCACTCGACTGAGAGCCCGAGAGAGTTGTCTTAACAGGAATTGGTAACTTGCTGCCTTTTGGGCTTTGTACTGGTCTGTATTCAACATTGCTCACTAAGCTGAGAACAAAGTCCAGCCTTTGAGAATGCAATGAAGGATTCAAGACTTGACCATCAGAGAAATCTGATTTGGGACTTTTGTCATCTTTAACACTTTTTTCTCCTTGTGTCGCTTGTCTACTGGATGCCGGACAGGGCTCTCCTGCTGTCCGGAGAGACTCCACAGAAGAGGCTGGAGACATTTTATCCAGAGAGTCAGCATAGACAGAAGTCCTAGATTCACATGGACCGATAGACATAGTTTCATGAATGACTGGCATTGCAAGTCCTTCCTCAGCAGTTACACTACCAATAGCACTACTCCCACACCTGGCGGATGCATCACAAGGAACAGTCTTTGCTAGCTTTCGAGGAACCTTGCAAACTGCCTCATAGTCCGCATCGTTCACACGCAATGCTGAGCAGCTGCGGCATTTCCGGGACTTGACGGTTGAGGATTCTGAAGTCTGACAGCTGTGAGTTTCCATAGCTTCTTCCCCATGTTCTGTCCAAGATTCATATCCTGAATAGACAAAATCATCCTGCAGCAGAGCATGGTATCGTACATCAGGTAGGTCTGAAATATCCACTGCAACATCCTCCCCCTTGGCATCAGTGCTCGGTTCTTCATTGGTTTTATGATAAAGGCTGGCAATGCAATGCTTGATCCGATCCTTTTCTGCAAGCAGCTTCTGTAAACGTTCAATGGACAGGGCCTCAATCCTTGCAATGACTGTATCAAACCTGTAGACACGATCCAACATGAAAGCACACTTGCTGCAAGCAAACTCTGCCTTCCCATCTCGGGATACCTCTTTGCTCAAGACATGGGATAGAATGACCTGAAGATTCAGTTTGGAAGCTGTGTGAAATATCCATCGTCTCTGGTTACCATACAGCTCCCGGGCACAAATCCTGCAAACTTCCTTCATTCTGGTGCCCACTCTTGTGATGACTGCACAGAGTGATAAAGTATACAAAGTCAAGATTAAAACTTAAATAAACGTTGCAATCTTCATTTATCCTACAATGTAAGGTTTTGCCGTTTGTCCAGTTTTCTCAATGTCAAAAAGTCAACTTGTTTGTACCATTAATAAATTAATGATTCAGAAGTGTAGTCTGAAATAATAAGGCAGGAGGAATTCCAACATTTATTTTTAATTTTGGTCTGTAATTCAGTTCGATGAATGGTTCTCTTTCTGGCACCAGTTCAGATAAATCGTGGTGTGGGCGCAATCTGGAACCATCTCCGGTGTAGAATGAACGCCTTACATCTCCATACAAATATCACGCCTTTAAAAATCTTCTTTTAAACATAAATACTCTGCAATAAAATATTAATGATAAATCAGCACCTCTTATAACTCCCTAATATGTTCTGTTATATAGTCTCCGTTAAACGATTCATAATATATTAGATGTAATTCCGGGTGAATTAAAAAGCAATCTGTGCTCGGGGGATTTCCGTGATTTCTGTTTTCGTCCCAACCCTCCGGGTTTTTGAATTTGGGGAATATTCGGGATTCAAATCAGCCAGTAACATCACGATCAATAGAGAAAACAACGGGGCCGGGAAATGCACAGTAGTCCGTATTGTTCAGGAGAATGTCCTTGCCCGATGGATAAATACTGGATAAATTGCGAGAAGAGCTCCTCTTCTGCCCCGGTAATTTCGGCCATGTCACGCCCCGAGGGAGACAGACAGACAGACAGATGATGTGACCGCCGCCCGTGTTCCTCGTCTTCACAGAGATGGAGGGATAGGAATTATCAGACCAGAGGCACCGCCCCTTGCGCCTCAACAAAGCCGCTGCCACCGGGTAACGGGACAGACTGTCGAGGATTCTCCATGCGGGTATCGGGTGAAATCAGGTGCCGTAAGGTGGGTTTCCTGGGTTCAACGCCCGCCTCTCCTACAGGGGAAGCCGCTGTTGCAACTCCTAACCCGGCAGTGATGTGGCAACAATGTAGCCGAGAGCGACTACGGCTTCCAGGGACCTGGGACCAACCACGTCGTTTCGGGGGAGAGTCCGTCTCATCTATTCGCTTTAAACTCAACCCGGCGTCAAACGCCTCGGTGCCAAGTACAAGCTTACAAAAATGAAACTATATTCAATTTCCGGTAGTCTTTAACGACGTTAAAAATTCAGAAATCCTCTTTAAGGAAAGGAGTGACCTTCATTGGCACCCGTCTGGGCGGTGGTAGAGCTCTCTTCCCAGCAGCGCGGCCGCGACTAGCAATCACCTCGTCTGTCTGTCTGTCTGTCTGTCGGCCGGCGATGTATTTACTGCCCTGGCTTTGATGTAGCGCCTCTGCCTCCCGAATAGCAGCTTACACGCAGAAATATACTTTGTACAGCAATCCCTTTGTACTCATCGCGAATTAGACCATCGCCGCTGCCAGTTTCAACGAGCCAGTTTTGACACAGAAAATCCACGTCGCGTTGTTGGCGCGCATTGTAGGAAAATCCCCAACAATTCACACTGCAATCGTTTTAAAAATACAACTGAACGTCTATTCTCTCAGCCCCCAAAATGCCGAGAGACTTTATGGGACGTCCCTATTTTCTTAATCCTACGTTTGATTAAAAAAACAACTAAATCCTACCAGATTCTGATAAGTACCTTTGGCAGAAGTAAATATTATTGTGTATTCAGCTGGCTAAACTCAGCACGTAAAACACACGTTTTTCATCGGCTTTAGCACCCTTCAACATTCTTTGCGGCCAAAAATGCAATCACTACAGATAAACAAAGAGCAGACATTCTGCACAAGGCAAGAGTACTCACCAATGGCAACAAAGGCACATACTGGTCTAGAAGTAAAAATAAAGAAGTGCAGATGCTAGTTAATACACAAAAGGACACAACGTGCTCGAGTTATAGCTGAGTCTCACGTTGCGAGTTGACACAAGAAGTATTCAAGAAGGAACTGCAGATGCTGGAAAATCGAAGGTACACAAAATTGCTGGAGAAACTCAGCGGGTGCAGCAGCATCTATGGAGCGAAGGAAATAGGCAACGTTTCGGGCCGAAACCCTTCTTCAGACTTCACATAAGAAGTAACCCGAGTTAAAACTCGTGGTAATAACGTACGATTAACGTACGGAACTCGTGGACGCAACTTAGAGACTGGTGGCGCTAACGGCAGGTACTCGTGTAACTTGTCGACTCTTCCAAAAAATCAAACATGTTCGAAATTTTCCACGAGTCAATTTTACTCTTGTGGTTAAGAATTGAAACATTTTAACTCGTTGTAATAACGTAGTGGCCCGTGCGTTTACCTTAGTGTATCGTGAGTCTACCGTGCAAACTCTTTAACTCAGCGGGCAGGCAGCAGCAGATTGTGGCTCCCGTCAGTTTCCCAACGACAATCACCTGTCATAACGCGAGAGAGATCATGCACTGTTGTAGGTCTCCTTTGCACGTCAGTGTTTCTTTCTTTCTCCACTCATTGTTGGCCCTATCTGTCACCACCCTCACCCACACCCCTCTGCTTCCCAGCCATGTGTGTGACCCCTTCGCTCCCCTCTCCAGCTCCCCGCCCATTGCACCGGTCGCGGGGGCTTTGCACTGTCTTCACGTCGGCGATGCCAGCAGGTCAGTGCCAGTCGCCCCGGGGAAGTCGCTCCTTTCAATTCGCTCTCAACTCCAGTCCCGTCCCGACCCCCTGGGAAACTGAAGGGAGCGACTGTAGACAGAATGATTGGGAATTTATCCTTAAGCATTTGAGTGGGGAAGAAGCTGTGCTTGAATCTGCTTGTGTCTAATTTCAAGTTTTGTATCTGCCTGACAGGATTGGAGCGAAGAGAGAATGTGTGAGCGGCCCTTGATTATGTTGGCTGCTTTCCCAAGGCAGGATGAAGTATGGATGGAATCGATGGGGTTGACATTGGTTTGCGTGATGGTTTGGGGCATTCACAGCCTTTGCCATGCCAAGCTGTGAAGCATCCTCATAGGATGCAATACAATACAATACGGTTTTATTCAATTCAAGTGAAATGAATTTGCCAGCAGCGGTACAATGATAAAGAACACACAATACACAATAAAAATTTAACATTAACATCCACCACAGCATTCATCACTGTGGTGGAAGGCACAAAATTGGCCAGTCCTCCTCCATTTTCACCCCGTGGTCGGGACCTTAACCCTCCGCAGCCGTTGCTGTGGGCGTCCAGATGTTCAGACAAGGTAAGTCCAGATAAGTCCTGAATCGGTGCCTCCCCACTGGAGACTGCAGCCAGAAGCACCGCAGACCGCAGGACCGGCGGTCGAAGCTCCCCTCCAGGGGTGATGGTAAGTCCACGCCATGTACACGGTAGAAGTTGGCCGCGGGCCAGTGGTGGTGGCTTCTTCTCCCGGGTCCCCCACGAGGGTTTCAGTATAGGAGTAAAGAGGTTCTTCTGCAGTTGTATAGAGCTCTGGTGAGACCACATCTGGAGTATTGTGTACAATTTTGGTCTCCTAATTTGAGGAAGGACATCCTTGTGATTGAGGCAGTGCAGCGTAGGTTCACGAGATTGATCCCTGGGATGGCAGGACTGTCATATGTGGAAAGATTGAAACGACGGCTTGTATTCACTGGAGTTTAGAAGGATGTGGGGGGATCTTATAGAAACATATAAAATTACAAAAGGACTGGACAAGCTAGATGCAGGAAAAATGTTCCCAATGTTGGGCAAGTCCAGAACCAGGGGCCACAGTCTTAGAATAAAGGGGAGGTCATTTAAGACTGAGGTGAAAAAACCGTTTTCACCCAGAGAGTTGTGAATTTATGGAATTCCCTGCCACAGAGGGCAGTGGAGGCCAAACCACTGGATGGATTTAAGAGAGTGTTAGATAGAGCTCTAGGGGCTAGTGGAGTCAAGGGATAAGGGGAGAAGGCAGGCAGGGATTATTGATAGGGGAGGTTCAGCCATGATCACAATGTATGGCGGTGCTGGATCGAAGGGCCGAATTACCTCCTCCTGCACCTATTTTCTATGTAATTACAGGAAACTATTTTTTTGTATGGTAAATTTCAAATCAATCACTTTGGAGGACAATCTGAAAAGAGAATATGAAATATCAGGTGATATTTCGCAGCTGAATTTCGATAGACAAGGCTTTTTTCATTAAAAGGGAATATTTGTGTTTAATTAGTTGAATACCAAGAATTTCTTGAACAGTAAAACAATGTCATCACGGGAAATCGTTCATATTGGTCACAGAACTATATTAATTTGTCAGTTATTTAAAGGATGTTCGGTAGTAATTCTAGTGAAATTAATATCCAACTAGTCCACATATCACATTCAGATCAGTGTGGAATGTAAAACACATATATTTCCCACCAATTAAGTATCATCTTACATAATATGTATAATAAATTACATATATGTTTAAGATGCCATAACTTCTGAAACAATTATTTCAATATTTTTCTGAATGTTTATTCTGATAGTTATTCTTGCCACAGCCCTGGCAATTTTGCCTGAGATAAATAACTGGTAAGTTTGTTTTCCATTGTTAATTGATTTTTAAACTTGGGTAAAAAATATGGTCAAAGCACTAGGAGAACCCCCAAGCTCTCTTCGAAATGATGCCATAAGAATTTTTTTTTACAAAACAAATAAAAAAGATTGAAGGTAGACACAAAATGTTGGAGTAACTCAGTGGCAGTGTACAGATCAGGAGAGAGATAAATTAAATGAACTGTATAGACAGATAACCTCACAGCAAAATTGGCCAATTCTGACATATAGAAAAAGTGAGCTACCTGATGCGTTGATATTGAGAAGTGAAGGCTAATCTTGATCAGTACAGGATTACCTGTACTAATCAAGAATCTGGCAATCTCCACCTAAAAAAAGATACCTTAGACTTGGCCTCTACAGGCTTCTGTGGCAATAATTTCCACAGATTCACCACCATCTGACTAAATAAATTCTTCCATATCTCATTTCTAAAGGTACAGTATGTCCTTTTAATCTGAGGCGAAGGGCTGGTCCTAGACTCTCCAACTAGTGGAAACATCCTCTCCACATCCACTCTATCCAGGCCTGATAGAGTGTCCTTTGTGCAGGTGGATAGTGCAGGTTCTCTGCAAAATGGTCACACAATCTGTGCTTGCAGAGAAGTCTGCATCATAATCATATAACCATATAACAATTACAGCACGGAAACAGGCCATCTCGGCCCTACAAGTCCGTGCCGAACAACTTTTTCCCCTTAGTCCCACCTGCCTGCACTCATACCATAACCCTCCATTCCCTTCTCATCCATATGCCTATCCAATTTATTTTTAAATTATATCAACGAACCTGCCGCCACCACTTCCACTGGAAGCTCATTCCACACCGCTACCACTCTCATGAGCAATGAGTGTACACACTTGTTTGGAAGATGTGCAAATGAATCATTGATTTATGGTTCGGTATGGTTTGTGTCATCTGTTTCCTCTTTCTCATGCTGCCTTCAATAATTATTGTCCAGGTGACGCTATTAATATGGAAGACCTGTCTCGCCCTGTCATTGATATTTGTTTTGTTCGATCCATCCCTACCACATCACTGCAACCTATACCTTGTTTCCTCACTTTCCCAGTTCTGATGAAGAGGTTTTGACTTGAAATGTTAATTCTGTTTCTCTTACATAGTTGCTGCCTGAATTGTGTGTTTCCAGCAAGTTCTATTTTTATTTTGGGACTAGGTGATCTTGGTGGTTAACAAGAAGTAGAATCAAACAGCATTGTGTCAATTAACTTTTCAATGTTGCATAAATTGAGCACCACCAATTCAAATCAAATATAGTATCAACATAAATACATTAAACCTGATAGAGTCATAGTCATAGAATAATACAGTGTGGAAACAGGCCCTTTGGCCCAACGTGCCCTCACCGGCCAACATGTCCCAGCTACACTAGTCCCACATGCCAGCACCTGTTCCATATCCCTCCAAACCTGTCCTATCCATATACCTGTCTAACTGTTTCGTAAATGTTGGGTAGTCCCTGCCTCAACTATCTCCTCTGGCAGCTTGTTCCATACACCCACCACCCTTTGTGTGAAAATATTACCCCTCAGATTCCTATTAAATCTTTTCCTCTTCACCTTAAACCTATGTCCTCTGTTCCTCGATTCACCTACTCTGGGCAAGAGACTCTGTACATCTACCCGATCTATTTGCCTTATGATCTTATACACCTCTATAAGCTCACCCCTCATCCTCCTGCGCTCCAAGGAATAGAGTCCCAGCCTACTCAACCTCTGCCTATAGCTCAGACCCTCTAGTCCTGGCAACATCCTCGTAAATTTTCTCTGTACACTTTCCAGCTTGACAACATCTTTCCTATAACACGATGCCCAGAATTGAACACAATACTCTAAATGTGGCCACACCAATGTCTTACACAACTGCAACATGACCTCCCAACGTCTAACTCAATACTCTGGCTGATGAAGGCCAATGTGCCCAAAAGCCTTTTTGACCACCCGATCTACTTTTTGACCACCCGACCACTTGTGCTCATAGATCCCTCTGCTCTACAACACTACCCAGAGCCCTATCATTCAATGTGTAGATCCTGCCCATGTTAGACTTCCCAAAATGCAACACCTCACATTTTTCTGCATTAAATTCCATCAACCAATTGATCAAGATCCGGCTGCAATTTTTCACAACCATCTTCACTATCTGCAAAACCACCCACTTATGCCAATGCAGAGCAATCACATTGCATATTCTTATTGTTCATGTAATAAAAAAAATGTAGTCCTACCTGCATTTCTTCTTGTGTTCGCAACTTTTCACTGTCCAATTCATCTTGCAATTCCTAACATATAGAGAACCAATTATTTAATGTGGGACTGGATTAGTTTGGTTATAGTGTCATAAAGTTGTACAGCACAGACCCTTCCACCCACCATGTCCATGCCAACCTTGTTGCCCATCTATACTAATTCAATTTGCCTGCATAAGGACCACTCCTTCTATGCTTTTCCAATTTAAGTAGCTGCCTAGATACAATTTAAGACTACATTTAAGAAGTATCAAATTGCTCTATCTCTTCTGGCAGCGCAATCCAGATGTAAAGAACTTCATTCCATATCTACTTTCTATAAAGAACTTACCTTTCAGATTCCCTGAAAACATCTTCCTCTCACCATAAAAGTACACCCTCTTGTTTTAATACCTCTATCGTGGGCAAAAGACCATGACCATCTACCTATCTGTACCTCTGTTAATCATATAAACTCATATCAGATGACTCCTCAGACACCTTCATTCAAATCTAGCCTATCCAATTTCTCCCATGACTAAAGTCCTCTAATCCTGGAACCATCCTGGTGACTTAAGAAACAGTGGATACAAGAATCTTGAGTGAAAACAAAAGGCTGATGAACTCAGTAAGTTAGCCATCATCTTTAGAGGTATGGACAAGAAGGGTCAAGACCTGAAACATCACCTGTTCATTCTCACCACAAATGATGTCTGACCCGCTGAGTTCATCCAGCCTTTTGTTTTTTGCTCAACATTCTGGTGAATTTCTTTTTCAGAATTTTCTTGCATTTTTGTTGTACTTGTTTCTCTCCCTGTTGTTCACTTAATGTTGTTCACTTAATAACTATCATCACCCTTTCCTCATTTTCAGGAAAATTTAAGGATGGCCACTTAATGAAGCTAGAATGATGATTATCCTGTAAGTTACCTGAGGAACATTTCAAATTGCAAACCTTATGCCTAGTAACCAGGTGAGACACTTCCTACTATTTTCTTTGCCACAAACATCCAACATTTTACGGAAATATTACCCCATCAGTCTGATCATGTTATACAATGATTGGCGGAGTTTGAAAATAGTTAGTAATCCTCAATTGTCTCACTTTAACTTGTATGTAAATGGAGTTTCCTGATTGTTCAGAATCTCTTTTGGAATTTAAAACACATGTAATATTGCAAATAATATTTTGGACAGGAATTACAATACTTTAGATCTTTATAAATCCTTGACCAAAATAATAATTGTAAGACATCCTCTTTTTTTTTCTTTCCTATGATGTCTGTTCAACTGGAATTTTGGGCAGATTGAAAACTCTGCCTCAATATGTATTTGGAATAAAGGAAATGCCAACTCTACTCCCTGTTCATTACTATTAAAACACAAAGTGCTAGTGCTATAACACCAGGATAAGTACTCAACCAAGAAAACCAAGCCCATGGCCAAAATTGTATCTAAACAACCTATACACACTTATCCAATGGGCCAATAACTAACTTCATATTCAGTAATAAGCTATCTACATGTTAACAAACACACAAGCTAAATGATTAACCTAGAAATCCAATCCTAATGCCACGTGAGAATCTAAAATGCCTTTACACAGTTGTGTGACAACAAATACTAGGTGTGTAGATCCCAGTCTATCATTGGACTAATCAAGTGGGCACTTCCCTTCACTGGTGTTTCAGTGAGTTAGGCCAACGACACTTCAGGAAGGCTCAACAGTTCTGGCATCCGGCTCAACACTTGCTTTCACCACCTATGCTACCAGTATGCACTACTAACTATGTACATATCTACTAAGTAAATGAAACTACCCTCTAATACCCAGATAAATAATAAACACCCAAGTCCCATCTTACACTTATCCTATCCCTCCATCAAACAATTGTAGCACCACTAATATCCAGCTTACATATAAAACTGGACAAAATGCACTTACTGAGCCTTTGTAGCGGGGAGTCCAGCCAAAAACTAATCAGACACGAGTTGCGTGAACGAGACGTGTTTATTCTCTCCAATACAGCTCCCTACTCCTCCCAGGTCACAGGCGTTGCCCGGCCTTAAATACCAACTCGGGTACCGACCCAGTGACTCGCGCCTCCCACACCAAGATGCCGCCCTCCAGAGCCGATGGTTCGCTGTGCCCATGTGTTGCCACCAGGTGCCGCCACACCTTATGCATTTGCTTTCTGTCCCCAACTAACAAAGTTTCTTCTGCACCAAATCCACCTACTGCCTTGATGTGCTGCCTTTAACATCTCTTATATGGCCTGACTCAAACTCTGCCAGCAAATTCCTAGCTCTGTGGTTGAGCACATTATGAAACCTCTACAACTCATCTCTAGCGGACCTACTCTTGCTTGCCATCCTTGCTGCTCAACTTCTGTTGCCAAATCTACATATCTAAGCTTTTTACTTTCATTAGCCTCATCCACTGAGTTCTTCCAAACTGGTCAGTTCTACAAAATACACTATCCGCTGACTAACTGGCATTAATCTGGGCTCAAACTGGTACTAATCATTTCCTACTGAACAACAGCAGAACAGGCGGCACGGTGTTGCTGCGGTAGAATTGCTGCCTTACAGCGAATGCAGCGCCGGAAACCTAGGTTCGATCCCGACTACGGGGGCTGTCTGTACGGAGTTTGTACATTCTCCCCGTGACCTACGTGAGTTTTCTCTGAGATCTTCGGTTTCCTCCCACACACCAAAGACGTACAGGTTTGTAGGTTAATTGGCTTGGTAAATGTAAAAATTGTCCCTCGTGGGAATAGGATAGTGTTAATGTGCGGGGATCGCCAGTGAGCACAGACCCGGTATGCCGAAAGGGGCTGTTTCCGCGCTGTATCTCCAAACTAAACTAAACTAAACTAAACAAGCTTTCCTCACAAAATTTACCGGCATTTCCCAATCATCACCTCCCCTTGGCTGACCTAACTCATGCCTGTCAGAAAACATTTCT
This sequence comes from Leucoraja erinaceus, assembly GCF_028641065.1. NCBI lineage: Eukaryota > Metazoa > Chordata > Chondrichthyes > Rajiformes > Rajidae > Leucoraja > Leucoraja erinaceus. Next base: position 45,424,498 of record NC_073386.1, read on the forward strand.
CCTCTACCCTTTTCTCCCTCATGGCCAAAAGGAATAGCTAAACTCAGCCCTATTGCACACTGAATTCACTGTGCTTTCCTCCTCTCAATTGCTGCAGCTATACCGACCTTGACTAGTCTTACATCCTGACAAAATATGCTTTAACGTTGCCACCTCTGAACACAGGGAGGTTCTGTGGTGATAGGAGCACATCATATATAGCTCCTATAGGGAAATTTACATGACCTGCCTCCATGCATCACAGGCCCCACCAATTAAACGTCCTTTTCTCTACATTTTCCAATTCATCCACTGCCTCTGCTTAACCTGGGCTACTGCCCATATACATCTCACTGCTTCCACCTGACGATGTACCTGCCCCACATCTAATTTCCTCCTCTCTGTTGGCCCTGCCTTATTCCACACTAGTTTTTCTGTGCTAAGCCCCAAGTCTCCTTTCCCTTGTTGCACCCTACCAACAATGTCTATATGCCTCAGAGCTGTCTGTGCTTCCTGTATTGCCTCTACTTCCTCCCTGTAGTTACATTTGGCACCAGATTACTAACTAAGGTATCCTTGCTTCCTGATAATTGCAACTAACCTCACCTTAATGCTCATAAACTCCTCTGTTAGGCTAGACAATGGTAAATGGAGAATACCTTCCCCTTACAAAGCCACATTACTAAGACATCAAGGAACCTAACTATTCCCTAATATATGAACAAACCAATCTCTCAACCTTTTTCACCTTAGATATTGATACCTCAAATAAAGTTAACGGCATATCAACCTAGGCAATAACTCAAACTGCAAGCACCACAACTTCCACTTGCCTGGAAGCACTGACTTCTCTATCCTTTCTATCCTTTCTAAGCCATCAATATTTTCTCATGGGAAACAAATTATTGTTTTCTCCAAATGAACAAAAAAACGGCATAATTTTATTCTTACCGGCTGGGAGACAGTCCTCATTAAACCCAACCATTTAGGCCAACCATGTTTTAAACTATTTTGCTTTTTATATAAATTCTCAAACTGTAACTCTGCTGATGTTTTAAAATGCCTTTTATATTTGAATAAGATCCAAATATGGGGATCCATATTAGGGAGATATTCTAGATAGGGAGATAATGTTTTTAAAGTGAGTTCCTACAGCTCCCAACTCTGTGATGTTCTATTTAAGAAAGTATGTGCTATATGTAGCTGGCATGATTTTCGTGTTTAGAACACTCTGTTCCAAATGTGCCCTGGCACCATTCAGCAACTATTTTGCTGCTGCGTCACTGATTGTATTAGGGTTGCCTCTGACACCCATGCAGAACTCAATGATTTCAGCAACTTTACTATTAACTTCCATCCTGCCCTCAAATCCTCAAATGTTCTTGGACTATCTCTGACACTTCCCGCCATTTTCTCCCCTTGAGGATTATGTGGTGTGAATACATTAATTTAATAAAGTCAGATTTAAAGCAATTATCATAGATGTAATACCAATTAGACATGGACATGTGATTAAATTATAACATTGACTTTTATGTTATTTAAACCAATACTTACCTCAACTTCATTTTCTTTCTGACATGGAGTGTCATTTAATTCTTCTACATGGAGCTCCAGACATCCGACAAGATTATCCATCACTTTCTGATTTTCATCATTTAAATGACCTTTCTGAATATCTTTATATCTTAGTGCTTGGGTCAGGTGATCAATAATTCTGGAAGATCATAAAAATATTTAGTTTGAAATTCCTTAAGAAAAGTATGCAGGCATTTAATCACAATGAAATATATACAGTTAAACACTCTAAGGGAATATCATTGCCTTCAGTGGTGGAATACTGCACTCTTGTGTTGGATTGCATTTATATTAAATGCCTGCAGGCTAAAAAAGTAAACTGCTGTTGCACTGTGATTCAATGGATCCAATAAGTACAGTACATCTAAATATGCAGCACCACTTAGATGTCCTATTTTTGGGACGATTTTGTACCAGAAGAACAATTACTTCAATATTGTTCAGAAAAACATCTTGCTAATGTTGTTGTACTTGCACTTAAAACTTTGCAGTGAACTATTAAGATTAGTTACACAACACAAATACAAGACTTTTAAGATTTTGAATACCAACAAAATTATTGATATTTACAATCTACAATTCTACAATTAAAGATATTTGCAGAAGTTCTGTTGATCATTTTTGTTGACAATGGACATTGCATAAAAAGTATGAAATTTATTTGCATGTGACAAAAATAGCATAATACTTATGTACAGCATTATCACAAAGATTTTTAAAACAGTATTGAACACATTGAAATGCATATGGATTACAGTTACAGATTTTTCTGGGCAAAATTACTATCTATTTTAAACCGTTTGGAAATTCCAAATCAAAATAACCATCTTTTAGCTTTTATGCATTAATTTGTTAAGTTTTACAGATGAACCGTGGAAAAAGGCCCTTTGACCCACGGAGTCCATGCCAACCATAACTTATCACCCCCATACACAAGTTCCAGTCCTAACACACAAATACATATGGATTTACAGTTACAGATGCCAAAATACTATCTATTTTAAACCGTTTGCAAATTCCAAATCAAAATGTTTTAGCTTTTATGCATTATTTGTTAAGTTTTACAGATGAACCGTGGAAAAAGGCCCTTTGACCCACAGAGTCCATGCCAACCAGCGATCACCCCCATACACTAGTTCCAGTCCTACACACAAGGACAATTTACAGATGCCAATTAACCTACAAACCTGCACATCCTTGGGATGTGGGAGGAGGGCGGAACACCACGAGAAAACCCATGCAGTCACAGGGAGAACGTGCAAACTCCGTACAGACAGACCAGTGGTCAAGATCGAACTCGGGTCTTTGGTGCTGTACGGCAGCAGCTCTACCTCTGTACCACTGTGCCATTAGGTTAGGAACTAAATATTCTTCGTCACAAGAGGATAACTCTCTGATTATCTTTAAATAATGCTTTGGGGGCCTAGAGATTTGCTGGAACATTCAACAACTCACTTTGTTTCAGTTCCATCCAGGAAAGTTGGCCTTGATTATGCACATCATCACAATAACATTTATGAAAATGAACAAGCAGAGGGGAACCTCTGAATATGTGTTTTGCAGTATATTTGGAGAGAAAAGGAGCAGCAAAAAATTTCAGATTCATGCATCACCCATCCAAACCAGTGCTTTTATTGCTATAATAATTCAACATAGGTTTCCTGCATTACCTATCCTTTTCCATTAAAATATTTTCATTATTTTCCCACACTTTTAGCTTCTCCTGGTTTCCCAAACTGCAGTCATTCAGTTTCTTCTCCAGTTCAAGAGATCTTAGTTTCTCAGTCTGCACAATAGCAGTCATCTTTTCCACTTCATTCTTGGCCATTCGGGCTTCCTGTTTGAAACAACACAGAAAGACATTGTAGCTTTCTTCAAGTTTTGTTTTTGAATTTACAAATCTCAAATAAGTTAGAGATCCATGTTTGTCTCAGTCAGGTAGAATCTTTTCCTTTTTTGGTTGCTACCTTCACAAAAAGATATAGGGATATACATTAAAACACATAGTGCTGGAGTAACTCAGCGGGTCAGGCAGCACCTTTGGAGGGCATCGATAGGCAGGCTTTCAGGTCATCATTGAAACATCACCGATCCATGCCCTCCAGAGTTGCTGCCTTACCCACTGGGATACTCCAGCTTTGTGTTCTATTCCAAGATTCCAGCATCTATAGTTCCCTGTGTCTCGGGATGTACATTGTCATAGTGCCAATGCAAAATGTGTGAATCCCAATGGAATCCCCGTATTGAACTCTGCAGTCACTTTAACAATATGAACAATGTATATCCAACAGAAGCAAAGGGAATAAGAAAGTGAAGGATTATATATTCATGAATTAAAATTATTTCACATAATGGCACAAATGACATCCAGGATTTATTTCTTCTTCTGCCTTTAGACGTCTCAATTTTCCATTGGAAATGCAGAAAGACTTAACTGAGGAATAAAACTAAGATCAAACCAACAACAATTTATTTTCATGCATGCTATGTTTACTACAGTGTCAGTACGTACACAGTCCTGTCTCTCTATCAAGGCTATTTGAAAAGAGGACATCACTAAGTAGAGGGGAAACAAACTTCTGCATGGTCCTTCACTCTGGAATGTGGCTGAGGGAAGAAAATAGAGCAGAGAACTAAACTTGTAATCTTCTGACTTGATGATGTTCAACAGTCATGACCATAAATGTACATAATTATTTTAAAAGAATAAGGGGATTATTGTAACTCTTTTCAAAAATGAGAGAAATCCATTTGCCGGCTGGATCAATGATACGATGATTAATTTAATCTTCTCATCTGTTTGTGATGTTACATAAAGTTCTGATCCACATGGGAATGATAATGAAGGACATCATGGACTGAAGCAACGGTGCTTCCAGATCTTTACCCACCTCTTGCAGAAGCTGAATCTTATTCTGCAATATAGCTTGAACATGCTCAGTCTCCTGGTGCTTCTGTTCATATTCCTGGTGGATCTCAGCCTCATTTTGGTTGCTGAATGTTTCTACTGTTTTCCTGAAAAGCACAAAATAAGAAGAAAATTACAATTTATTCTCATATTAAAGGATAATAATCGATGGACAGACTTATTAAATGAAATGTTCAGAAAGGAATTGCAGGTGCTGGTTTAAACCCGAGATAGATACAAAATGCTTGAGTAACTCAGCGGGACAGGCAGCTTCTCTGGAGAGAAGGAATGGGTGATGTTTCAGGTTGAAACCCTTCTTCAGACCAGTCTGTGGAAAGGGAAATGAGAGATATGTTTATGTTATGAGAGGTGTTTGGTAATAGACAAATGTTTTCTCGATAAATGGAACTTCCATTTCTATTTTTCACTTTCCTTCTTATCAACGTTTTTGTAGGAAAGAAACATCAATGCATCCCACTAATGTTTGGTTTATTATTTAGATCATGATTATTTTGTTAAGTCAATAAAGTTAATATAATATTATTTTATATGTTGTTCACAAGCTTAGAATGTTGCGATTTCCTGGGATTCCTATTCATTCCGATTTACAATTCTCATAGGTAGCATCCTCAGTATTATGGATAGTGGAAACTTTTTATTCAATGTATACTTTCTATCAACAGTGGAAGTCTCTTGGACAGAAGAATAATTGATCTTCAGTTTTATTTTCATATGATATGCCTGGTCTTCTGTTGACTTGAGTTCAATTTCTGTTCTGGAGAATGGGACAGCTAAACTGTGCAATAACCCAAGGTAGGTAATTCCATGCACGCTGAGATCCTCTGGAAACACAGCCTCGTTGATGATCAATATTTATACCCTTTTGTTATCTGTATGTGCACGGATACCAAAAGGTAGGATGGGAAATCACTCTTCAGAAACAGGTTGAAGGACAAATCAGCATGTGGTTATGTAAATTCCTGAATGGATAGCAATGACAAACCACAACGCATCAGAGGACCATTAATATTATGTGTTAGTACCCAGACTGTGTTTATTTTCCTAGTCTGCCTCATAGATTGTAGCAGGAATATCAAAAATATTTTAGTAAACTGACCCTGCATATTGAGACAAGCATCTGAGCACCTGAAAAGCAGCAGTTTGAACACAATTCTCCAGAGCCTTTATAAATTACGTCATTACTATCTTCTCCACATCTTTGCAAATAATATTGATGCGTATAACTGTGTACAAGTATGGAAGCCTTACTGAACTTTTTCTCCAGCTAACACTGCAAAACATCACCATTCAAACTTTGCATGGATCTAAACTATTCCACTGCACACACTCTTTTTCATCTTCTCATTAGCCTGCACTCAGAAGAAAGCCATGTTTTGCTGCGAATGTAGTTAGGACTGTTGACAGGTTCCTGTTGCATACTCAATGGAGTCTGCAGCTGTCATTAACTATTAATACAACACTACGATGTGACCAGGGAAGAGTAGGGCCGTGGATGCAATACTGGAGTACACACTCTCGGTGGATTTCCAAAATTCCTTCTGTCTCAGTTACACAAGGTTTGATGACAGATTATCTCAGCAAAGGAGAATACTGAAAACAACAAACTGTTTACAGAGGGCTTGTTCCAATACTGTGGCTGACCATGCTTCTAACCACAGATGACCATCGTTGCCAGTGACATTTTTGGGTCACAAATAAGTTTAGTTGCAGTAAAGTCGAACTTGGCACTGTGTTTCATTTGGAAGTCCGTGAAAGCTTGCAATTCATTCCGTAGCATAGAAGTTGGCAACAAATACATAATTTTCAATATTGTTTAATTTGGATAAAATACCTCAAATCTCAAAACTCTCAATCTAAAAGGGGGCTCAAGAGAGGGGCTTGATAGATTGGGACTGTTTTCGTTGGAGCATAGTTGTTTCCCCAGGGTAGAGGTTTCTAAAACTAGAGAGCAGAGGCAGGCATAAGGTGAAAAGGGAGAGATTTATGAGTCGTCAGGGGTAAAATTTTCATTCAGATGGTAGTCCGTATCTGGAATGAGCTGCCAGAGAATGCTATAGAAACAGATACAATTACAACTTTCAAAGGACATTTGAACATATATATGTATCGGAAGGTTTTAAAGAAATATGGGCCAAATGGAGCCAAATGGGATGCCCAGAATGCCCATGGGCAAGGTGAGCCAAGTCTACATTATTAAGGTCAAATGATCCCAAGTGGTACAAGAAATCTATCTACAACTTGCGCATAGCCATTAAGAATGCCAAGAGGCAATTGTGGACTAAGCTGGAGTCTCAAGCCAGTGACCTGTAGATTGTGGAAAGGCTTGCATGCTATAACATTCTACAAAGCAAAGGCATACAGGATTATAGCAACAACGGGTCCACCCCAATGAACCCAAATGATTTCTATTCCCGCTTTGAGCAGAAGTTCAGTGGAGGAACGTCATCTGCCCTGAAATCTCTGCAGCTCCGACTACTTACTTAATAGAAACCTGATGATGGTGAAATAAACTGCCTGATGAAGTAGTTGAGGCAGCAACAATAACAACATTCAAAAGTCATTTGGGTAGTTACATGGATGGGAAGGGTTTAGCGGGATATGGGCTAGGAATTGGCAAATGAGACTAGCGTAAATGGGGCATCTTGGTCGAGTTGGACCGAAGGGCCTGTTTCCGTCTGTTTGGCTCGATGGACTCTATGATGACTCTAATTGTAATCTGTTCTTCTAATTCATGTAAAATGTTGAGCCATATCATTTCAGAATTCTGAGAACATTCGGCTTCTGAATGAACAAAAATTGAAGAAATAATTTCATCCAAACCAACTGAAAGAAAGGCCCTCAGAAAAATGCTGGAAATATTCGGCAACTCAGCCAGCAGCTGTGGAAAGGACACAATGTTAACCTTTCAGAACTGGGTCTCTGACTTAAAACATTTATTCTGTTTCTCTTTAATATTTAATAGGCCGTCAATCAGTTCTCTTTCTAAATGCAGCATGCTAAGTTTCAATTTTATTGTGTTGTAAGATCATAAATTACATTTAATTCGATCCTTACATTTTCTCTCTGAACGAAGATTCTCACGTGACATTTTGAGCAGTTATACCATCCACGTCAATTGCCCATGGCATGCGTTATGCTTTTGTTCAAAAATCTTGTCTATCTCCAAAGCTATAAATATACACTGAGCACAATTCCACCCCCACCCCTCACACACAAGAACTTGTTCACTGTAAAAGCCACCGTACAATCCATTTAATACACATAATTCAGATGTTTGCTTGCATATTCTTTCCTTCTATCTTTTACAATCTCATTGTCCTCCAATATATCCCTATGTGAGCAAGTCTTCAGATTACTGCAATCCTCTGAAATAGGCATTTACTCTGTTCTTGGCTGATTGCAGCAGTAGACAAGAGATTGACAAGAAATTACTAAATCCTTTAAATTAGCTGAAATTTATGATAAAGCCCATTCCCTCTACCAATGTTCGTGAATGATATCTGATGACAGTCTATCGTTAAGTAATGGAAGTAACAGGTCTAGCTATGTAAATGTTGACTTGAATGTTGTTCATTGCATATTTCTGAATTTTTGATTTGATATTTATATTTTATATAAACATTTATATTTTACAAAATCATTAAAAATAACTTGCAAAATAAAGTAGCAAGTCTGTATATATAAACTATATACATGGAGAACTGCAATTTTCACTTTGTGCATGAAAGTGTATGCCAGGCTTGAATGTTGCCTTGTTGAAGGTACATGTGTATCTTTGACAATGCAACATTCAAGTTCCGGAAGTGGCGGCGCTGCCAAAGCAGCTGCGACTCGCCTACAGTCCGTCTGTCTTTCCTTTTTTTAGTTTCCTTTTGTCTTGTTAGATGTATGTTTTAGTCTATTTTTAGTTGTGTATATGTGGGGGGTGGGGGAAACTGTTCCTACTAAATCTCTTCCTTCAACGGGAATGTGACCTTTTCCTTGTCTCCATCTGCGCTGAGACCCAATATCGTGGAGCTGGTGGCCTCAAAATGGAATCGACCTTGGGACGTCCGATGGCAGAGCCTGTGGACAAGCTGGCTGACTTCGGAAGCTGCGGTGGCGCTGTGGCTGCGACCCGACTTCGGAGCTTCGGAGGCTTCGGCCGCAGGCCCTGTGAACGATAACATCAGGAGCTTGCAGGTCCCTGGTTGGTGAACGATTTTCGGGAGCTCCCGCAACAGCAGCTTTGTCTGCTGGACTGGAGGGTGGCGGCTTTGTCCGCTGCGAGTCACGGAGTTTGAATTGGCCCGTTCGCGGAGGTTAAAATCGACCGCTGTATTTACTATCACCCAGCGGGGGCTTCAACATCGAGAGCCCCGATTGCCTCGACGCAGCGGGACAACAAGCGCGGATGAGATACGACTTTTTGCCTTCCATCCCAGTGAGGAGGTGCCTGGAGATACACTGTGATGGATGTTTGTGTTAAACTGTGTTCATTGTGTGTTTTGTTGCTTTTTTCTGTCATGACTGCAAGGTACGCCATTTCGTTCAAACTTAATGTTTGAATGACAATAAAGGAAATTAAATTCAATTCAATTCAATTCAAAGTCAAATGTTGAAATATTAGAAAATAAATAAGTGTAGTAGTGAAAGCTTAGTTGCAGCATTCCTGATGTGGAATAATGCCATGTTTTGAGTAGCATTTCTGCAGAACCTGTCGCAGTTCACAACACTGCTGTGGGACTACACAGATAGGAAGATGGGTAGCACCCATAATGTGATAGGAACATATGCAGAAACATATAATTCGGGAATATGCTGGGCAATTCACAATGGACAGCAATAAAAATTGAAAACAATGAAAATTCTAGTGGGAATCAAAAGCTGGTAGTTGGAAATCTGCAAATATTGAAGACATTCAACCATTTAGGCAGCATCTTTGGAACGAGAAACAGAGTAAACAGGTGGCACAGAGTTACAAAAAGCATGTACCTCGGAAGGTAGAAAAGCTCAAAGTTCAACGTTTCTAAATGTTAATGTAAATCACTGAGGCTTTCTGCAGCAGCATTATTGGAGCTCACGTTACTTGGTCATCAGCAGCGTGAGAGGAAAAGCAGGTGTGTCAACTGATGGGGAGTTTGTATGATCACCCGCAGGAACATTCTGCACCAGAACCATTTATGGTAACATGCACCCTGTGCAGCTGCACTGCCAGCTGACTCTGCAACCGGGAAAGGTGAACGATACTTGTAAACATTAATAAAGCAGATTGAATTATAATGCACCAGCAAACCAAAAATAACACAAAGGGCAAGGGCAAAATAATCTTACTTTGTCGGACCTTGTCTATCCAAAGAGATTGATTCATTTGTTAATTAGCGCAGAAATGATATAAGCAGTAAACAGTATCAGGAGAATAGGATCTCTACCTGTCTCTATCAAGTTTACCTTGCTGATTCTTACTGTCCCTCATGTCTTTGTTTGTGCTTTCATGTCACTCCTTTTCTTCTCTTGAACTCCCACATTCAACTCATGTTATTTTAACCTCTAAACATTTATCTTCTGTATTTTACTTCCTATTAACCCTCATTCTTATCGCAAACCTCACTGCACCCCTCACTGAACTATCCCTGTAATCCTTGTACATTTCCTGCTGCCCTTTCCTCTAAGTAATGTATCCACAAGCATCAATGGCATTCACTTGCTTCCGTCAAAGGTTACAGACAATGAACTCTCCTTCATTGCTTGAATGCGATGGAGTTTCTTGAGATGATTTGCAGCAGGCTGTCATAGCCACTCCTATGGAGATCAATCTCCCCATATATAAATTAGTGCACTTCTACTGAAGAGTGTCAATTAAATAGAAATTTCCATCCCCTTATGTAAAAGTCCTGGAGGAAATTCGATTGAGGATTCATCCTGAGTATATCCTTTCACCTCTCAACATAAATGACAAAAGTTTTCAATGAGATACACGTAATTAGCTAAATATTGACAAAGTGGTCAAAGGAAGGGTTTAGTAGGATGAAAAACTCTTATCTGCCCAATGCTGCCCCACCAGCGATGCTTATTAGCAAAACTGGTTCAGATCTTACAGTGATAGACACAAAATGTTGGAGTAACTCTGCGGGACAGGCAGCATCTCTGGAGAGAAGGAATGGGTGACATTTCCAGGTCAAGACCCTTCTTCACCTTACAGTATTCCAAGTTAAAAGAACAAAACATATTTGATGAAAATGGATGAAATACTAAAAAAATAAATGATTGAAGGAGCATAACCACTATTTTCAGAATTTGATCTACATGGGTCAGTGAATGGGGAAATATATTTGTTAAATGCACTCTGCTGATTGTCTTTGATCAAATGTTCCCCAAGCCAGTCTTCCATTATACAAACATTCTGCAACTGCCCACAGATGGTTTCTATTCTGTGACATCTGCAAAGGGGATTATTTCCAAATCAGCATGAATCAGAAAAAAATGCAGCTGTATAATAAAGTATGGACAAGACTCGGATTTAAATAAAATCAAATTATTTTTGTCCAATTTACAAGCCAGAACATCATTTAAATGCCAGCATAAATCAATTGTCATTATTTCTTTGTTAATTTATTTACAGCATTAAAAGAGCCTAGTTCCTCAAGTAGAGTTAATCTCAATTAATTATATGAAATTGATAGATTTTCACCAGACAAGGCAGATGGGTGAATTGAATGTATAGATCAGCCATGATCTCAATAAAAGAGCAGGACAGGCCCAAGGGCTAAATTGGCCAATTCCTGTTCCAGTGTTCCCAATCCCAATTTACTGGCATGCTATTTAAGAACAGTTTATTACAGATGGCCTTAGCACCACTTGCCTGAGGGAAAGGAAATATCAGCCAGGATGCCTGTTCCTGATCGCTATCGAGTGACTCTGGTGGAATGTACTGTATCTGTGCTGACTTCAGGGAATAAACCCAGAGCAGATTTGAATACTCTTCCTGACGAATGGCTAGCATTGAGAAACAGAAAGCAATCATGTGCGCTTTTAAAAAAGGAAGAGTGAAAAGCAGGGTGTTAATCAGAAAAGCTGTATTCTGCCTTGCAGAGGAAATATTAAATCAAAGCTGACAGAAGTGTATAGCTCCTCTGTATTCTGTAAGCAAGAAATAGATGGAGATTGCTTCACATACGATAATGGAAGATGAATCGTATATGTTTTCATTTCGCTTTAAGCGTTCTGAAAAAAATATTGAAACCGTTCTGACATTTGATATTGATTTTAGCGAGGAAACAGCTGGTTATATCAGGTTTCATCTGCCTGGAATCTGTATAATATAATCTCGCTCTTCTGATGCTGTACAATGCTATATATAGAAACACACATCAGGAGTTCAGAAGGGAACTATTTGCTAGAGGGGATTAATAGTGGCGACAATGTACTGTTCAGTCTTCCTAATAAACCAGCTGTTAGGAGGACAATCAATTTTTTAAAGATCTAGTAACATATATTAGTGATGATAACTGCCTGGCTGTACAAAGAACCCATGTCTATCTGCAGGATCTGTTTGTAATTAAATGTTAGATACTCGCAAGACTAACAGGAATTCCAAATGACTTCATAGGCTGGAATCCTTAACTATAAAAATAAATCTTTAAAGATTAGGTCTTTGTTGACATTGCTAAGTGTTTGTAAATGGTCAAAGGGCAGAGGATTTGAAACTGTTCAGTTATTTTAGCAGACGTGTGAAATTCTGATGAAATGACTACAGACGCCTCATGGAGAGAGGCCTTGCACCCTACCTAGCCTGGTAATGGAGTTTGCAGTGGTCTTATGGGGCATGGCCTAAGCATGCCTACCCTGAACATCTTCATTGAAGTAAAAGGGACCAAGGTCAAGGAGTCCCCAAATCAAGAATTTTCCCTTGATTTGTGTAAATGAATCTGTTGAAGATTTTCAGACTTATCAGTTCAGTGAGGGGAGGCAAATCATCTGCATAAACAGTGTGGATGGCACCATTTGTGGTTGTCCAGACAAAGGAAATGAGTGTGTTCTTACATGATTTCCCTTTCTAAGTAGGTTGGCTCTGCATTGCAACTAGGAGAAGAACTCTAATCTATGTATTATTAGAAGTTAGTACTTTCTTAGATGCGCCCTGTCTCCATTTTTGCTGCCTGGCTGAATGCTATAATATTGATTAGTAGGACTGGATGTTACAATCCCTAAGGTTCCTCACCACAAATGACACCCGGTATTCTTGGGGGTGACCACTAGGTGATTTGGCTACCAATCAGACACATCTTCAGTTGTGTACCTCAACATCACTGGGTGTTTCAGCCTTTTATCACAAGACACCCTCAGTCGAGGCAGGCCTACCGCAGGGTGATCAGCCCTGGGTGTGTGTTTTATGGTTAGCCTCTAGATGGTCACGTGGCAGCCCAGACAGCATCTTTTCTCTTCAGCCACAGCCATTGACTGCTCCATTCTGCTTTTTTCCCTTCCATCTTCCTCTCTACTGCTGACTGTGGCTGGTTGGGCTCTGGACTCGTGTCCGTTGGTGGGACTGTACTTGGTTGAGCTTCACCTGGGGTGCTGATACCCTGTGGACTATGGTGGGTAACCTGCCACTGGGCTTCACTCGACTGATTTGGCCTACCTCTTAGAAGGTAATGGTCAATGTGAGGCCCCACACCAAGCTCTCCCAGGCACTTTTCCCTGCCCTGGTGGATCTTGAGACCCTTCTCTGATGTTATCTTTTCCCAGCCACAGATGCAGCTTCGTAGATAATTTAGCTCAAAACAAACATGGAACTCTTCCTGAAATAGAAACCAAAACTGCTGGAAATACTCAGCAGAGCAGACAACTTCTGAGGAGAGAGAAACAGAATTAGTGTTCCAAGTTGATTGGCTTTCATGAGAACAATGGGAAGATTGAAGCAACACATGGTTTCAATTCCAGAGAGGTTGGAGAAATGGAAAAAACAAATGAGAAGGTCTGCGATTCGGTGGAATCGAGGCGAGAATGATCAACACAGGCGCTGGTGATAGGTGTGGTGCATCTGAAAGAGGGTGATGAAGAATTGAGAGAGAAATACTATTGGGAGATGAATGAAATCTTAATATTTGAAGGTTAGAATAAAAAAAAGTTCTAATATAATGATTGAAATTGTTAAATGCAATGTCATGTCCTGAAGGCTGTACAGTGCCATGTTACAAGATAAATTACTGCTCCTTAAGCTTATGCTGAGTTTTGCTAGACCATTATAGGAGGTAATAGTCATAGAAGTCAAAATGTGCGGGGGAATGGAAGCAGGGTTACCCTTACAGCTGGGTGGTGCTCAGCAAAGTGGTCATATGTTTTTGCATTTGGCCTCCCCAATGTAGAGCAGACACATTACGATCATCAAATACAGTAAAAAGGAAAAAGTGCAATTATATTGCTGGTTTATCTGAAATAAATGTTTGCTGCCTGGTTAGGAGGCAAGGTTGAAATGGCCAGGGTTGCCTCTGCAGCGGTCATATAATAATGTACCATGAGAGGGGAATAGGTATTGGTTGTGATGTCCCATTTACACTAGTCCCACCTGCCTATGTTTGGCCCATACCCATGCAGCCTTTGCATGTACCTACCCCCCTTTGTGTAAAAAAGGTGCCTCTTGGGTTCCAATTAAATCTTTCCTCCCTCACCTTGAACCTATGTCCTCCTGTTCTTGATTCGTCTACTATGGGCAAACGACTCTACCCAAAATAATTTACCAAATCCATTGCTCTCATGATCTTACCTCTCTATAAGGTCACCCCATCCTCCTGTGCTTGAAGGAATAAAATCCCAGCCTCCTTAACTTTTTCCTATGGTTCAGGCCCTCAAGTCTGACAACATCCTTGTAAATCTTCTCTGCACCCTTTCCAGCTTAACAACATCTTTCCTATAACAGGATGATGAAAGTGAACAAAGTTTTGTGTAAGGAATGCTGAAAGATGATGAGAAGATGTTTTCGACAGTGGCATCACCTTAAAGGTGTCACAAATCACAGTTGTGTTGAAATAGAAAAGGAAATCCATTTTTGCATTCTGGGTGCAAGGAAAGAGGATGAAAATATAAATGCTGGACGTGGCATAGAAACAATTGAAGGAGCTGTTAATGAAAGTGAGGTGAAACAATTGAGGAGAAGGGTATATATATATATATATATATATAGAGCGCTGGCATGGAACGTAATCGTTAGAACAATGTAACGTAGAGAGTGAAACAGCTAAATGGATGGAGTCATTACAGGAGGCACGATGGAATGAAATATAATCAAGGTAACTGTCCAGTAGTAGGCTTGAACTGGATATTAATCATAAATCTTTCCCTTAAAATGGACATAGCGAAGGCAAGAGAGGAAAAGTGAAAATTCAGAATGGAGCATCTGAAAGTTATAACCATAACATATCTTCCCTTTTAATGGGACAGTGAGCTTTAAGTGGAGCTATCTAGTCAGGATATTAAACGTCATGTTGGAATGTGCAGCTACTGAATAGCTTAAAGTTAGCCTGGGCAGTGTATTTCAATGATTTAAATTAATTGTCAGCATCAAGTGTACGTGCTGGCTGGATTGGAATCAATGGGTTTAGGTTAATAGTTAGATTAAACGAGT
Organism: Leucoraja erinaceus; assembly: GCF_028641065.1. NCBI lineage: Eukaryota > Metazoa > Chordata > Chondrichthyes > Rajiformes > Rajidae > Leucoraja > Leucoraja erinaceus. The sequence goes on from NC_073386.1 coordinate 45,439,587, forward strand.
ACTTACCAGTATGAAGTTTGATCTGTATTTTATGAGGAGTTACGGTGAGGGATTAAGTGAAGAACCCAGCAGGTACTGCGCATGCGACATACTTCGAAGCAGCGGTGTGAAATCACAGAATAGACACAATATTTGAAGTAAGATAGTAAAGATCACGAGACATCAGTTTATTAGTTTGATCTATATAATGAGGGTGGGAGCGGCGGGCACTTAATCCCTCACCGTAACTCCTCATAAAATACAGATCAAACTTCATACTGGTAAGTACTCGTTTAATCTAACTATTTTACTTCGGAGTCACGTGAGTGATTCCGTGAAGACTTCAAAGGTCTGTGATTTCAAACCGTGTAACAGTTTTTATTTCACTCACTGCCGAAGTTTATGAGGGAGGAAGTGTTATCGTAATCAACCAGTGGATCTGCTTTCAAAAGAAACAGAAAGGTATTTGTTAACAATAACAACATAAAAGAGCTCCTCTGAGCTTAAATTAATATTGCAGTTTGTAATATTCTCCTGCAATTAAATCAGGTTTATCAACGGTTTATAATAAAAAATGTTCTGAACGCCGTTCCCTTGACCATTCTGCTGTATTGAAAATGTGGTCAACCGGGATGTCCATTCGTTCAGCCGCTGATACCAATGCTGCCCTAGTGGAATGGGATTAAATGTATTATTATCTATTCCGGCAGCTTTCGGTACCTGTTTGAGCCACCTTGGAGTGGTTTGGCTCGTACCCCGTCTTGGGTTACTGTGGTTGACCCATAGGCTTTCCTCTCCCTCTAAGATTGTGGGTTGTGTCTATATATAGTAGTAGATGGGTCACCACACTCAACCTGGACTCTGGTGGGTAGGCCCGGAATCCCACCAGTGAATTGGGCGTTCCTGGTCCATATAGCCATATAACGACTACAGCACGGAAAACACAGGCGATCTCGACCCTACTAGTTCGTGCCGAACTCATAATCTCGCCTAGTCCCATATACCTGCGAGTTAGATTTTACCAGACCTAAATATGAACGTGATGCGTCTGGGGTAATCACCATGTTATCCAGTCTGGTTTATGGAGTGACCGGACTCTGTGAGCATGTACGAGAGCCATAAGCATGAGCGTTTTTTAAAACATAGATTAAGCAAGCTGAGGGATCTGGCTGGTGCCATCTCTGAGACATGTCAATATCACACCAATATCCCATACATGGGTATATACCTGGGTGTTTGGGGCTTATATTATAGTTGCCCTTCATAAGTTTACCTTCAGTGGATGGGATCCCATGCTCTGCTGACATGCTGTTTTAGATAAGCAGATAAGGCGCTCCATGCTGTATTTACGGCACTGTGACTCACCTTTTAGTCATGGTGTAGATGTTCCAGGAACTCCAATACGTCAGTGGTTGAATAGTTCGTTGTCCCTGCGTCGTGGCAGTATTTTACCCATGTTAGCTTTTAGTGACTGTTCGCAGGGATGCCGACATGGTGGTAATGGTTCCTTTGGATAATCCCAGTCCCTGGTAAGGTCTATTCAAAACCTGCACCCAGGAGTTTGATGTTTCCCTGGCATGGGTGGCTTGTGCCTGATACTGGGTTGAGTCAGCAACCATGGTCCACTAGGGAAATCCATAGGTGACTCGCCCACCGTGTCGTGATGAACTGGGAACCATGGCTGTGTAGGCCGGTTGGGCACTTTCAATATCTCGGAGACAGATCCCATCTGTATTGCGAAGTGCCCGTCTGATGAGGCAGAAGGGAGGAAGGCAGAAATTCCCCCTTCCAGCGTATATGCATCTATCGCTGCTGCCTCTAATCTGGTTCCTAAGTCACATACATGGGTTACTGGTGATTCCGTCTTGTGCAACCAAATTGATATCTGGCTTTCAAACTGCTTGATAACTTTAGCAGATATTTTGGGTTTGACATCTATTCAATGTAATCATAGATTTTACCCCGTGACATGGTGTCTCCCACTGTGTTCTAGCTTCCTAGGACATAGGCAGCTGATAGTTAAAATGTCTTTTGACACACCATTGCCAGATTTGTTTGACCAATTTGTTGCACAATAATGATTATTATGCTCCCCATATGGTTGATATAAGCCACCACCATAGTATTATCAATCCGTAACCACATATGTACGTGCTGCATTTGAAATGCATATGCTTTTTAGCCCAATAGGCGATCACCAATCCCAAGTAGTTGATGCCCGGTATGTGTAGTAACGATGTTTGTGAATTGGTCCATCTGTTACCTGTGCTGGATATGGAGTTTAGTTGCTCCTCAGCCTAAAGTACTGGCATCGGTTTTTAATAACCAAGTTGGGATTGGTGATGATAATAGGGCTGAAAACTATGCCAAATATATGTCTGCCCACCACCTTAATTGTGATATAGCTTCAGTGGGTACATTCATGATTTGATTATAGTGACCCAAGTACCTTGGCAAAGTAACAGTCATATGGACGGAATTATTATTGAAGCCCAGATAATCCTTGGTGGTTAACGCTTCAATTCTGGTTTATCTGGGCGTGGGATAAACCTCAGCTTTAGGGAGCTGTTTCGTAGCTAGAACTGCTGCCACAGCTAATTCCTTTGTTTCCCCTAATATGAGGATATCATCCAATATATGCCATGATTATGCTTGTTTTCTTAATATTTTCATGGCCATTTATAATAGTTTAGGGCTGAGGTTAGACCATAGGGAATGCTATATGCTCCCATGGTTGCCCTAACCGGGATATCCATTATCCAGGTAATTCTTTTTTTAGGTATCTGTAATGACCCTAGTGTATGGGTATAAGATAGTTAGCATCTTCCAATCAATGCTCCCCATAGGTATCCTAGGGAGATCAGATGTCTGGCAGTGACAAAAACCCGTCTCCATCTTAAAGTGTATATACTCAACAGATTTATTTAGTGATATTAGATCAATGATGATGCTACATTCACCATCTTTGTAGTTTTGGTGAATATATTCGATACAAATTCCAATGGCTCATGTTTACTCCCATGATCCGTTTAGTAATGAGCCTTTCTAGTTCAGCTTGACCTTCTCACTTCTTTTTTCTTAGAGGGAGAAAATGCCCTTTGGGCGCATTGCTGAACTGGCGGTAATATGCCCAATTTGAATTCGTTTTTATCCTCTAAGACTGTTGAGTATATTTTAGTTATTTGTGACAGCATCCCATGCTTTATCCACAAGTGTAAATGCCCCCCCACGCAGTTAGTAGAACACCCTTGTTTAGTGTAAACGGGAGGAACCAGACTACCTACCTCCATGTTTGTTGTTTTTTCATGAAGGCGTAGTTTGCTGGTATGCTGGTGCTGTCGGTGGGGCGGCGCATCTTCCCACGGCTCCGCTCTGGGCCCCGTCTAAAAAGAACTTTGGGGGTAATGTGAAGCGGTCGCCAGGCTTTCACCAGTCCTTGTTTGATATCGCTGGTGGATGCCGAGGGGTGCTGCCAGCTGGGTGTTGGATGCGATGTCCTGCTCGTTCCATGGCCTGCCTTCATGAGGCGCACAGGTTTAGCTGCCTCTCTTCCCGCAGCAGCGGTTTGCATAGCCCCATATATTTGGGGTTGCGGGCAGGTCTATATGCACCATTGTTCAGTCGAGTATCCCAAATTTGGGAACATCTTAGGCGTCAGCACCCTGGTAGTGCAATGGGATAGTCTCATCCTGGGAGAGTATAATCCGTGGAAAAGGCGAGCAAAGGCGGTAACATCTTGACCCTTCTGTAGAATTCGCTGCTTGTCTGCGAGTCTGCTGACCCAGCTGCCTGCGGATTTGCCTCTGGAAAGGCCTGCTCCTGCAGGACTTTTGTTGGGAAGATGGTCGCGTGGAGGAGCCATGTAGTGGCCCACGACACCCAGTAGCTCTTCCTGATCCTGCTCCCCTGGCATACTGCTGTTCTCGTCCGCCTGCCCAGCGTTTAAGCCAGCCCAGCCCTGGCCTCCTTAGCTAGCCTCAAAAGAGGGAGCAAAAGGGTGTGCTAAATTGGAGGAGGCATAGCTCAAACTCCGCTGTTGCATCAATCCCTCGACAAGGGAGATGGCTAGTGCAATAGCACTGGGGTAGGAGTCAGCTCCCTTGGCATTCAGCCAGTGCCCCTTTTTTCCTGGAGGTGAACTCCATGACCTCCTCTGGCTTGGGGAGACAGACATACTTATTTTTGCCTTCTCCAACCTGTTCCAGTTTTGGAGGAAGTTGGCTCCTATAGAACCTGTAAATTGGGAAGATTTTTCTCTTACCTGCATGTAGAGGCTGCCTGCCGTTTTCCAGGCGGCGTTGTGGCGGTTCCCGGGCGGTGATTCTCCTAGTCAGGAGTCTGCAGGGCTGCCGGTCGGGTTTTTAAACTTCCCGCCGGTTCGCTGCTGTTACCAAACAGCTGTTCAGCGGACCGGTATTAGCGCAGCTCCTTGCAGCGGTCCGCAGCGTTTGCGGTCCGGGTAGCGCTTTTTCCCCGTCCACTGTCGGCTCCACGCTGGAGTCGAAACGGGGCCGCTCACCATGCCTCTCTACTTTGCTCCCCCTGGAGCAAAAACCACAAGGCCCGATTAAGGTAAGTACTTACCTCTCGTTCCTTGGATGCGGGAGCTAGCCCGACTCCCGCTGGCCGCGTTCTGCACAGCTGTGCGTAATGCCGCATGCGCAGTACCTGCTGGGTTCTTCACGGAATCACTCACGTGACTCCGAAGTAAAATTGCACATCACAATCCCTTTGCCCAATTTTGGGGCTTATTTAGTTGACTCTTAAATGCCCTCTCAGATGGCTTGGAAAGACACTCAGCTCAAGGACAATTAAGAATTGTCAATTATTACTGGCTCTGCCAGTGATGTCCTGAACCTAAAAAACGAATAAGTAGAAAAATGAAATTAAACTTTGTGTCTTTTACAAACAACCGAAGAATTACAGGAGATAAGACACAAAAATCTGGAGTAACTCAGCGGGTCAGGGAGACCTAGAAATTGTTTTACGACATTTTTTATAATGTTACACCCTAGTGTTGTTTGCATAAGCCAGATGAAGATTGTGATCTTCTTTTGCCAAGTTCCCAGTACAACGTTGTCAGGATTCTCATGCAATACTGCACTGTGTCGCTTTCAGTTTGTTACTAATTAATTGCAACTTCACACAGATGGTGATATTTAGCCTTGCAGATGTGGCCTCAGCAGCCAGGCATTAAAAGGACTCAACACAATAAAAGCAATGGCCATCCTGCCAGAGAGAGCATAGAGTCATAGTCATAGAATGATACAGTGTGGAAACAGGCCCTTCGGCCCAATTCGCTCACACTGGCCAACAACGTCCCAGCTACCCTAGTCCCACTTGCCTGCGCTTGGTCCATAACCCTCCAAACCTGTCCTATCCATGTACCTGTCCAACTGTTTCTTAAACGATGGGAGAGTCCCAGCCTCAACTACCTCCTCTGGCAGCTTGTTCCATACACCCACCACCCTTTGTGTGAAAATATTACCCCTCGGATTCCTATTAAATCTTTTCCCCTTCACCCTGAACCTATGTCCTCTGATCCTCAATTGCCCTACTCTGGGCAAAAGACCCTGTGCATCTACCCAATCTATTCCTCTCATGATTTTGTACACCTCTATAAGAGACCCAGCCTACTCAACCTCTCCCTGTAGCTCACATCCTCTAGTCCTGGCAACATCCTCGTAAATCTTTTCAGAACCCTTTCAAGCATGACAATATCTTTCCTATAACATGGTGCTCAGAACTGAACACAATATTCTAAATGCGGTCTCAACAACGTCTTATATAACTGCAACAAGGCCTCCCAACTTCTATACTCAATACTCGGACTGATGAAGGCCAAAGTGCCAAAAGCCTTTTTGACCACCTTATCTACCTGCAACTCGACCTTCAAGGAACCATGCACTGGTACTTCTAGATCCCTCTGCTCTACAACACTCCCCAGAGGCCCACCATTTACTGTGTAGGTCCTGCCCTTTTTCGACGTCCGAAAATGCAACACTTCACATTTCTCTGTTAAATTCCATCAACCATTCCCCCGCCCACCTGGCCAATCGATCCAGATCCAGATCCTGCTGCAATCGTTCACAACCAACTACACTATCTGCAAAACCACTAACTTTTGTATAACAGAGAAATGTTATTTGAAGAAGATGTTTTTTTGTCATGATCAAGAGTGATTTGTTTTCATCCTGGTTTGTGTGTTCTGAATTCTGAGGGTGATGAAACCAGTATAGAATTCTTCTGCAGATGAGGTAGGAGGTGAATAGCTTGTGAAGATGCCTACTCCTTCCTCACTTATGGGTGGCTTCTCTGTTCTCCATATGTATGGTCTTGAGGTTCTCAATACCATTACCAATCATTTGTCCTGAACTGACTTCATTGAAGCTACGGCTGAGAAAGCACACCAGCACGTCTACTTCCTCAGAAGTGTAAGGCTGTTCAGCACGTTGCCAAAAACTCATCCCAAGTTCTACAGATGCAGCATGGAAGCATCCTATTGAGATGCATCACAACAGCTCTGCCCAAGCCACTCAAGAAATAGCATAGTTGTGCGATAGCCTCCTCCCCATTGATTCCATCTGTACTTCACGCTGCCTTGTTAAAGCAGCCAGCATAATCAAGGACCATTTATACCCTGTTTATTTCCTCTTCTTCCCTCTCCCACCAAGCAGAAGATACAAAAGCTTGAAAGCAAATTCCAGCAGATTCAGAAACAGCTTCTTTGCCGGTTATCATACTACTGAACCATCCTCTCATAAGCTCCGATCTCCCAACATATCTCAATGTGGCCCTTGCACTGTTCTTACCTGCACTTTCTCTGTAATTGTATTGCTATGAATCTGTACCACTATATTCTGCACACTGGTATTTTTCTCTTTGTACTACTGGTTGTACATCTGCATTGACTCAATTGAACTAATGTTTGCATAAATTGACTGGGTAACAAAATGTTGCACTGGTAAACAAAGTTTTGCACTGTACCTCTAACTTAGTGGGCGGCATGGTGGCAGAGCGGTAGAGCTACTGTCTGACAGCACCAGAGACCCAGGTTCGATCCTAACTATGGTGCTTGTCTGTACGGAGTTTGTACGTTCTCCACGTGACCTGTGTGGGTTATCTGCAATATCTTCGCTTTCCTCCCACACGACAAAGACGTATAGGTTTGTAAGTTAATTGGCTTGGTGTAAATGTAAAATTGTCCTTAGTGTGTGTAGGGTAGTGTTAATGTGCGCAGATCTTTAGTCGATGTGGACTTGGTGGACCGAAGGACCTGTTTCCTTGCTGAATCTATAAACCAAACTAAAAACTACCTCAGTGCATGTGACAATAATAAACCAATATCACTACCGTCCCAAATGCTACTTCTCCAATTTGAGCAAATGTGGGCCAGAGATTCCTGAGTCGGTGAGTATGTTGCATATTCTTGAAATCATTTTCTCTGTCTGCCCAGTAAATCTCCTCTCAACCAGAGTTAATGATGATAGTGCTTCAACGATGTTATACTATTGTGAGAAACATCTTGCATTAGTGTGGTCTATAAATGCCTGGAATTTGAGGAAGCCACGAGTTTGGAAAATCACCAGGTCCTTTCTGCCTAAACCTTTAGGTAGGCAGTTGGAAGATTTCTGCCCCTAAGTGTAGTGGTTCGGTAATCTCCCTTATCCAGGAATAAGCAAAAAAAACCCTCTAAATGAGGCAGACGTGGGCAGCAGCAGCCTGGGATAATCTTGAGGTCATGAAGCTGAGAGTGACATTAACCATGACCTCCATAAACAATGCAGTCAAGGCACATGCGTGAGTTGATATTTGAGAAAACAGATCTCAGTAAGTACAGGGAACGGACTTATAAATAAATTGGCTTTGGGGGAAACAGCATCAGGGAAACCTGGTTGTCTGCAACCAAATTACATATCATTTTTCAAACCTATGAGGTTGAAGATAATGCTGCAGAACAATGCTGGTGTTTATACTAATGGTGATGTCATTATGGGAGTCTTAAGCCCCTGTCCCACTTTCACGACCTAATTGGCGACCTCTGCCTAGTTTGCCCTTGACTCATACTCGCAGCATGGTCGCCACGAGGTCATAGGAGGTCGTAGGAGGTCCTCGTAACTCTTCCTCATGCTCGTGAGTGGTCTCCGCGTACTCGTGGCCTCAAGTAGGTCACAGCGGTTTTTTTCCAGCCTGATACAAAATGTCCACGAGTAAAAAAAAAGGTTGGCATGGAAAAAATTGATACTTTTTACTCGTAGGTAGGTAGTAGATAGGTCGTGATGGTAGTCGTAGGTAGTCGTAGACAGTCTCAGGTAGCCGTAGGCCGATAACTGGCACGAGAAAAAAAATGCAAACATGACATCATTTTATCATGTGATCATTTTCCACTCGTAGCTGGTCGTAGTTGGTCTTAGGTGTGGAAGACTGAGGTCGGGGGGGGGGGGGTTGTAGGAGGTCGTAGACATAGTCGTAGGAGGTTATAGGGCACGACCTTGACATTTTTTTCAACCCGTCTAGGGTCTTCTAAACTCACGAATTAGCTTGTGAATTAGTGGGACAGCCCCTTTAGGCTCGTTAAAAAAAAACACCAGCTTTTCACACTGAATGGTTAGGAATATAAATTTCTAGGCCTACCAGAAATATTTGTGATTTTTAACGATAAGATTTTTTACAGAATTGTACAAAGGAATTTCATGATGAGAATGTTTTTCCTTGGAGTATCGTTACTACTAACTTCAGGATCAGCGACAGATTATAGACTGTGCTCCGACTTTACCAAAATGATTTGTTCACCATTTTTCCTCAAAGGAAACTCTTCCTTAAGTTGTACTCTTTCAGTTTATTTACATCAAACTTTAGAATTTTCTTTTTTAAATGCCTCAGATATTTTTTTTAAACATTTAGTGTTGAGTGAGGTTATTTTTTCAGGTGTTAAGTTCTAACAGCCAGAGATTTAGTAGATCCACTGATTAATCTATTTGGTGAAAGCAATAATTAATGATCCGAGTTTACATTTCCGACCATCTAGAAAACTAAGATATTACTGCCCCTGGAGGATACAGAGGCAAGCATAAAGAGTACCCAAGGACATTAGGAATGTGTTGAAGGGAAGGCTTATTTTCTTTGTATTTCTGGAAGTGGAAATTGGGTCAGGGCAAGATCCTATTCAACTGCAACAACTTTTAAGGACACTGCACAACGAGTCATTTTAAACAAGTCCCAGAATAAACCAACTAGTTAACGTAGGGTTTATTGTCAAGCTTAATATGTGAATCAACACTGTGGCAAATTGTTCAATAGTTCTGAAACCTGTGGAATTATGAAGCAAAAGACTTCTGGAGAGAAAGACTTGGGAGTAGAAAAGAATAAAAATGTTTTAAAACAGTTACAATATTTAGAGCTCACGAGAAAAAGTCAAAATAATGAAGAGGAAAAGACAGAAAAGGACAGAAAGTTCAAATTTACAGGACACAGGACATTACATTGAAAGCTAATTGAAAGCATGATTAAACTTGTAGTGAAGTTAGTTATGTGTCAGCATCTCTCTCAGTCACTCGCAGGTATAACAATAAGTCAATTATTCAACATCAACAATACTTAATTAAATGAATGAACTTACATGTCATGCAGCAATTTCAATGTGGCTTTCTTTCACACTGACCATTTCTGGCCCTTTCTACACTAAAATACACTCCCCCCAACCACTCCCTCCCCCCACCAACCCCCTCCCCCCACCCCCCCCCCCCCCCCCCCCCCCCCCCAGTTTTCCAACCCCCCCCCCCCACCCACAGTTTTTTCCAACCTCCCCCACAAGTTGCAGAGAGGGTAGGATTGGAGGAAACAATTACAATGTCTGTGACAGGGCAGTAACCAAGATGAACAGATGGCACAAATGCACAAATGCTGCTAGTGTTGCCTCAGAGATAATGATGTCTAGATTAAATGCCATCTGTCACTTATCCACCCAAATTTCCACTGATCTTTATTCTGCTGCATCAGTTGACAATCCAGAATCCAGTTGACAATTGGGGGAGTCCAGAACCAGGGGCCACAGTTTAAGAATAAGGGGTAAGCCATTTAGAACGGAGACGAGGAAACACTTTTTCACACAGAGAGTTGTGAGTCTGTGGAATTCTCTGCCTCAGAAGGTGGTGGAGGTGGTTCTCTTGATACTTTCAAGAGAGAGTTAGATAGGGCTCTTAAAGATAGCGGAGTCAAGGGATATGGGGAGAAGGCAGGAACGGGGTACTGATTGGGAATGATCAGCCATGATCACATTGAATGACGGTGCTGGCTCGAGGGGCCGAATGGCCTACTCCTGCACCTATTGTCTAATCTTGCTCACTATCCACAATTCCATCAATTCTCAAGTCACTTGTAAATGTACTAATTAAACCACCTACATTTTCATTCAGTTCCTTTTATCACAAATAAGTGACATTTCAGCACTGAATCTTGATGAACCACTGGTCATGGACATCCAGTTCAAGAAATACCCCTCCACCACTACCTTCTATGATGAAGCAAAACTCATTGTGGCAATCTGACACATGTGACAAACTTCTGGACCAGTCTATCATCAGCTGTGATCTGTCTCAATGCCTAATATATAGTAGCTTATATATCAACCATAAAAAAGTGCTTTGAAAGATTTGTAATGGTGCAAATCAGCCTCAGTCTCTCGGACTATACAGATCCTTTGCAATTTGCTAAATGGACAAATAGGACAATGTAGGATGCTATCTCCCTTGCACTACATTCAACTCTAGATCACTTGGATAAATAGAGCACCTATGTAGGATGCTATTCATAGACTGCACCTTATCTTTCATCGCCATAACACCGAATAAGCTCATCTCCAAACTCCAGGAATTTTGGCCTCAGAGTCTCCGTCTGTTATTGGCACTATTGATAATTTATCATGAATTGTATCATCAGTTATATTTATCACTACCATGCTTACCATACACTGAAGTGAGTCTTGGTAAATGTACTACCCGCATGCATCTCCTCATCCAGAATAAGATGATATTTTCAGGTTATGCCTCAATATCAGCAACACTTCAGAAACCCTGGGAGTTCTCTATCTTCTTACTTTCTCTCCATCTACTTCTTTTGTTGGCCAGCTGGTCAGACGCGTTGCATGTCTGTAAACACTTTTCTTGAGTTAGCTTTGTCTCACATAATAACTATTCCTTCAGGCTGGTCTCCCAAATTCCACGAATAATTCAATTAATAGTGAACGAGTCCTTAAAAATCGACAAAACTGCAATTATCTGATACCAATCTTCCTTCCATTAAAAATGTTTCAAATGATTCTCCCACCTCTTAGAGGTGTATAAAGAATTGGGAACAGCAACTTACTTTATTTCTAGGTGTTATGTAATATCGCCAACCCTTGTAATAATGGACCAGGGAAACAGTCTCTGTTATTACAGATTATCTACTAAAACCGAGTAAGGTATTATCATTGTATGCAGTTGAAACAAAGAACTGCATGTGATGGTTGATATACAAAAGGACACAAGGTGCTGGAGTCACTCAGCAGGTCAGGCAGCATCTCTGGAGAAAATGGATAGGTGATGTTGGACCCTTCTTCAAACTGATTCAGTCTGCAGAGTTATCCCAGCACTTTGTGTCATTTCCCTTTAAAGCTAGGCGCTGATGCTGCTCGCCTGCCCCAGCGAGCCCTTCTTCACCAGTTGACGCAGCTGTTGTTGTGGTTGGCGTTGTAGCCACCAACAGGACGCACTTTGTTCAGGCCGCTGCTGCCAACAGGACCTGCTCGGTTACCATGGGGCACCCTCTGAGTGGACGAGCGATGGGAGAAGGAGGCGGCAGTGTACGAGGGAGTGGCGGCGTGGGCAAAACGATGGGAAAAGGAGGAGGAGCATGTCCTGTCGGTGGCGGGGGACTGAAGAACATGCTGTCGCAAACAGCTGTCAACAGGAGCATGTGGAGGATGTAGAAGGGCTCGCTTGTACACCTTGCGAGCCAGGGGCAGCGTCAGAAGTCAGGGCTGGGGAAACTGTGCGAGCTGGGGTGGCGTCGGCAGGTCTGTCCACCATAACCAAAAACCGTCATAAAGTGGTCCGTTAAAATGAGGGTTTATTGTAATGCCTTCTTCAGGATGTCATTTGTAGGCTTTATGATACAATTCTCTCCCCTGCTAACCAATTAAAAACCTTGGTTCGACACAACGTGCTGGATTAACTCAGCAGGTCAGGCAGCATCTCTGGAGAAAATGGATAGGTGATGTTTCGGGTCGGAACCCTTCTTCATACTGAAAGGGGGGGGGGGGGTAATAATTGGAGGGGAGAACAGACCAGGACAAACCAGGGCTGGCTACAGCTGACCTAAGGCAGGGTGCTTCCCTCGTAGGCCAATTGTTGGACACGGGAGGTGTGATCAGAGAGATACATTGTTGTGAATTAAGGAACTGGTTAAACAACTGGGGTGGAGGAAGGGGGATGGGAAGAGGGGAATGATAGTAGAAGTTTCTTAAAACTCTACATTTTCTATAATTAGAAACCATGCTTTGCTCCAATTTATCTGCCTTGGTCTGCTAAATATAGAGTGTAAACTTATAATACGTAAATATATAGGAAAAACTTTAAAAGTATCTGGAGAAACTGCTCCAGTGATATTCTCCTGACATGCAATTTACCACATTACAGTTCCAAACCTGTGCCTTCAATATCTTTTCCCTCATGTAATCAGCAAAATAAATGTATTTCCATGTCCTTTCACACAAAGCTAAGGTTAAGAATGACCAGAGCACCAGAAGGATTATTCAGCCAATGTTTAGTGCAGGTACAGCAGGCAGTGAAGAAAGCGAATGGCATGTTGGCCTTTATAACAAGAGGAATCGAATATAGCAGCAAAGAGGTCCTTCTGCAGTTGTACGGGGCCTTAGTGAGACCACACCTGGAGTATTGTGTGCAGTTTTGGTCCCCTAATTTGAGGAAGGACACTCTTGCTATTGAGGGAGTGCTTCGTAGGTTTACAAGGTTAATTCCTGGGATGGCGGGACTGTCATATGCTGAGAGAATGGAGCAGCTGGGCTTGTACACTCTGGAGTTTAGAAGGATGAGAGGATATCTCATTGAAACATATAAGATTATTAAGGGCTTGGACACGCTGGAGGCAGGAAACATGTTCCCGATGTTGGGGGAGTCCAGAACCAGGGGCCACAGTTTAAGAATAAGGAGTAAACCATTTAGAACAAAGACGAGGAAACACTTTTTCTCACAGTCCGTGGAGTTCTCTGCCTCAGAGGGCGGTGGAGGCTGGTTCTCTGGATGCTTTCAAGAGAGCTAGATAGGGCTCTTAAAAATAGCGGAGTCAGGGGATATGGGGAGAAGGCAGGAACGGGGTACTGATTGGGGATGATCAGCCATGATCACATTGAATGGTTGTGCTGGCTCGAAGGGCCAAATGGCCTACTCCTGCACCTATTGTCTATTGTAACATGAATCTGTCAATCATTCGGTGAGAAAAAATGAAAATATTTTTATAACAAGCATGTTCAAGCTTGATGATTGATGATGCTTATCTGTGAAAGGGGAAGGTTACTTCTACCATGTGTTACACCAGTGTTAAGTGGAATAACATTTTACATTTTAAGAGTTTAGATTTTACAAACTATATCCAGAAAAAGAAAAGCTGTAATTAATACTAACTGCGCACAAGTTTGCATTTATCTTGACAAATACATCTCCTTTATGCCCACTTTGCTCCTAAAAATTAAAGCCACTTGGAGGTTTCAATCAAGGGTTTAGGGAGTAAATGCAGAGCCCAGAGCAGTAAGTTTATTCCATAGTCCATGTTTGTTAGCTGATATTAGCTGCTGTGTTGTTACAGGGGCCATAGCGGGCAGGATCAAGTTTGGTGCTGATGATTGAATAGCCTGATGACATTAGTTGCAGCACTTCATGTATAAAAAATATGCAGCTGAGTCTAGTACTGGCGGTCATGAAATAGAAACTAAATAAGAGTCAGCTGCTTCAGGAAAGGGGTAGAAATATTTGGGAGAATTTGGTATCCAGTTTATAAGTGTATTAATAACTAAACCCAATGGCTCTTTGACTGACACAAAACAAATATTTATGCAACAGGCTGGTTGAAAATAGTGACAGTAAAGGGCCTGTCCCACTTGGCCGTCATTTGTGCCTCATTTACGCGTCATATGTAAAATAGGTTGACGCGTCATTACGCGCAACGTCGCGCGCAAATCACGTGTCATCATTCGTCAGCACAGCCGCCTGGTTTGCGTGATGTCATTAGAATACCCTGCAGCATGTGGCGATGCACGGTTACGCACGGTGACATAACCATGCGTCACCATGCGATAAACGTGAGACATCGGGACGCCAGTGCGTCAGCGTGCGTACCCAATGCCTCAGCGTGCGTAAGCGATATGTCACGCTCGTGGCGCGCGAGGATTTTGTTACTCTATGAAATCCTGGAGCGCCGCGCGCCACGGCATGCAATTCCACGCCTCACCATGGGCAACGCATGCGCACCCCACGCGTCATGATGCGTCGACCTATTTTACATACGACGCGTAAATGAGGTGCAAATGATGGCCAAGTGGGACAGGCCCTTAACTTCTACTTTGATGGGTCAGCAGGAACAGAACTAACGAGTTAGGACACAGGTAGCAGAGCTTTGGATGAACTGAATTTCACAGTACAGGTGCACAACCTTTTATCCGAAAGCCTTGGGACCAGACACTTTTCGTAATTCAGAATTTTTCGGCTTTCGGACTGGAAGATTTTTAGCGTAGATTTTAACGACTGGCTCAGTGGTAGAGTGCTCGGCTCATATCCGCAAGGTCGCGAGTTTGCGCCTCGATCCCGGCAGTTACTCGATCGCGAGTTTGAGTCTTCAATGTAGTTTTTTCTTGCAGAATAGGAGAGAATAGGGAGGGTTAGGCTGGGATCATTCTCTGCGAGATGATCTTAGTGTGGGAGACAAGTGTAGGAGAGGTGTACCTACTGTGTGGGCAGAACTTTGGAAGTGATTGCCCACCATTCTCAAAAGCCGCTGTGCCTCCCTGTCCCTCCAACTCCAGAGGAATCCGCTCCCCGATGGGCTGCTACGGCGACAAGTGGCAGTTCGCCCACAGCCCGAGCTGCGCCCCCTCATCCGCAATCCGAGTTCCTCTGGAGTTGGAGCGGGGCTGGGCTAGAGTTGCTGCTGGCTGTGAGTCTCTGGGATCTCCGTGCTTGCAGTGGGCCTGGGGGTCGGTGTCCCAATGAGGGGGCGCAGCTCGGGCTGTGGGCGAACTGCCATTTGTCGCTGTAGCGGCCCATCGGGGAGCGGCTTCTGGTGGTCCTGACGTCTCTCAGCTCCTGTCCAGGGGGATGGCCCTGAGAGACGTCAGGACCAACAGGAACCCGCTCCCCGATGCGCCGCTACAGCGACAAGTGGCAGTTCGCCCACAGCTCGAGCTGCGCCCCCTCATCCGCAACCTGGGTTCCTCTGGAGTTGGAACGGGGCTGGGCTAGAGTTGCTGCTGGCTGTGAGTCACTTGGATCTCCGTGCTTGCAGTCAGTGTCCCGTTGGTCCTGACGTCTCCGGTCACCCCTCTGGACGAGCTGAGACTGGGAACTGTACCGCCCTTGCCCCCTCCCTCTGCAACTGCAAACAACTCCACAGTTCCCAGTCTCAGCTCCTGTACGTGGCCGGAGACGTCACAGCCCGAGCTGCGCCCCCTCATCCGCAACCTCATGACCAAGACGCACCATGCACATCATCAGCTTCGGTCCCTACGGGGAGCTGCGCCCCCTAGTGTTCCTCTAGAATTGGAACGTGGCTTGGCTGCTGCTGGCTGTGGGTCTCTGGGATCTTCGGGCTTGCAGTGGGCCTGGGGGCCGGAGTCCCGTTGGTCCTGACGTCTCCGGTGACTGGCACTAGCTCCGACGTGAAGACAGTGCAAAACCCCCGCGCCGGTGCAATGGGCGGGGAGCTGGAGAGGGGAGGGAAAGGGTCACACACATGGCCAGGAAGCAGAGGGGTGTAGGTGGGGTGAAACTGAAGGGAGCGACAATTTGCTGCTACCTGCCCGCTGAGTTAAAAAGTTCTCATGCAAGACTCACGATACACTGTGTATCGTGAGTCTACCGTGGGAACATTTTAACTCAGCGGGCAGGCAGCAGCAGATTGTCAATTATTAACCCTCCCGCGCAATATACCCTCACCTTCTCTTTTATGAATGGGGATTTAGTTCCCCTTTCTTCGAGGACCGACCGGAGGTTCCGCTGTCACCTCTGCGGGCCGCCCTCGGTGAACGTTTTCAAGGACCTTTCTTCAAGGACTGAAAAAATGTCGCTATTCGGAGGTTTTCGTTATTTGGAACTTCAGATAAAAGGTTGTGCACCTGTACCTTAAATGGTACACGTGACAATAAACAGACCTTTGAAACCTTTGAATTCCATAGAGGTTGGACAAGGGAGGTTAGGCAACAGTTTGTTAGAAGAGTCAAAAGATAAGAAAAGCACAAATAAGTATTTAGTAGGTAACCTAAAGAAAAGATAGTTAGGTGATATTACACAGGTAAAATAGGTAGTTTAAATTACATTAGAGATATGTAGGCAAATGTTTATCTTCGAGCATGTGGGTTGCAAACAATCTGGTTCAAACTCAGAGAGTTGCCAATGAGAACGATTAATTTTGGTTATGATGTTTAAAAGACAATAACAGGGAAATGCCAGTAATTCCAACTGGAACTGTCCGCATTTCCCATATAAATGCCACCAAGATTGAGGTTCTCACATGTACTGTACATGCATATATATGGAAGTCCTGAGCTTGCCAAAGACCATTCACAAATTCTGTTCTCCCAATTCTGTTATTCTTCTATACTTCTAATGGGCTTGTCCCACTTTCACAACCTAATTCACGACCTCTGCCAAGTTTGCCCTTGGCGTACTCGCAGCATGGTCGTCACCAGGTCGTGGGGTCGTAGGTCGTAGGAGGCCGTGATGCTAGTTGTAGGTACTCGTGGAATTAAGTAGGTCAGTGAGTTTTTTCTTGCGTGATGAAAAATGTCCACGAGTAAAACAGGTCGTGAATTAGGACGTGAAAGTGGGACAGGCCCTTTACTGTATCCTGCATGAAGCAGGGTAACAGCTATTCCCCATCACTCATGGCAGGGAAACGGCCCAAAGAATTTTGGGTAGGTTGGACATGGTTTTAAATGGAGCACAAAGGTTGATGAGGTCAAGCTGTAGATGTTGTACATATGGATGTCAGCAAAGCATTTGACAAGGTCTGGACAGTTAGATCGCATGGAAACCAACGTGAGATAACTGACTAGATAGAAAATCGCCTTCTTGGAAGAAAGCAGAGGGTGATGATGGAATGTTGTTTTTCTGACTGGAGATCTGTGACATGGTGTGTCTCAGGGTTTGGTGCTGAGCCAATTGGTACTTGTCATTTATTTGGATAAGAACATTCCAAACATGATTAATAAGATTGAAGATGATACTAAAGTGGGTGCAATTGTAGTTAAGATGCCAGTCAAACATTGCAGCAGGATCTTGATCGGTAGGGCATCTGGGCTGAAGAATTGTTGATGAATGCTATGTTTTGGAAAGTCTAACCAGGGCAGGACCAACACAGTGACTGGCAGGGCTCAGGGGAGTGTTGTAGAACAGAGGTATCTAGGAAAGCCGTTGCAAAGTTCTTTGAAAGTGGTATCACAGGTAGATAGGGTGGCCAAGAAGGCTGTTGGCATATTGGCCTTGAGTTTAGACATTGGGTGATCATGTTACAGTTGTAGAAACATAGAAACATAGAAAATAGGTGCAGGAGTAGGCCATTCAGCCCTTCGAGCCTGCACCGCCATTCAATATGATCATGGATGATCATCCAACTCATACCCCCTGATCCCTTTAGCCACAAGGGCCACATCTAACTCCCTCTTAAATATAGCCAATGAACTGGCCTCAACTACCTTCTGTGGCAGAGAGTTCCAGAGATTCACCACTCTCTGTGTGAAAAATGTTTTTCTCATCTCGGTCCTAAAGGATTTCCCCCTTATCCTTAAACTGTGACCCCTTGTCCTGGGCTTCCCCAACATCTGGAATAATCTTCCTGCATCTAACCTGTCCAACCCCTTAAGAATTTTGTAAGTTTCTATAAAATCCCCCCTCAATCTTCTAAATTCTAGCGAGTACAAGCCAAGTCTATCCAGTCTTTCTTCATATGAAAGTCCTGACATCCCAGGAATCAGTCTGGTGAACCTTCTCTGTACTCCCTCTATGGCAAGAATGTCTTTCCTCAGATTTGGAGACCAAAACTGTACGCGATACTCCAGGTGTGGTCTCACCAATATCCTGTACAACTGCAGTAGAACCTCCCTGCTCCTATACTCAAATCGTTTTGCTATGAATGCTAACATACCATTCGCTTTCTTCACTGCCTGCTGCACCTGCATGCCTACTTTCAATGACTGGTGTACCATGACACCCAGGTCTCGTTGCACCTCCCCTTTTCTTAATCGGCCACCATTTAGATAATAGTCTACTTTCCTGTTTTTGCCACCAGACATTGGTGAGGCCAAATCTACCAGACATTGGTGAGGCCAAATCTAAAGTATCGCATTCAGTTTTGGTCATCTCATTAGGAATGTTACTAAGCTGGAAAGGATGCACAGAAGATTTACGAGGATATTGACAGGACTCGAGGGCCTGAGCTATAGGGAGAGATTGAGTATGCTAGGATTTTATTCCTTGGAGCGTGAGAAGGTCCAGAATAATCTTGTAGATGTCTTATAGAATGGCTGCCTCACCAACAGTCTGTCTGTCCCTTCCATCTTTGTTGTCTTATAGTATGCTTTAGAGTTCTTTAGCTTGTTTTATGTGGGAGGTGGGGGGATGGGGACTTTGAGGAATCTTTTTTTTAAATCTCGTACCTCAACGGAGATGCGATTTTTTCCGTATCGTATCACTGTCCGCACCGTGGCCTAACATCGAGGAGCTGGAGGCCTCCTGCTGGAGATTGACTTCGGGAGCTCCAACGGTGGGAGCCTGCGGACTTAACATCGCCGAACTAGCGGTCCCTTTGCCAGGGATCGACCTCTGAGCTCCACCCATGGGAGCCTGCGGTCATTAACATCGTGGAGCTCACAGTCCCTGATTAAAGACCGACTTCAGGGGCTCCAAGCCGCAGGAGCTTCGATCGCCAAAAAACGATCAGCCACGATCTTACTGAATGGAGAAGTGGACCATAAGCATGCTTCCTGCACCTCCCCACAGTAGTGGGCATTAGTTTACTTTAGTTTAGTTTAGAGATACAGCGTAGAAACAGGTCCATCCGCCCAACAAGTCTGCGCCGACCTGCAATCACCTAAACACTAGTTCTATCCTACAGAATAGGGACAATTTACAGAAGCCAATTAACCTACAAACCTCCATGTCTTTGGAATGTGGGAGGAAACTGGGGCACCGAGAGAAAACCCACGTCGTCACAGGGGGAATGTGCAAACCCTGTACAGACAGATCGAACCCGGGTTTCTGGCGCTGTAAGTTAGCAACTCTACCACCGCACCCTTTAGTTTTAGTTTTAGAGTTACAGCATGGTTCTTGATTAGTTCATGTGAATCATTACTCAGAATCAACTGGAGTTCCATCCCCCAGCAGCATCCTTCTTGGCCGAATCCTTAAAACGATTATTGATTAGAACATTACCAGACTCACCAAAGAAGGATTATGCATAACGAGGCTGACAATCTACAATTTATATTGATGATAAAATGCGAGGGAAAAGAAGTAATACCTTCATAGGTTCCAGTATAGTTATTATCTATACTATTTATGTGCTTCTGTAACTTAGACCATAATTTAAAATGATATATATTTTTCTGTAAAACCTACATTTGTATTAAAGAGAGGAATAGCCCTGAACTGTACTGCACTCTACAGTTCCACAAGAGGGTGCAAAAGCCAAATACATCCTTTTACAGTGCCTAAGTCACAAGACGATGTTGCCCATTCCATCTATTTGGAGATGAAACAAGGTCAGAAAATTAAACACCTGATCGTGAAGTTAGTTTTAAAACAAAAGTCAATATTTCTTCAGTAGGTTAATTTAGTTCCAAGCAGTCATGCTTGATGATGGGCGAGTCATTTTCTTCTTGTGCAAGATGTTCTGATGTGCTGCTTTGGCTAGGCTGATATGCACTGTTTGGCCTGGACACTCTTGATGCAGCGTTTGTGTGTTTATCATTCAGCCAACTAATGTGCCATGTCGGAAAGTGCCATAAATATGTTAAAGTTTTAAAGTTGCAATTAAAAACTCAATAGAAATGTAATTAATATTTTCTAAAGATTAATTTCAAGATCAAATATATGAGAATAGCTCCTCAAACCATTAATTATGCTTACAACCATTCATAGACTTTGTAAAATGTTCTGTGACAATTAATGCAAATGTATTGTAGTCCCCTCTTCAGGAAGCTGTATGAAGAAGTGAATCAAAATGTATTTCTTCAACTAAACTGCTTTATGAGATGTACAGAGCCTGCATTTGGGTGTGAAGGTTGAAGTGTTTTCTTCAAAGTAAAATCATGTCCAGAAATAGAAATATAGAGGTGAAAGATTGGGCTTAAAAGAGGTAAAATAAAAGAAGAAGAAAAAGCAATTAAAACATATTTTAAAATTATTTCCAATAATGAAAATAAATTGAATGGAACAGTCCTAACATTTTCTAGCTTTGTGTATTGGGTAACAAGTGATTAAGTACAGTAATACCCTGCTTGCTGAAAGCTTCACAATTTTTCCTATTGCAAAATACAGGTTCTTTTTTCCATTGTAATTAATCTAAAAGAATGTGTCGTATCTGGGTAAATTGCAGGATTACAGTTCATCCAATCCACCAGATGGTGCCTGACATTTTGAATAACAAAATATTAATCATATGTTCAGAAATATTTATATGCAGATGATAGATCGATTACTCTGTATTATTTATCTGCACATTCTGCAGCCCGTGAGATTTCACAGCATATGCACAGCATGCCATCGTTATAGATTGTTACCCACATGCTGCTAAACTGAGTTTTCTCAATAAGGAGTCTGGTAATTGAAACTGGTCTCTGCACAATCTTGCTGCACCAGCAAATTAAACTATTTCAAAAAATGCAACATTTCTACTTTGCCTCAAAGTAAAGTTGCAAATGCAGTTCTGAAGACTGTGCCTGGAAGGAAGCAAGCAATGTCATACCAGCTATGTTTCATAAGATCATAAGATCATGTGATAGAAGTAGAATTAGGCCATTCAGTTCATCAAGTCTACTCCGCCATTCAGTCATGGCTAATCTATCTCTCTCTCCTAACCCCTTTCTCCTGCCTTTTCTCCATAACCTCTGACATCCGTACTAATTAAGAATCTATCTATCTCTGCCTTAATTATATCCACTGACTTTGCCTCCACAGCCTTCAGTGGCAAAGAATTCCACAGATTCACCACCCCCTAACAGAACGTCCTTTAATTCTGAAGCTATGACCTAGACTCTCGCAAATCCTCTCCACATCCACTCTATCCAAGCCTTTCACTACACTGTACGTTTCAATGAGCTCCCCCTCATTCTTCTAAACTCCAGCGAATATAGGCCCAGTGCCGTCAAACGCTCATTATATGTTATCTCGAAAGAGTGCAACTCTAGAGTGTCAACCCTGGTGTTTGAGACAATGTGAAAGACCTGAGCAGAAGAATCCAGATACCCATTCAGACTCTCATAATGTTTAAAATTCAGTTGCCAATGGAAAGAGTTGTGCTCAGCATGACAATAGTATTAGCAAAATTAATTGGAACTAATGTTAAAACTATCAGCCTCAAGCAAGTTCCTGCAGTTTAAATGTGTACTGGGACAGCTGGACACTCTTGGTGTGGGCTGGAGTTGTTCTTACAGCAAGCCGAACCATTGCAGTAATATCTAAACAATTGCAGCGCTGAATTCCAGCATGTAATCAAATGTCAGTCTCACACTGTGTATTATAAATTGTGATTGTAGGTGAGAAAATGAGGAGATAGCTATCTTTAAAGAATGCTTCCAAGTGAAATAAAATCCAGATGGATCTGATTAAGTTCTTGATCTCACCAGCTAACCCATTAATGAAATCCTACAGGGACACAGAATGAACAAGCTTCCTGCTGGAGTGGAGCCAATCTACAGGACAAATTGGAAACTGTTCAACTTACCATGTCTCCACTCCAGAATCAAGCTCCAACCTCAGTCAACAAACTATTCTGTGCAGATAAGGTCTGCATATGCACACATTTGGATGCCATGTTCCAAGTGATCATCAACTAGTTCATTAATCCAGCTTCAATTATATTTATCTGGTTCTGAGGCTACAGGAATAGGCTACAGAAATGTAGAATCCTTGCAGGTAGATCTGGGAAACTGCAAGGGTAAACAAAAACCTGATGGAAGTTATTTACAGGCCTCCAAACAGTAGCCAGGAATTAGGGTGCAAGTTACATCAGGAGGTACAATCGGCATGTAAGAAAGGTAATGTTACGGTGGTCATGGGGATTTCAATATGCAGATGGACTGGGTAAATCAGATTGGTACTGGACCCCAAGAGAGGGAATTTGTAGAGTGCCTACAAGATGGTTTCTTAGAGCAGTTTGTAGTTGAGTCTACTAGGGAAAAGGCAATTCTGGATTAGGCTGAGAAGATGGAATACAGCGTAGCAAAGTGTGGAGTCATGCATCTTGGCAGTAGGAATAAAGGCACTGACCATTTTCAAATGGGGAGAGAATTCAGAAATTGGAAGTGCAAAGGGACTTGGGAGTGCTGGTGCAGGATTCATAAAAAGTTAATTTGCAAGTTGAATCAGTAGTAAGGAAGGCAAATGCAATGTTAGCATTTATTTCGAGAGGGCTAGAATACAAACATAGGGATATAATGCTGAGGCTTCATAAGGCACTTGCCACACTGCCTTTGGAGTATTGTGAACAGTTTTGATCACCACATCTGAGGAAGGATATGCAGCAATTGGAGCAGGAATAGAGGAGGTTAACAAGAATGCACCCATCATTTATTTATTTGCCTCTGTACTCCACTATTTGAGATTTGTAATAGAAAAAAAACACATGTGATTAAAGTACACATTGCCAGATTTTCTTAAAGGCCATTTTTATACATGTTGGCTTCACCATGTCTGGGACACATGGCTTCACAGGCATTCGTAATTGCTCCTTAATGCAGCTATGAGAGCTCCAAGCACCTAGTCTTTCCTCCAGTCTATCCATCTTTGGAAATTTTGATTGCTGTTTATCAACATGAGGCCCAAAGTTGTGCCAATGAAAGTCAAAGAAGCCATTGTGAGACTGAGAAACAAGAATAAAACTGTTAGAGACATCAGCCAAACCCTAAGCTTACCAAAATCAACTGTTTGGAACATCATTAGCAAGAAAGAGAGCACTGGTGAGCTTGCTAATCGCAAAGGGACTGGCAGGCCAAGAAACACCTCCACAGCTGATGACAGAAGAATTCTCTCTATAATAAAGAAAAATCCCCGAACGCCGGTCCGACAGATCAGAAACACTCTTCAGGAGTCAGGTGTGGATTTGTCAATGACCACTGTCCGCAGAAGACTTCATGAACAGATGAAGATGAAAGACTTCATGAACAGAGGCTACACTGCAAGATGCAAACCACTGGTTAGCCGCAAAAATAGGATGGCCGGGTTACAGTTTGACAAGAAGTACTTAAAAGAGCAACCACAGTTCTGGAAAAAGGTCTTGTGGACAGATGAGACAAAGATTAACTTATATCAGTGTGATGGCAATGTAAGGAGGAGGGAAGGAACTGCCCAAGATCCAAAGCATATCACCTCATCTGTGAAACATAGTGGTGGGGGTGTTATGGCCTGGGCATGTATGGCTGCTGAAGGTACTGGCTCACTTATCTTCATTGATGATACAACTGCTAATGGTAATGGCATAATGAATTCTGAAGTGGATAGACACATCCTATCTCCTCAAGTTCAAACAAATGCCTCAAAAAGCATTGGCTGGCGGTTCATTCTACAGCAAGACAATGACCCAAAACACAATGCTAAAGCAACAAAGGAGTTTTTGAAAGCAAAAAATGGTCAATTCTTGAGTGGCCAAGTCAATTACCCGATCTGAACCCAATTGAGCTTGCCTTTTACATGCTGAAGAGAAAGCTGAAGGGTACTAGACCCCAAAACAAGTATAAGCTGAAATACAGGCCTGGCAGAGCAACACCAGAGAAGACACCCAGCAACTGGTGATGTCCATGAATCGCAGGCCATGAAAGCAAAGGACATGTAACACAATACTAAACATGACTACTTTCATTTACATGATATTGCTGTGACCCAAACATTATGGTGCCCTGAAATGAGAAGACACTGCTGTAATTTCTACATGGTGAAACCAAAATGTATAAAATGTTATTATCTATATTACTAAAAGTCTGTTCTTGACCGGTTTTGGCCATCTGTGCTGCGATTTCCGAGAGAATGCCGCCACCTACGGCGGTCATTTTTGGCCACCTTGCTCAGAGTCCCCCTCTGCCACATGTGTGCTGAGGATTTTTCCCGTCATTTAAAAATGACAGAGATATTAATGTTTTCACAAAATTCCCCACTCTCTCTGCTGCCCCCGCTGGCGGCAGGGGGAGGGACTATAAAACCAGGAAGTGGTGTGCTTCACTCACTCTTCAAGATGGAGGAAGGCAGATGGTCACGTTTCTCTGAGCTGTGAATAACACTGAACACATGTCCACTCAAATGTAAGTGCCCTCAGCGGTTCTAAAATGCTTGCAGAATGTGTCTATTGGTTCTAAAGCTTGCAAAAAAAGTGTCTATTGGTTCTAAAGCTTGCAAAAAATGTCTATTGGTTCTAAAGCTTGGGTGTGTCTTGAAATTGAAAGGCACTACTTACTGCAAATGATGGCATGAAGCTGAAAGGCACTACTTACTGCAAATGGTGGCTTGGGAGCTTTGGCTTGAAGTTGAAAGGCACTATTACTGCAAATGGTGGCTTGGGTGTGGCTTGAAGTTGAAAGGCACTACTTACTGCAGATGGTGGCGTGGGTGCATTGGCTTGAAGTTGAAAGGCACTACTTACTGCAAATTGTGGCTTGAAGTTGAAAGGCACTACTTACTGCAAATGGTGGCTTGAAGTTGAAAGGCACTACTTACTGCAAATGGTGGCTTGGGTGCTTTGATTTGAAGTTGAAAGGCACTACTTACTGCAAATGGTGGCATGAGGTTGGCAGGCACTACTTACTGCAAATGGTGGCTTGGGTGCACTGGCTTGAAGTTGAAAGGCACTACGTACTGCAAATAGTGGCGTGGGTGCTTCGGCTTTAAGTTGAAAGACGCTACTTACTGCAAATGGCGGCTTGGGAGCTTTGAAGTTGAAAGGCACTACTTCCTGCAAATGATGGCTTGGGTGTGGCTTGAAGTTGAAAGACACCACTTACTGCAAATGATGGCATGAAGTTGAAAGGCACTACTTACTGCAAATGGTGGCTTGGGTGCATTGGCTTGCAGTTAAAAGGCACTACTGTGAATGCACTTACTTCCTGTTTGCACTGTATATTGATTTTAGATAAAACGCTACCACTTACGGCTGTGATTTTTAGCCATCTTACTCAGTCCCCCTCCGCTGAGCAGGTGCAGAGAATTCTTCCCATCAATGAAAAATAAAAGTGTTATTAGTTTAAAAAAAAATGTTGAGAATCTCTCTCCTGTCAATCACTCCATGAACGCCACACCTTTTCCGGTGGGGGGTGGGGGGGAGGGGTTATAAAACCCGGAAATGTGGGTGTGGCTCAGTCTCTGCAAGATGGAGGAGGGAGAGGTCACGACTCGCTGTCTTTAGTGGCTTTGCACCCTACTTCAAATGGTATGAAACTGCACTTGAATTTGGTGGCCTTATACCCTGCTTGAAATAGAATTTCAAGGATTAGCCGTGAGTCAACTACCAGCCCACCAGCCGTGAGTGAGTGAGTTGCCAGCACAACAGGCTTGATTGACTGAGACGCCAGCCCAAGAATCCATTTGGCGCACAATTTGCATACTAGCCCTCTGGAAACCAGTCCCTTCAGCCCATAACACCCATACTAGCGCTCCAGAAAGCCCCCCCCCCCAAAAGTGTCTCCACTCCTTCTCCCACCCCCTTCTCCCCCCCCCCCCCCTTCCCTTATTTTCCCTTCTCTCCCCTTCTCTCTCTCCCCCCCCCCCCCCCCCCAACTGGCCACCAATATTAGAATTGGTGGAGAGGTGGAATATTGCGTTGGATGACCAGCTCTCCTGTGTGATGCTGAGACCCAACGGGTCCCACTTAGTCTAGTTATTATTATATATTAAATTCTGACAATGTGCACTTTAACCACGTGATTTTTTGTTATTACGAATCTCAAATTGTGGCGTACAGAGGCAAATAAATAAGTGATGGGTCTTTATCCCAAACATTATGGAGGGCACTGCATGATGAGCATTTGAAGGCGCTGGGCCTGGACTTGCTGGTATTTAGAAGGATGAGGGGGAGATTTCATTGAAATACACCAAATAGTGAAAGGCTTTAAAAAGAGTGGATGTGGAGAGGATGTTTCCTCTGGTGGGAGAGTCCAGGACCAGAGGCCATCACCTCACAATAAAATGGAGATGAGAAGGAATTTATTTAGTCAAGGGTGGTGAATCTGTAGATTTCATTGCCACAGATGGCTGCGGAGTCAATGGATATTTTTCAGGCGAAGATTGACAAATTCTTAATTAGTCATGGTGTTAACGGTTATGGGGTGATGGCAGGACAATGGGGTTGAGAGGGAAAGATAGGTGAGCCATGATTGAATGGTAGAGTAGACTTGATGGGCCGAATGGCTTAATTCTGCCACTGGAATTATAACTTATTATCCACCCTAACTTACCCCTAAAACCCCTGTCCCAGTTAGGAAACCTGAACAGAAACCTCTGGAGACTTTGCGCCCCACCCAAGGTTTCCGTGCGGTTCCCGGAGGTTGCAAGTGGTTGCCAGAGGTTGCAGGTAGTGGAAGCAGGTAGGGAGACTGACAAAAACCTCCGGGAACCTCTGGGAACCGCATGGAAACCTTGGGTGGGGCGTAAAGTCTCCAGAGGTTTCCGTTCAGGTTTCCTAAGTGGGACAGGGGCATTACTGAACTCACTAAGTTTTATATCCTCCTCAATGACCACAGCAAGTATGATAACCTCAATTATCAACTAGATATTATGGTTTTAATCTAATTTGCAAATATTTTCAAATAATTGTTAAAAATGTATCTGCATCAGCTTTAATCCCAAAACAAAATTATTATAAGTGACCCTTGATTTATTAACAGTGCATCCCTGTAACTATAATGGTAAAGCTTCCCAAATATGGCTTTATAATAATGCCAATGTAGCACTACAAATATGATACTTATATATTTGCCCCCTTCAAACTTCATACCTAGCAGTACAAGTTTCAACTGAAAGGCTGCGACATAAAGGCTGGGAAGAAATACAGCTGCTTGCTGGCTATTCATAAAATAAAAAATATAATGCAGTTGGACACTCGCTAGTGTTTCATTCATTATAACTTAAAGGGCCTGTCCCACTTACGCGACTTTTCAGCAACTGTCTTCGACCTTCAAGCTCGAGGGCACTCGCCTGAAAAACCTGGAGCTGGATCGACCGTCAGCGATGAAACCGTGAGCTGGATTGACCGTCAGCGCACACACACACACACACACACACACACACACACACACACACACACACACACACACACACACACACA
This sequence comes from Leucoraja erinaceus, assembly GCF_028641065.1. Lineage (NCBI taxonomy): Eukaryota > Metazoa > Chordata > Chondrichthyes > Rajiformes > Rajidae > Leucoraja > Leucoraja erinaceus. The sequence continues at coordinate 45,467,358 of NC_073386.1, forward strand.
CACACACACACACACACACACACACACACACACACACACACACACACACACACACACACACACACACACACACACACACACACACAGCAAAGGCGGGGGTCAGGGAAAACGGGGGAGCGCTGCCTGAAATTCACACCCGCGATGAACAGGAAAGTAAAATACAGCTAGCAAAGTGTACGGGTGTCCTTTACGGGGGGGGGGGGAGGGGGGAGGAGGGGAGAGAAGGGAAAATAAGGGAAGGGGAGGAGAAGGAGAGAGAAGGTGGTGGGAGAAGGAGTGGAGACACCTTTAAGAAGCCAGCCAACTTTTAATAATTTTTAGTGGGCATTTAACATTACGGGTCTGTTTTCCTTGATTCTGAAAACTCCAATGAGCCAATTAAAATGCCCGGTCAGCGAAGGAGATTGGCTACGGCTATCTCCACTGCCTATAACTAACATAGCGACCCCACTCCATTGCACTACGAGTTCAAAAGAACCATGCCGACCAATTTTTACTGGCGGAAAACTTTTCAGCATGCTGAAAATTTTTCCTCGACCAAACTGAGGCCTCGAGTATGCGGGAACTTCTCTCGAGCATGAAAGAGAGATACAGTGACCTCCTAGGACCACGTGTGGACCATGCTGCGAGTGCAAACTCTTCTAAACTCGCAAATTATGTCGCCGCAGTGGGACAAGCCCTTAACTGTGCAATCACTGAGACATAGTCCAGGAAAGAGAAAAACATAGCAACACTGAAGACTAAGCAGAGGACAATCTGGTGATTGAACACAAATATGACCTGGAGGTCCCAATAAATTTATTGGAACTTTTAGGGAAAAAGGAGGATGGGGCACACTTACACATCTCATATGGTTTCCATAATGATTTGGATCAAGTTTTCTCATTCCCTGTTCTATGTTCTCTGTATGCACTGTGAGTGAAATTAGATTAAGTAGTTCCAGAGAGTGCATTGTTGGGTCCTCCCTCATACACTGGGAATTTACAATGCAGCTCCAGATTGGGTTTCCATAAAACTACGTCACATATTGACTTTACTTCACTGTTAGTTAGAAGCTGCTCGAATTTCCACAAGGAACAAATCAAGAGTGTGATGAACTTTCCTGGATGAGTGCATCTCCCACATAATTAGAAGCATGAAAATGAGCAAGAAAAAGCAACCCTCTTGACATGCGCCGCCCACCACTCTCAACATTCCCACTCCCGCTGGCACACAATGGCTCTACTATGCACCATCTGTAAAATGTTTTTGTCCCGGCTGCTTTGACAGCCACTCGCAAACTCGTGACCTTCATCACCACTTAGGATAAGGACAGTAGATGCACATGAAGATCACTTTCTGCAACATCCCATTGCAGATCTGCACTACATAATTTGGAAATATATCACTGGACTATCACATTTCCAGGGTTAAACTTTTGGAACACTCAAAGCACCAGTAATGTGCGAGTACCTTCACCAGGTGACTGCAATGATTCACAAACGTAGCTCAAGAACAATTATGACCAGATCCTGCGGGGGGGTCTGACTCCTCCACCCACTCACTGATTACTCCCATCCGAGAGTTCCTCACCCCCTCCCCATCCACAAAAGTTCATTCCCCAATCCTCTGATTTGCCCCAGTCTCAGCAATTTCAATGAAGTCCATGAACGTCACCAAGAACGACATAATCACCCTTTCATACCTCTTTCCAGTTAATGCGTTGCCAATGTGACACCCAGGTTCCTCCATACCCCTATCCCAATATGAATGGCATGAATGCAGAGAGCCTGGTCAGTTGTTCACAGATATATATGGAGGTTTGCAGCCACATGATTGTGAAATATTCAGCTGCATGCCCTGCTACCACAGTCTAATACACTCAATGGTATACACTAGAATTTTGGCACAGTCACTGATGGACAGAATCAAATCAAAAGGTCATCTGGAACATGGCAGCATAATATCATTATTCATATCAACAAGAATGTAGTGTATATAATTTATATACTGTGGTGTATTTTTTTTTTAACATAGAAAAAACACTGCACTTTTATCACACAATTTTACAGCTGCTTTCAAACAAATATAACCTTGGTGGAAGTTGTGACAGAATGACTTTACATTGACTGCAAATTTTAAGGCATGCACAATGATTTGGGTGGAAATAATAACTGTGACTTACGAGGCTTTTTCAAGTAGCCCAGTTTTTACATTCAATTCTCGTTTCAGGCTCTCCACTTCAACTTTCAGCTCGATGTTCTGAAAGGCAAATTATTTGGTCAGCTTTGATAATGTAAGAAAGACAAAAGGAGTTGCATTTATCGTGCAACTGTTATGACTTAAATGATCCAAATGTCTTTACAACCAAACAGGTGCCTTTGGAATGCAGTTATTTCAGTAATTTTGTAAGTTTGGTAACAAATGTACTCATAATAGTGTTTCAAAAAAGCAAAGGGACAAAATACCAGTTTATTTATTTTTGTTCATATTGTTGAAAGGATAAACTGGTAATAAAGCTTCGCAAAAAGATTCTTGAGGACAAAATTAGTACTCACTTGGACATGCATGTGTCACAAAAGCCCCTGTCCTACTTTCCCGAGTTACTCATGAATTGTCTTGCGTTTTCCCCTTGATTCAAACTCAGGGAATGTCCTTAGCGAGTCTGTGTGAGACCATATGAGTCCGTAGATATTCCGTAGCGGCTCGTAATGCCAGCCGTAGGTACACGGGGCATCAGTTAAGTCGGGACGTTTTTTCAGCATTTTGAAAAATGTCCACGAGTAAAAAAAATAGCCCCGAGTACCTACTGGCTGGCTATTACCGTAATTCTCCGAGTTTGAATCAAGGGGAAAACTCGGGAGAATTCGTGAGTAACTCGGGAAAGTGGGACAGGGCCAAAACTTGTTGGAAGCAAATCACGCTTGATTGACCTGAGTTTTTTTTTAATTAAATGGGAAGTTGAGAGTTTTATATGGGTATTTTATACGTTTCGGAGATATTGGACAATAGGGATCTGCTCGGATCACAGAAAATTGTGAAGGGACAAAATAAAGACTGAAGAGAAAACCAATTTCCTTTCTTCATGTCCTGCATTTAAAACCATCGATGCACAGATGGAGCCACACAGGGGAGAGAAGTGGAGGAGTGCAGACAGAGGCAAGCTGATGGGTGACAGATGGAGGCATGTAAGAGGAAGATGATGACAGATGGAATCAGGTGGGGGAGGAGATAGGAAAGATGACCCAAGGGAGAAGAGGTGCAGGTAAATAGGTATGTGGGTGATGCACTGATAGCACCAGGTCTTCTTCACCTTGCGTATGACATGTACAGCCTAAAGTTGGAGGTCAACTTGTTCTGTTTGATCTTGTTTGTGCACGTCGGGTTGATTGCATTAGTCGAAACAATGTGGACCACGTGGAGGTTGCAATCTCCCACCCCATAGCACCAGGTGGGGGAGGGTGATAGGTAGCATGGGGGGGGAGATGGTAAGGGATAGCGATGCGAAAGGTGAATAGAGGGAGAGAGACCATGGATCAGTGGTGGGAATGGGAAAGGAACCCATAGGGAAAGGGCTACTGGAAATTCAATGTTCATACTAGGGCTCCAGAACTAGGGGTCACAGTTTAAGGATAAGAGGGACTGAGATGAGAAAATCATTTTTTCTGTGTAAAGTGGTGAATCTGTGGAATTCTCTGCCACAGAAGGTAGTTGAGGCCAGTTAAGAGTTATATTTAAGAGGGGGTTAGATGTGGCCCTTGTGACTAAAGGGATCAGGGGATATGGAGAGAAGGCAGGGATGGGATATTGAGTTGGATGATCAGCCATGATCATATCGAATGGCAGTGCAGGCTCGAAGGGCCGAATGGCCTACTCCTGCACCTATTTTCTATGTTTCTATGTTTCTATACCACTTAGCTGCAAGCTACTGATTTGTTCTTGTTCTTCTAATTTCTGTTCACCCTTGCAGTGGAGAAGGCCAAGGACAGAAAGGCCAGTGTGAGAATGGGGAGGGAAGTTGAAAATGATGTGCAAGCAGAAACTCAAGTTGGCCATTGCAGACAGAGCTCATACTTGTTTATGTTTTGTCTCATCAATGTAGAGGATACTGCATCACGAGTACTGAATGCAATAGTTGGAGGTTCAAGGAGGTGCACATAGAATTCTCGCCATTCCTGCAACGGTTGTTTTAGTCCCTGGATAGTGGTGAGGTAGGAAGTGTAGGAACAAGCATTGCACCTCACATGTTTGCAGGGGAAAGCGCTAGGGGATGGGGTGGGGTGGATGGGAAAATATTAATGGACCAGGGACACAGAATGTTCCCCTGCAAAAAGTAGAAAGATGGGAGAGTAGAAGATGTGGCTGAAGGTGGGATCGTGTTGGAGCAGGTGAAAGCACCAAAGTACAATGTATTGGATATGGAGACTAGTGGGGTGGAAGATTGCTATGGCAGAGTTTGTTGACCTCTAAAAATGCAACTACAGGTTTCCTTTTATTGAAATCCAGTGATAGTTATTGGGAGTGAAATCGCAGTAATATTGTGGGTTTGCAGTCAGATCATTCTTGGGTGACAGTGTAAGCTGTTCAAGTCAGTTGTAGAAGCTCTCGTCATTAATTTCAGTTTCAGCCAAGACAGGCAAGATGCTTAAACTCCAATCTCATCTCATGACATAGACTGATGGATGCTCTGCAAAAAAATAGTATTTAGGTACTGCAGAAATTTGAGGCACCCTGAGATTAGTTCACACAATCTCCTTGTATAGTGGTTGATATTGAAGATTTAAAGATCTTTTGCAAACCCATTAGAAGTGATTCCTGCCAGTCCAATTGAAATCACTTTATTCATTAATCATCTACATATCCCACAAACAAACTCACTGGACTAACTCACTTTGCCATATTTTAGGAAAGCCACCAATTGAATATTTGTTTTTTAAATTAGAATAATTGCTCATTTTGATAAGCAGTATACTTAAAACTGACCATGCAGAAATGTCCTGTGCCTTTGATATTCAAACTGTTGGCAACATCCCAATAAAGATGCAGGACAGCCTAAGCCACCATTCTCAGGTTGCTGCTGCTTCTCAGATTAAGGCATATTAAACTTCATCAAGCAAATAAAAATAGGGGAGGGTAAAGTTCAATATCATATAACAGCAGAATATAAAATAAATGCATTGATCTTCCAAGCAGCTGACTTCAATTATAATATATGTAACTTTTTGCAAAATATTTAATGTTGCTGTTTTAATTCTATCAGCTAAATTGAGTTACTGGTTAATTCAACACTTTGAATTTTAAAAATCAGAGATAGAATCTACATTCAAACGATGGTCTTATGTAACCCCTGAATTTATTTACACTCTCTTTTTTAATTATTTCTAAGCAGTGAACGATTAAACTCTGATAGGTAATTTGTTGCAAGAATTGACAGCAGCAACAGTTTCTATATTTAGGTTTGATGTTTCCTCAGCAACAGTTCTAAGAATAAATCCAACCTGGAATAAATATGTTGTGGAACTCTCTCATTGGTTGGCAGCTTCCAAGTACGTGAGACAGATTTTGTAATTAACCTGTTAACACATTTATCAATCTTCCTATCCAGCTAGTAGGGAGTGTGTAAGAGGGAATACTCTGCAGAAGAGAGACTTCTTTTTTCATCTGTTAGTCCCTTTCATATTGTAGATTTTTATCTATCTTGTCGTTTTCTTGTTCCATCTGAAATCATTGACTTAAACTGAAATATGATTTTGTTTTGCCCCCTCCTCAGGTACTTTCCACTGCAACCAAAGGAGATGTAACACCTGCCACTACATCTCATCCTTCACTTCAATCCAGGGGCCCCTGCAACATTATTTCAATGTGAGACAGAGCTTCACGTTCACCTCTTCAAACCTAGCCTGCTGCATTCGATGTTCCCGATGTGGTCTCATTTACATCGGCGAGATCAAGTTTAGCCGAGATGACCTTTTCATCAAACACTTGCGTTCTGTCGACCAAGGCCTGCTGGATCTCATGGTTGCTTATTATTTTAACTCCCCTTCCTATCCTCATGCCGACCTTTCTGTCCTTGGCCTCCTCCATTACAAATGAAGTCACATGCAAACTGGAGGAACAACACCTCATATTCTGCTTGGGTAGTTTATAACACATTGATATGAATATTGAATTTCCTAATTGTAACCCCCACCACCACCACCCCATCTCTCTTTCCTGTACATCCCCCTCCACCATCCCAGTGCACACCCATTTCTCCCACTAACCTGTCTCTTGGCCCCTTGTTCCTTTCACTTCCTGCGTACACTAATATCCTGTCCTCGAGTCTCACCTTTCCCTCTACCCTGCCCACCACTCTCCTTTCACTCATATGCCTCCCTCCAGCTTTACATTCCACTCCTCCTCTTCTTTCCTTATCTGACACCCTTTTGACTCGTTTTCATCTTGAGACTTTGTCACTTACTCCACCCTCTGCCAATCAACCCCCTTTCACCTGTATCCACCTACCTCTGGCAGGACTTTGACTCCTCCCAAATTAAGGGGGCACTGAGTCCAATTGTACCCCTCTCCTATCATAGATCAACAAAATCAAAAACAACAAACTGCAATCAGATTGAGAAACTTTCAGAGTACAACTCAGCCCTATATTGAAGCCCGAGGTGTGTCTGTCGATTACGCCACAAGACAGTTTTGAGAACGTGATGTGTAAAAAGCATTAAGTTTGTGAAGCGGATTAAAAATACAATTTGCTTTTTATTTGTCTCCAGAATGCTATGTTACAATATAACTGAAAATTATATCTCAGGATAACCTTTCCTCTCTAAATAGGCATTTAAGAATCACATGCTCAGCTGACACTTGAGTTTACCACCCTGATTTTCCCCAGCTTGGCTATTTAGTCAGATCAATATTCCAGCACGAGTCCAACTGATAATGAACATTATTCACCTTTG